>NC_140358.1:25387557-25816503 GCF_963514085.1 Chelon labrosus
TTTATACTTTGACTCATGCACTCAGTTTATTTCATGCGGACAGAGGTTAAAAGCTTTGGAAATGGAGGGTGTTAATCAGTCACTTGCACATGCCAGATAGTCAAAGTATCCAACTTGCAGCTGTTTGGCAGCAGACCTTCATATCTACCAGTTAGGATGCTTTCCTACACATTTTTTTCTGACCACATTGGTTATTCTTAACCTAAGGTGGTTGTGCCACCTGCAGAAGTTCTCTGATGACTCGTGGTTGTTGGGTTGGACAAGACCAAGGAGCAGGTCATTGATTTCAGTAGGAAGAGGACGCCAGTGGAGCCCATCACCATCCAGGGCCCGGCGTGGACTACGTACGTAGGTTACGGCATCTAGTCCCGTACAATTCTTATAGTCACATCCTCAAACTTGATTCCATGTTATTATTTTATTTTTGATTGATATAAGTCACCCACTTATTCTTCCTGTTTTTCTTTGTCTACATAAATACTGGCACCAACGTCATTTCCTAGCAGAGGCGATCAACGGCAGAACTTTGATTAGGAACGCATTTCGTGCAGATGCTCTATAAATCAGAAAAAAACATAATCTGCAAAAGAAATGTTGGCACTGTATTCTCACAGACTTGGTTATTGAATATTATCCAGCCTTTTTGCATAATCACTCAGAATCAACGTTCCGCTTGAGTAATTTGCAATAGTTTTAAATTAAACTTAATTTGGCATCACGGACAGAAAACAGACCGAACTCTTCATCGGCAGATCAAAGACGAGCGCTCACTCATCGTTTGGTCTGCAGCTCATTGTTTCTTGAGCTTCCAGCGGCAGCATCCATCCCGATGCAGAGCACTCCCAACAAGGTGTCCCGGCAAAGACCCAGAGCCTGTGCTGAAAGATGCATCTCACGCTCAGACTTCTCTTGATTCCACGCGAGGCACTCCCTTGCTCATTTATCTTTCCGGGGACAGTTCGCTCTCCACCATGTTAATGAATGCCAGTTGTTCCTGTGCTTCACAATCAGGAGCTTCATATTTGGCGTCGGATCTATCAAAAAGCAAAATGCTTTACGGTTATGTGAGCTGGCGGATGGATTTTATTTTGACTGTTTGTAACCGTTTGACTGTTTATATTGATAGACAATACTCCTACTTCCTATTGGGCATGAAGCCAAGATAAAGTGTTTGTTGTACGGATGTACCGGCCAATAAGCTCGACACTTTAACTGTGCTTCATCTGTTCAACATTAAAACAACCTTGTTATGAAAAATCTGTCGTATAGTATTTAACTTTATCTGAAGAACAAACCCCTCTGCAAAATCAAAATCAAGGAGACCCTTTCTGTTTGCTCCATGCTTGCTCCAAGTCTCATGTGTTCATCTGCACTCTTGATGCATTGCTCTCACTGATTAGAGGCTACTGGGTTCAGGCTCAAGCCGTTTTCTCTCCATTCCCCACAAAAATTGGGGACCAATCAGCTACACCGCAACCAAAAGCCTTAATTTTGGATGTCAGAGTTTCAAGAGCAAACAAGCAACTAGCCACATGAAAACACGATTGCCTTTCGATACTTCGATCCGGCGACGGGACAACAAGTCATTGCTGAAGCTGCTCGAGACTGAAAACACACAGGGCTCAAACGCACCGCTATCAATGACTCCACGCTTGACGACAGCGAAGCGAAATGCACATTTCCTGACATTACAAGGAAATAAATAATAAAAATACCTACGGTTGTGTCTTCTTACCAGAGCATCTGTTTGAGATCTGTTTTCAGTTTTGCTCGTTGCATCTCTCCTCACTTTTAAGCTCAGGATGGTCTCTCTCTCTTAGAAAGTCATTGCTGTTGCAGAACGCACCAGAACATGTTGACTTTTTCAAACTGCTGCCAAAGCTGGTTATCGCCCCAATCAAGCTTTCATCAATTACTTAGCTCGTCCTCGCCGTGCAGATCAAACGGAGCGGCGATCCATCCTCTGATGGCATTTCATTCTGCACCGGGAAAGAAGTAGACCTAGCAGGTTAATAGAAACCAGGCAAAAGAAATGCAGTGATCAATTGTAATCTTATCTGAAAAGAAACACAAGCTCACAGAATATATGCATCAAGTGCAGGCGAGTATATAACACTATTCTCTGTTTGAATTCTCTGAAAGAAAATGACATATGTATGTATGAGTATGGCGTTTGGAAAAATCCTCATTAGTCCAGTAAGTCAACTAAAATATTCAGTTTAGGGCACAATTTGCTTTCCTCTGGGATATCTCCAAACCCTCCCCATTCCTCATACATCTGTCAAAGCTTGTCAAACACTACACGATGGATCTTTCAGGCAGAAAAGCGTAATAATGCCCTGTAATTTCCACAATCCGCCTCTAATCTTCGCTAATGAAATTGTCATCTGACACTGTGTTGTTTGAGCAGCATGTGGGGAAACGACTATCCGTAATTGCCTGCATCGAAATGGCTTCCCGAGAGACCTATCCATCACGTAATGTCGTTATTGCCTCGAAGATGAGAAATGCGTTTAGCCGTATTGTCATTTTCGCTCCAAAAAATGTCACCGCGAGCGCGCAAACGTCCCCTGCCAGCTGCGGCGGAGGCTCGGCGAGGTAAATAAGCATAACACGCCGCTGATTTGCTGTTTAATAAAAGGGGAATTAAAAACGAATTTGCATCATATTCCAAAAAGGGTTTCTGTGTTGTCGATCTTATTATCGTGGTTGTTCACAAACAAGGGTGCGGTGGGTGTTACACAGTTGTCCCACAGTGAACTTTTTCCGAGACACATTTTTGTTAATTGTTTTCTTAACCTTTTTTTCTTTTTTTTTTGGGCTTGACTGCAACAGTTTATTCCAAATAGACTACTGTTCACGCAGTTACAAAGGGTTTATTTTCTGTGCACACCATTTTTCTTAAAGGGGAACTACTGTTTTTTACAACCTGGACCTTATTTCTAGATCTGCGTATATCCATATAGTGGGAGTGACTGGGGCACCGAGATGCAGCCTCTAAATAACGCATTATCTGCTGCAAAACTTGTTCATTTCACCAGTATTTTGTTATGATACGCTAGTGCTATTCCCCGTTCAGTCCGGAATTACCTGTTATCATCATCCGGGGTCTGGAGGTCAATCTACAGACCCCGGATGATGTCTTCTGACCTGGAGGATATCATCTCTGACACCCGCGATGGACGGCTTGTTTACCTGTAATTTGCTACTGTTAGTTTTTTGCACCATGGCTGAATATTTTTCCAGTTCTGAGGTTGTGGATGAACCATAGCAGTAGCAAATTACAGGTAAGCAAGCCGACGGTCGCGGGTGCGCGCGGCGCTCAGAGATGACTTCATCCAGGTCTGAAGACATCATCCGGGGTCTGTAGATCAATCTACAGACCCCGGATGATGATAACAGGTAACTCTGGACTCAACGGGGAATAGCACTAGCGTATCATAACAAAATATTGGTGAAATGAACGAGTTTCGTGGCAGATAATGCGTTATTTAGAGGCTGCGTCTCGGTGCCCCAGTCACACCCACTATATGGATATACGCTGATTTAATTATCTCCTGAACGAGTGCAAATGACACCAAAGTTATATGGGTGAGTAAACCATCGTATTTTATGCTAGAAATAAGGTCCAGGTTGTAAAAAACTGTACTTCCCCTTTAAAAAGACTTACCAGACAGTGTCAAGTTAGGCCAGCAAACACACATATACGAAAAAAAATTCTTCATGTTTGGCCTAATCATCACAGTGCTACATTAAAAGACAATACAAAGAGATAATTCTCTTTCTTTCTGCTTTTGGAAAATGTCTGCTTATTACTTGTACCAGAAGTCCTCCTTTCCCCTCCGAGCCATTAGCAAAGCTGGAAAACTACTCTTTATTAGCAGGGTACGTCTGCTTCCACTTCAGGCCCGTCCTGTGGTGGAAGCCCAAAATTTATGTTCCGCGGGGAGCACGCTGGTGAACAGACGACTCACATGTGTCTTTGCACTCCTTCCCCGCGGCCCCCTTTAAAGGCATTCTGAACTGATTTGGGGGGATATCGTAAAGCAAATGATAAATTTGTACCCCTGTCAAGTGCGGCTGTGCGCTGACGATTTGCTCCAGGAATCATGTAGGAATGCCGTATATCCCCGGCTGATTGCCGCTCCCCGCTAGCTGATGGCAAAATACATTACATCATTAAAGGTATCGCAGGAAATAACTTAGGCTTTGTTCCTGCTATTGTCCTGACATCGAACAGCCCGTTTGATGTAATAAAGATCTATGCTGAGAGACAGACACTGAACATGTGTCTCTCCACTAAAAACAAATACATATTCATCCTCTTCCTGCTTCACTCTGTTTTCCTCTAAAGCCTCAACATCTTGCAAATGGTTTGTGGCAAGTGCAGATGCCATGTCTGCCATTGTGCATCTGCCTGCTATTGCGTTTCACAAAATACTTTGCTTTTGTTCCTCTCCTCAATCGTCTGGCTTTGATTGCACCACACAGAAGGCATTTCTTTTATATTTTACATTTGTTATATGATTAGGAAATAGTGCGTTTTGTCTCAAGAAACAAAAAGAATCCAACTTTTGATATGCTGTAGCTCCAGGGCTGAGTGTTTTCCAGTTCCACATAATGTCATCCCCCCCAGGCACAATGAATCAATTAACTATTTTAACAGACCGCTAGACTAGTAAAAGGTATTCCACCCTGGATTCCTTTGTATTTGGAGGGGATTAGCAGGATTTGAGCTGCGCATTCACATTAGATGCCGTGAGAAATGCAGCTCAAAGGTTGAAGAAAGAGAAGGTTTCTGATGGCGCCGCCTCCGTGGTTTGCCCCATCTTTGCCTCAGGGGTGGCTGGTAATCCCCCCCCTGGCAGGGGCAATAAAACTCCTATTTCTACTGTACCTGCCAGCTGAGCATCTTAGCCCGTTCGAAACACAGGGAGCATGAAATTCCAGAGGAGCCATATCAAAGCGGCAGCCTTCTTCATTATGACATCAGAACCTTCTGAAGTCAACAAGCATGAAGGCAGACTGGGGCGCTGCGTGGGTTCACAGCCTTGAAGGGGGATTCGTCGCTATTAAGGGCTGTGAGGGGGGGATAGCAAACAGAGGGCAAGAGGGGGAGAGAGGGATTACATCTATCACCATGCATATGTGCTCCCATCTAAAAGGCTCGCCTGCCATGTTCTGCCCCCAGCAAGTCCCCCAACTGTTATGATAGCCGAGAAAGTAATAAAGGCTTTGGCGGTATCATAAACACAGCATGATGTTGGGTATCAAATACTTAAGGGCCTGTGACGGAGACCTGAGGAGAAGGCCAGAATTCTGGCAGAAATGTAAACATAGCGCTAGTGATAATTGCAGCTGGTTGCGGCCGCGATCCATTTGCCATCTTAATAAACGCGTCTCAAAGCCATAAAGTGAAGCTTAAGCACAGGGAAACCTATAAAGTCCCGGCGATCGCGTTTAAACACCCAAAACGTTAATGGTGGCGATGGGATGGAAGAAGCCGCGCGTTTAACGGCTGAATCTTAAATTTCAAGTCACATGGAAACGATCCTCTTCAGGAAATTAGTAAGACATGTAAGTGAAAAGAAAAAGGCTTCGTCCATAAAATGTGAGAAATACTTTTGCCAAGCTTGAACATGCACATGCTTTATTTTCAGCAGTTGTTTTTTTCTACTAAAGAGCATTTAGAGCAGGGGTGTCAAACTCATTTTAGTTCGGGGGTCACATAAAGCTACACTTTGATCTCAAGAAGGCCGGACCAGTAAGATAATAACCTGTAAGCAACGTCAACTCCAGGTTTATTCTATTTGTTTTAGTGCAAAAAAGAGTAAGTAAATTAGGAGAATGTTTACTTTGTTAACTATTAAGTTAAGTTAACATCGCCGTTCTCTCGCCGCCCATGCACCGGGAAACCAAAGTGTTCCCACACTGGTGATTTAAATGAAGCCGGCGGCTCTTCAAACTCCACACTTCTCTTAGTACATCCATGCTCCACACTCTCCATTACTTTTCTTCTTCGTCTGTTTTTCTTCTTCTGTAGGCTAATGACATTTGCTGGCGGCTTTTAGGCTCATTACCACCACCTGGATTGAAATGAGGACTCGACTTTTTCTTTTTTTAAAAGGCTACTCACTCAGACGTATTCGCCGTATGACTGCGTGCACCAAATCGTGGACGCCCGTACCGTTACACCCCTATTTACTATCCTTTAAAAAAAAAAAAAATTTCTTAGTCCTGGCTCTCAGTGTTGTGTTCTGTCCACTTCTCTTACTAAAAACAGTGGGCAAATTGGGGATAGCAGTTATTTTCATTGAAAAATTGCACTCTACTATGTAATTGTACTTGTAGCAAATTCATGCTGCAGGCCAGATTAGACCCTCTGGCGGGCCGCTTTTGGCCTGCGGGCCGTATGTTTGACACCTGTGATTTAGAAGAAGAAAAAATATTAAACCCCTTTTTGTTTCATTTGCATACAAATCCTTGGGAATGGAGTCAAGTGCATGATGTGACGATATGTCCAAGCATAAGTTGCATTTATTGCCAATCTTTTGTATCTTTCTTTTAACAATTAACACGGGTCTGAATCTGGTGCGATATCCACACACATCCAGTCAAAATTTTCGAAAAGGCGTTGACAGAGGAACGATCCACGCGTGGCAACCATTAGAGTCAGTCCGAAATTAACGTATCTGTTTCTGTAATTAATCATTTGGGAAATGATTTATCCCGGGGTGTTCTTGGTAATATTTAACACAGAAGATAATCTTTCCTTTGCATCAAACTGTAGTATACAACTTGATTTGTGTTATATAAACAGGTCTCGGACTTACTGCATTTGCATTCAGTAACAGGATGAAGAATAGACCAGCATTGTATGAAACTTAAGTATAGAAAAGCTAAACTACAGTGAGCACAACATATAATTTGGTCTTTTTGCAGAAACTCTGGGCTGCAGCACAGAGTCTGATTCCTTTTTTTCTATGTGGATGTTGAAACTAAATGCTAATGTTCAAAGGAATGTGTTTCTTGACAAATACGATAATTTATTAAAGCACTCATCAGAGCCGAACAATCCAACTTTTTTTTTTTCCTCTGAGCCGGACTGAGTGGACACACATGTTAATAATCCAAACTGTTTCCACAATTGTTTAAAAGGAAATATTGGAGACATTTAAAACCAGGATCGAGCCTGGGCTGGAATGTGCTTTAATTGCCGTACTTGGCAAAAGAAACAGGCTTGAGCATTTGATCTTGCCCAGTGTTGGCACCGTTCTGGGGAACACGCCTCCATTTTAAACACGGCCAGTCACTCTCTTCCTGCCAAATCAATGAAAGACAATAATTGTTGATGATAACAATGACTGAGCACGCTCGGCCCCGCGGTCCAATCTGGCCAAATTCTGATCATTTCTGTGGCTTGCGAAACAACACGTAGCCCACATTAAGGAACAAAATGAAATTCCTCATGATGGATGACTTCAGGAGGCCTCTGGATGGGAATAGGCATCCAGCGCTGGGATGCGATCCCAAATCTCTGCATAATGGCTTCAGCTGCCTTGTCAGTCACCTGAGCCCACTCCGCCTTTTTAATCGAACCGCCAGTAATGAGTCGGTCAAACATGACCTGACAAATTGATTTGGATTCCCATCTGATGAGTCCTTCCATGAAACAGCCCCTCTGTAGACTGGGCCAAACGTTGTCATGCAAAGAGATGAAACGAAGAAATGCAATAAGCAGAGATGCAATAAAGCTCCAGACAAGGATCCTTTGATCAATAGAGAACGTACAGAAAAATGAACATGGACTTTCTGATTTAAAGGAACAGACAAACCAATTTAGCTGGAGGGAAAAACTAGTATTGTGTGATCTAATTGGACTTGAACTAGCAATCCAAACTGCAGCTGCTGTAATTGCCTCAAACTAATATTCATACACATGCATCCGTAATTGCAGCCTCATGGTCATGCAAACGCAGCCCTCCAACACACATGTTCTGTTGCACACATGCAGAACTTTAACATCCTTTTGGACAGATTATCTTTCTCGTTGTTCATGCAGTGCTCTAACGATAGAGATGCGATGAGGCGCAAACAAAAGTCACACAGCAACAAATAATCACATAAAAATAGACTCAAATCAAGGGGAGTGATTTATTTTTAAGTTATATTTAATTCAAGGAAATGGTTCGTTTTATTTTCTTTTTCTGTCTTTCAGCAATCAAACTGTAATCCAGAGTCTGGGGAGTCGGCGAGCGCAGCGGGATGGATTCGCACGGGAGGCATTTCGCTGCCACTGACACACAGACTCTTTATCAAATTGTGTCCGACAAACACATCTCACATTCTGCTCCTCCGTGCTCTCCAGACTCCCCGGGGGGAAATGTCTTGATGCACTATCTGCCTGCCTGAATGATGATATCTAAATCTCAGAGCAGCTGCTCTGCCAAAAAAACAATGAGGAGATGGATCAGGAGCGGCCAGAGACATGTCGGGACCCTCCGGAGACTTGCACAAGGCCTCGTCAGTGAAGATGGGGGGTTGCGGTTGGGTAAACTGGACCTACCTTTAAGTTTAGACTTGAACTTGTGGAAACCTGCTTCTACTGACTGACATTATAACGACATTAAACCAAATTACATACTTTATGAACATCCATATGTAGCTTCCTTCCTCCGTTTACTGTAGTTTTTTGAAAAGAAAACCTAGTCAATAGACGTGGTTTTCCCCCTGCAAGAAATATTATCATGTGCAACATATTACTATTTCTTGTTAAGCAATGCTGAAAGAACAAAAAAAAATTAAATATTCTCTCATGCATTTGCAGGCTCCTATTGATTTTCTTTCTTAAACATCGCTTTGATGTCGGACGATATTGTGCAAGACTTGGCGCAGGACTGATCTGCAATAACTTTTGCGGTTCAGTCCTTCCTGTGAAGTTGAAAGACGTCCCCCCCTCCCTCCCTCCTCCCTGCTGAGAGAGGTGAGGCGAAAAGTTTCCGAGCACCACTGGGAAGCTAATTAACAAGGCGGGTGTGAAGAAAACTCTTGCTCTTGGTTGTTTTTACCCCCCGACGGGAAACACCCACTAAGCTCAGAGTGTGCCTTTTACTCACAGAGAGAGAGAGACAGAGAGAGAGAGAGAGAGAGAGAGAGAGAGAGAGAGGAAGTAGGATGTGTTATTCCTTTACTTTCCCCTCCTCCGGCTCACTCTTTAGCAGTGAGGAGTCTCACGCTGCTTGAGAAACACACAAACACACACATCATAAGCAAACACACATGTGCACACGTTCCCATGTGCTCGGCCTTTTCGTACAAGAGCACGAATCGGAGCATTTGTTCAGTTCATTCCAGTGTTTTGACAAATGGTTGCCACTGCAGTTTACAATAAGAGTAAGAAGTTTTATTGTCATTGTCTGGTGAAAAACAATGAAATACAGTTTGGAAGCTCTTTGGTTCAGGAGCAATAAAACAGAAACTATAGCAGCTATACACAATAAAATGCAATACATACAATAAAAACATCCAGTAGCACACAAATGGATGTAATTGGTACAGTGAGGAATAGCAGCGTTTTAAAATGCACATTAAACAGTTGTGCAAATGGTTGAAAAATAGAAGTTAAATGTTGTGCTTAATTTTGTAGGATCTTTTTCTTACAAACTTAAATTTGTATTTTGAAGATAGTCACTTAAAATACAGATTAGTTTGGGTTTCTGAGAAAAAAATGTCGTATGAAGCCCCTGTGGATGAGTGCAGAATCCTAAATCATCCTCAGACAGCACCCAGCGTGTTTCGGAGATTGCAGGCTAAACATTTCCTACTGCTGCAGCTTTAAATCCTGTGATGAATTCTGTGACCCCCTAATGTTAAGCCACCTTTGCTAAAAGTCAGATTTTTCTGCTCTCGAGCGGTTTAACCGACGCACCTCTCCGAACTGACGCTGGTAATGATCTCCAGGGAATCTTGGGACACTGTTGGATGTGCTCACCGATCAAGGAATCAGACTTGAAACTTTGAATCAGAGAGCAGCGAACCAACGTTTTCTAACCTTGCGGTTAATCTTAAAGCACGGGTAAGTGGATAAAATTAGTTTGCATTTTGTGTTCTTGAAGGATGATCTTAAAAAAATTTATAAACTTTTCACCAAAAGACATATCAGGACAGTGTAAGCAAACACCCAAAAATATAAAACTGCTATTTAGATATAGTTTGCTATCATTGCCCCCGTAGTTCCGGAGAAATCCAGAGGAATAAGGACGTCTTATTGAAGACAGAGCTAAGTGAAGACAGTTGTCATTCTCCCTAGTCTGATTTTGCAAGAGTTGCTTTGCAAAATCTGGTGCATCACCACCTGCAAACTCACTGCTCTGTTTGTTTCAGTTCATTGAGATTACATATATACTATACGGAGCTATAAGGATGAATAAAGATCTGCTTGTTTCGTCCTAAAGTGATGTCTCTTGCAGTTTATTATCATTGTCAGAACATTAATTCACAAATAAAGAACAAGTTTGGAATCAGACCTGCCGATGACCTAGAAATGTCAGTGTCCCACTCCCAAGCTGTTACACTGAGGCGTCATCTTAACGTCTTAATGTGAATGCGTCCCGAGTGTCTCCGCCGGCCTCGGTCTCTCGTCTTCGTCTCCCTCCTTCTAGCACTTTGTTCATGTGCTGTCCTCCTGTTTCTCTTGGCACCTTATTAGCCCCACTGCTGTTCTCATGGAGCACATCTGGACGCAGAATGGAGAAGCGATGTGCAAACGGCCATAACTTTTAATAAGTGTCACATATATATATATATATAAATGGAGGAAGACGAGACAATATAAATGTATATATATTCTTCATGTTTTAAGTCTATTAACAACACATTAGGCTTGATCTATAAATAGATTTTAGTGCACAGTTAATGTCTCTTATAGTTTATTTATAGTAATTCATAAATCCATTTCTTTCCCCCTGTCCTTGAATTCATTTCCTTGTCTTAAATTTTTATTTTATATGCAAGCATTTACATTTTTTTGTGACATTTTGACAGGATCTTCTCGGTTTAATTCACTTTGAAATCAATGCATTTAGTTTAAGTGAGAGTTGTGGCTCTAAATGGAGACTTGCATCTTCTGACGGACGTCATTAGACAGCAGGGTGGCGCAATGGGTCAGATTAGACCTGGCCCGGGTTCCCTGAGTGTCTTTGAGCAAATCCATGTGTCTGATGTTGTAATCTTTTCACTCAAGTCAAACGAAATGATTGCTATTACAATTAAAAACAGAAAACTAATCTACTGGTATGTTTCCAGATCAGAGCCTATATGAACACAGTGTGACACAGATTTTACAAAATGGAAAGACCTCTTCACCCCACCACCCTCACCCCTCATTCTTTCAGTCCATCTTTAATGGGAAATCTGAGATAGTACTGAGTAGGGAGCTTAGTCTGTCACATCACATGACGCGCTGCAACTAATGCAGCCAACAAATGGGCATATCATGGAGCCCAGTTTTTTGCGAGCGATCCCTCCTCAGAAACAGGTGGCAGCCGCTGCAAGACCAGATGTCCCAGCGCGGCCGTAGTAAAGCGGGTTCTGTCGCAGTACAGCGGTGAACAATGCGTGACGAAGATCGAAGGTGGTCTGGCTTGCGTTCAATCCCCAGGCTGGCCAACAATGGGGGTGAAGTCTGGCGAGAGGAGACAGTGGTGTGCAGACTCCCCCCCCAGACTGCCCCAGTTGCGCCCATGGTCCCCGGGGCTGAGCGAAGAACACGAGGAACCCCACCTCTGAAAACCATCCCCCTGCTCCAATGTGAGGAAGTGGATACTTTTCAACAATGAGGAAGTCATGTCAAGCATCCCCTCAGAGCAGCCTTTCCCCAACACATAACACTTCAAATCCATCGGATCCTTTGTTCAGACATCCCTGCTTGTTAATGCCATGCTCCAAAATCTGCTATGGCCATTTGCTCGCACTGTATAAATAGACGGTGAGCATTACCGGCGCGATGGAAGTAACGTTGTGGACATACGCCAAACTCTGCTGAAAGCTCTGAAAGCTGTCTCCAGATGGCATGAGATCAAACCTAACTGAGCCACACCATTACAGAACACTTCTGTCCCGTGTACATCGTCAGCTTGAAAGTTGTGTTTTAACACATTGTTGGTTTTTTTCACAAATATGACGAGTAGATCTGTCTTCGGAAATCATAAACAGACGCTATGAGTGTGACGTTGCAACGTAAATTAATGGAGGTTTCTCAAAAAAGCTCTTAAAATACCTAACTGCACAAACAGGTTTGAGTTAAAGCTCGGATAAATTTAAATCCAAAACAACGTACGTTCAACTAAATCAGAGTCAGCGCAAAGACATTAAATGCAACGTAATATAATAATTAATAAATAAACAAGTTCTTGAAGGTAACACACAAGGATAGAAATATTCACATTATGACTCCGTAATTGGCTCCACCATGCGAAACACATTGTAGCGGTACATGACGAAACGTGACAGAGGTTTCCGCTAAGCTTATTGTGTAGTTGCAGGGAACATGCTTGTAATTCATGTCATAGTTCGAGACAGATCAAACGGACATGTATTTAATAGCGCACACACTGGCACGGCTTGAAAGGACAAAATCATTCTTCAACCACAGCTCATGTCTATTTGCAAAGACAAGTGTGACATACTTTCATTCTTTCAAGGTGCACAGGTGCAAAGCAGAAATACCGTCCTCGCCCCGGAACTGGCGCAAATATTGACCTGAATCTTCCTCATAAATAAACCCATTTAAAACACTCGTTGATTATTTTGGTTTAGCTCTCAGCACGGTTATTTTTATCCTTATAATAGCAGTTGCGCTGTCTGAGACGTTCTGAGGTTGACAATGAACACCAGAGACCTCCTTGCTATGGGATTACACCAGCTGAGACTGCCGTCAACATCCTGTCACTCTAATAAGTCATGGGCACTCAGTGAGTTCTCGGCCAACACCTGCCTTCAAACCTGGCATTAAGTTTGATCCCGACTAAACACCTGTGTAGTTCTACGATGGCTGTGAAGCTAGCAAGCTGCCAAAATACGGTATGTTCAAACTAAAGGCTCATTTAAAGTACTGCACGACTAGATGCCGAAACCTAAACCTACGTACGTAGCCTACGCTGATGCAAGCCTTTTATACTTGTGTGCTCGTCAGTCTGTCTCACTCTGTAAAAACGCCGCCCAAACGCTAGTTTTGTTTCTTCTTCCTGCTTCATATTCAACAATGGAAACTTCACCAAAATTTCAATGAAGACAAGTCGTACAAATGTTTGTATCTCCGTACCTCCTCAGTTAACCTTTCCTCGATGTGTTCCATCTTTATTGACCTTCTTCAGAGATTGAGAAGCAGTCGTAAACACACTGCTACCACGTGGACCAATCACAGAAGCATAAACCTCCTACGAGAGATAAATAAAAATAAACCCTGCCAAATTACTGTCCGATGGAACTGGAACCATCCTTATTTTTCTTATTCCTTTATTACAGTTACCACCAAACTGCTCATTATATTGGTAATGAAAATTCATTCATCTTCATCTTCTGTAACTGCTTGTCCTGTGAAGGGTCGCGGTGAGGCGAGAGGTGGGGTACAGGACGTCTATCTCAGGGCTAACACAGGGAGACAGACAACCATTCACACTCACACCTACCGCCAATTTAGAATGACCAATGAAACTAACCAGCATGTCTTTGGACGGTGGGAGAAAGCTGGAGTATTTCCCAAGATAGGAGAAAACTTTATTCTGCTGTTGACCTTTGAAAAAAAAGGTCCCAAGGATTCCTCCTTTGTCGTACTGCATCATATTTTATGGTCCCTCCAATAGCTAATGAGATATTTCAAACTGGAGTCTTTTTGAAAAGCAGTAGTCCTACGGATCAATAATACAATGGGAGTGAACATTGTACACGAATAACCTGATGAGCTCATGGCGCATCAAGTTGTGTTTCAGCCAACTTGTTGTATTTACAGCATGAAGACGTGATTTGGACTACTTCATTTCAACATAAATGTTTGAGCCTTATGGTGCATTCACACTACCAGCAACAAAAGCTACTACTCATTGTTGCCCCGGATATTATCACCAAGTCGCCATTGGATAGTAACTCAAGAGCTCGTTGACGTCATCCCAGGTTTGTAAGTAGCACTGACTGCATATGATTGGTTGACGCGTAACACTGTCAGAGGAACGACAAAAAAAGTTGAAGCCAGCTCAACTTTCATGTCGCACATCTCACCCAACACGTCAGCTTTTTGCTTCATAGCTCTGGCTTCCATTGAAAATATATTGTCGCTCTCTGACTGCTAGTGTGAACGCACCATTACCAAAATTTTGCAATGTAAAAATGTGCCATTGAAATATATCCAAAATTGTCAAGACTTGTCAGTTTTGTGGTTTCCAGAAACTTTTAGTTCTATAGGAATCTGTATAGGATGCCTACATAGAGTGCACAATGATTTCTGTATGCTCCATGTTATACATTTTGGCTTTATGGTATTATGACTATACATTTTGATGTAAATAGAAAAGTATAAATACTTTACAAATGCACTGTGATACACTGAGAAGCTTTACTCTAGCCCAGTCGTAAATGTCTGTGTCATAGATTACTGTGGAATTATAGACTACATGAGTCTGTTGTTTACCCACTGGTCCCATTTCATGTTCATCACTTTATCCTGGCCTACTGTGATGATGTGACGCAATGCATCTCAGTGTCTCTCCGTGGGGCTCCTGTCTCCAGCAGGTGGCCGGTCAGTCAGCAGAGACTGACCCGTTACTCTTTGACACCATGGCAACGTGCTTTGTAAACAACACACACATTCAAATTGTGCACAAACTGTCAACACACAAACATTTACCAAAACTCGCTCTAGCATGCAGAAATGACACGTAAGTCCCTATAAGCTTGACTATTAATGCACACCACTGCAAACCAAGCCTCAAACACACACACATGCTCTTATTTTTAAAATCCCTTACTCAGTGGCAGCATTTTTTTAAAGCAATAATCAATTTAGCACTTCATGCCGGATCAGCAAAACTGTATCTAAGTGGCTGGAGTTGGACCAGACGCTAATGTTAAATGCAATACCCCAGCAACAGGTCTTAAATACAAACCTCATTTCTGTCAGCAGGGGTCAGACCTCAGCTTGGTGTCTACTCCAGCCGGCGCTGCCAGCTGGGGGAGAGCAGCGGCAGCAGCAGTACCGGAGAATGCACGGAAGGGAGAGCAGCAGGCAGAGCTAGGGTCACAACAAATGCACAGAGCAGGACTGCGACATCTTGCCAAATGGATACAGCTCCAGGTTCCAGCTCCCTTTTCCACATGTGTAAGCTTAACCATTCCTCCGGGCTTTGGCCATCTGATGGACACTTCTATGCAAAGTGCCCCCCGACGAACAGTGAGGGCATTCTGCACATTTTTAAAGTAAAGGAACAGCTGAACGTGGCAATGCCATGAGCCATGAGCCATTCCTGGAACTTTAGGAGACAACTCTATACTACATGTGAGGCTTTTAGCCTTTAGTGCTGGCTTGGCGTTTTAAAATTATGCAAGGAATCTTCTAATAAACACATGTTGGTTGTTCTACTTTCATATAAAAGGAGGACTTCCGCTGCAGGGCAAAATTAATTCTCATAAAATTAAAGAGACAAATCCACAACTCTGGACAGACTATAGGACAGGACACCCAGATAGGGAAGGTGAAAATAGTGAAATTTTGGGCTCCTCGAGTTGTTGGACGTGCGATTCCAATTATTAGAAACCATACAGACCTAAACCGGAGCAGGGGAGATCCTTAAGCCTCTCGCATGTGAGGATCTTCCTGGAAGCTTGAAGAAAGGCCAGTTCATTCATAACCTCTTGGTGACAGGAAGATAATCAATCAGAGGTGGCAATTTCCACACTCAGCCAGCGTGAAGAGTAACGCACCACTTACTCGCCGGGGCCAAAAGCACGGCCCCTGAATCCCAAGACTCACCTCATCAAGGCGGGGTCACGAAAAGAGAAGGACTTCCAAGCAATTGGTCACTGTCAAAACATCCCATTATAGTTTTATTGGGGCGAGTGACGGGGACGTTGACAACTTGGCCGTGTGATTATGGACTGATGCAGAGTTTGAGAAACCTTGATTTTTTTTAATATTAAGGGTCATCTTAATATCTAATAGTATACACATGCCAAATCTTTCTAAATGCACAGATTTCTATTGCAGGGTTGTTGTTTTTTTCACTAATAAGGTTTGAACAGTTGCAGGCCCGTGCAAAAATGGTGCCTCTCGTCTTTGTCGTTCTTTAACCAAACACATTTTTGTTTTTAGTGTAGGTTTTGTTTTATTGGAAAATATTTCAAAGAAGTTCAGAGGATCCGCAGCAAATTCATAGAAATGAAACCCCGCCTTGACCTTGCTTCGACCCCCACGTCCAGCTCTAACCTCCAATAAAGAAACCCTATAATGTCAAGTTAACTGTGATTAATGGCAGTACCAGGCACAAAGTCTTCTCTGTGTACAATCCCCCAGAACCTCAACACAGCTCACCGCACTACACAGTAATCCAAGGTATTTATAGAAACATCTGAAGAGGTCTACCCTGAGAGTTTGTGCGGCACATCTCTGTTGCAAGAAGCAGCGCGTAAAACTTATAAAATCGAAGCTGGGTTCCCGTGCAGCCTCGACGAAAAAGTCCCGTCGTTTGTTTTCATTTTCCGTTATTGATCATTCCGCGAGCGCAGCTGTCACTTGTCAGAGCGGCGGGACGTCTTCCTCCGGAGCCGAAACCCTTCGTTCCTGTCCACCTTATAGGTTTATTGGCTAATGCGGGAGCTGGCTGTCGAAGTGACACCCATGGCAGGGGAGAGTTTATCATTCTGCTGACAGGCTAAATAACTTGTGCCGCGGCAACAGATAACAAATGGGCTCAAGTTGTGGCTTGAGTGTCCGTGTGTTAAAGACAAGAACAACTGTGCTGCAGCAGAAATAAGTGGACTTTTTTTTTGGCATTTGGCCATTACTGCTGTATGGCACCAGGAGTACACAGACGGACAAGTGCTTCAGTGTTTGCACATAGAGAACATGCAAAATACGCGGTTGCACGTAAAGTTGGAATGATTTTGTTTATGGGCACATTCCTTTTTTTATACAGATCGGTTATATGTTAAGTTTTGAGAAGATATACGCTTAATCCATCAAGAATAAATCACATTTTCAATCATTTCATGTGGTAAAAAGCATTTTATTCCAAATTTATGGGCAACAGTGTGCCAGAGCTTCAATAAATCAGTCTTTTAAGTAAATGCCGTCATTGAATCTTAATAAACTATGAACTCTTTCATTCATTTTTCTTTAAAATGCACTATTAGTCATTTATTATAAATAATTGAGAATAAATTTAATTGAAACTGTGAATCGAACCTGAACTGTTAGAGCTGACATTGAACGTACTCGTCCAACACTGTGAAATCCACTGTAGCACTTTCACAACACACCGCCTCCTCTCCTCCTGCATTTCTCTTACTTTTTCCAGCATGGCGCGCACAATTTGCATTTTAAGACCTCACGCTGCTTTGACTGAATTTTATAAGACAAGCCCCGGATTGATTTATTCTGGCTCGCATTACTCATCCCTCATAATAAGCCTTCAGGATCTAGTGTCAAAGCGGCGAGCTAATAAGCCGGGGCTGTTGATAGCGCCACACTTGCCATTCACCTTTGCCTCCGAGGTGTCAAACTGTCAGTAAGAAACCCTGCAGGCTTCGGGGGTTTACTGCAACCGTGGCTTGGCATAAACAAATCAGTTTCCTTGTAAAGACAAGTAGTGGCACTTACACGGGACCTCTGGAAGACGCTGCGCATTCTTGCAGCCCGCGGAGTGCCGAAGCTCAAATGAGCTGTTCTTCTCCCACTCGGCTCTCTGTTTACAGCTGTTTCTACCCATACAGTAAGTGAGATACACCATAAGGCAAACAGGGTGCTGTCTTAAGCCTGTGAAAATGTGCTGCAAGAGATAAATTCCAAGATGTCAGAGGAGCTGTCAGTGTGAAAGAATACACTGGTCATTACCACCTTCAGATCTTGCTTGCATGCAAACCCCCCCAACCCCCGCCGCCCCATGCTCCCTCCTGAGCAAGAATCCTGCTGAGGATGAGCCAAACTTTCCCACAGTGAAAAAAGAACTTTAGTGCAAACCAAACTTTTACTGCATCCTCCATTTCTCGTGTACTCAGAAGTGGAAAAGGTTACCCTGTTACCATGGATTGATAATAGTAAGGGATTTGTGGCATAATGCGTAAAAACAACAACCGTAAAATAGATGCAACAGTCAGGACTTGGTGCTTATGTTGTTAACATTGTCTGCGTACAGTTTCACCGTGCTCATTTTGACGAGGAAGCAATTCCGCTGGACCTGCTCTGCTGGTGGAAACATTTTCAATAATGCCCCCCATCACTATGTTAAAACCTACATCGGCATGGTTCGAGAAGAACTTGCCCCAGCTGACAGGTGTCCTTATTAAGGATGTCTAATAAGCCCAGGTTACAAGATGGTTCTGAGAAGTAAGCGATATCTGCAGAGCGGCCCGCACATACAATAAGGCAGTGGGCCTTAGTGTGGATTTCATACTCTGCGGCTGAGCATACTCTAAGCCTATTTTTGTTGTCCTGATCTCAGGCAACCCTGGACCCCATCCAGGATGGTTAAAGTAAAGCTGCCCAGTCCGATCGTTTCCACTGGGACCTGCATGTTGAGGGGCTGAGGTTCAAGCATGAGGGGCAATACCAGCTACGAATTCCTGAAAACCGCATCCAAACTCAAGCACGAGATAACCCGCGATGTCCTTTGCTTGTCTTTGTCAAACAAAGCAGGAATGCGTTTTTCTTTTTTTAACGCGAGATACAAAATACTCCATGCGCCCTAAATCCTCGGTTAAACTGGAAACTTGAGTAAGACCAGAGACCTGTTCGGCTCTCGAACGGGGTTGTGAGCGCATGGTAGTCATGGTACAGCATTCCGTACACAAAGGAGGCCACGCTTTGCCGTGCTTACGCTGGTATCCTGTGAATTTACGGCCACTGGGGTCCTTATTTTCCCCCTCTCCCGTGGAGATAAGGGGTGTTTTTCTTCTGAAAATCTACAGGGGGCCTGGGTGTAGTTAAAGGACACACTCAGCTGCTAGATTAACTCATCAACGCCACATTGCAGGGTGTCAACAGAAATGTTTCACACACAAGACCGACAAGGAATGAATACCATTTGGAGGTCACAAGTGGCAACCCCTCAGTCCTTTAGGCCTTTTAAATGTTAGTGTCTGCCTTTCAAGAGCAAGGATGTAACCTCTAAACCTTTGAGAGGAAAAGAGATACTTGACGGGCATTGAGGCCTCATGTTAGTTTCTACAGTAGATTATGACTTGGAGTGATCAACCTTATGAGACGTCCACCAAGTAAATCACTAGGCATAAATTATTTCTTGTCATTTTGCAGACATGAATATAAGTTATATATTTACAGCTCTGGTGATGTCCACATGACTGAATATTTAAAAATAAACCAAAGAGGCATGGTAAGGGTAAGTATCTAAACCTAAAAGGGTGCAAGCAAAATGAAGCTACCTTTGCAATATCTTGTCTTCTTGTCAAAGAAAAGTATATCACGTTTATAAAATCTGTCTCATTAAGACAGTTTGGAAAGTTTCCTGTTCTTGCACGTCATGCTGCAACCTGAATCTGAATCTGAATTCATGTCAGTGCCAAAAATTAGATTTAAACAGCGGGAAACTGGATCAAACCTTGTGCAGAAACACGATTCATGTGTCTTTTAGCCGCTGTGCCCGCCTCCTTAGCTTCTCCGTAAAGCATATTTTCAGGGAACCCAAAAACAACTGACAACCAGAGATTGACGCGGGATCATCTTCAAAAGAAAGACACATGTCTGTGGCATGCTGTCTTTTAGCTGCTCGAGCAATGCCATTCCTTTTGAGTTTGAGTCATCCAAACTCCTCGTCGTAATGCCTTCCCAATTTAGATTACGGTACAAGTTTCAAACAAAGTTTCACATTTGTTGAGAAGCTCTGCTCTGCGCTGCCAGTTAGAGGTCTTGAAAAGGACGCGTGAAGATTGAAGGATCCTCAGGACGTGTCCCCGGCTTGTTGACTCAGACGGCGTCTGGGAGCTGGCCAGCTTCTTGAATCTCCGCGAGGACAGCGGATTGCGAGGGCCTTTACACTGGCTGGGCAGCAAAGCTTTTATAACTTCTCAGGGAAAGTCAGTGTTTTCCCTCTAAAGCTGCTCTGTGCTGGGGTGGCACGGCTGCCATCGTGTGCCTGTTTGCTTTAGACTTGAGGAAGCTCAGGGCACGTGGCCTTGGTAAGCTGTGTCCCAGCGGGCGCCTACCGTGATAGATATTTATGTCGTTTTGTCATTGCAACAAAGATTCTGACATGCATAGTCGAGACTCTTAAAGGAGAGTCCAGGTCATCCTGAGAAGCTGCAGACATAATTAATTACCAAACTGCATCCAAGATCAGGGCTCTGAGTCACAGTTAGAACAAGATAAAAAGACAGTTAACAATACATGAATTAGTGTGTTGGAGTATGATGAAACATTAAAAGTGAGACTTTTGGATTGTTTTTAGAATTTCTTGGGTTTGCTTTTGAAAAATGTTGATATTGTTTGCTGGGGTTACTCCTGGTTGACTCCAGTCACCTTTATTTAAAACTTCAACCTGCAGCCTGACCTTGTGCATTTAGCTAAATATGTTATGTTGAAATCAAATGACAGTTGGTGCAGAAATTAGATATTCTCTCTTGTTGCAGTCACTACTGACTGACCAGACAGTGTGCTTGGTACTGCCATTTTTTACATATGTATACATGGCATATACAGTATATATATTAAAAAAATCATTGTTTGTCTGCCTATTATATGTCGTTTAGGCTTCAGTTTGACACCGTAGCTACAGTGACAGCCCAGACCCTAGTGCCGTAGCCTCTCCCGCAATGCAGACTGCAAGAGTTGTGATTGGTCTGCTTTGTAGTAGCGTGTTTCCGCTGTAATTGATTGTTTTGGATCAATAAAGATGGAACACATTGAGCAAATGTTAACTGAGAAGGTTCAGAGATACAAACATATGTACGACTCGTCTTCTGTAAAATTTTGGCGAAAGTTTCAGTCGCCATTGTTGAAAGTAAAGCAGGACGTAGAAATAAAAATGAACCCGACTGGCAAAAAAGACACAGCGCCAACTAGTGTTTGGGCGGCGTTTTTACAGAGTGAGCCAGACTTCATGAGTGCACAAGTATAAATGGTGCCTACGGGCATAGGTTACGTAGGTTACGCTGTCTATGTCCCGCAGTACTTTAAATGGTTTTTAATCTCACTGCAGATTTCCAAAACAAAGGCAAAACAACGAACAATAAAACACAAAGATTTATTGTACAAATTTGCAGATTTCTTCAGGATCAATGCAAATTTAAGTACATATTTGTGTTTTTTTAGGATTGTCATTCATTAAATAGTGTGAAGATTTGCTGATAAAAGTACAGTATTTTGTGAAATAATAAGAATACAAGAAGTTTCCCAAAAAATAATGAGGAAGAACAAAAAGGAATACAGTTCTGAAATAATTATATATTTCTTTTTTCTCATTGGAACCTTGGGCGGAGAGAAATCAGCTCAGCCATTCCTTTCTGTCCACGGGGCAGTGTCATCAGTGTTGGGTTCCTGGGTGCTGCTTGGCATCGGCAGGGTCCTGAGAGGTTAAGGGCCGAATGGCAGCGCTGGCCCTGTCAACCCCTTTAGCTCACCGGGTCCCGGGAGCTGGCGCCAGGCTAGCCCAGCTAGCAGCCAGGGCAAAAAATAACCCCTCTGCAGTTGTTGGGCAGGGGAGAGTGACGGGGGGGAGCATGTCACACCAGGGGATCGGGTTTCTGCGGCTGTCATCAGAGAGCAGTCATTACTTCTGGGCTAATTATCTCAGGCCACATGTAAACAAGCAACCTGCCAGTGTGAAGACTACATTGTGTTCACAGCTCCATGGCTTTGGTTTTGTTCCCTTCACTTGTTTGATGTTGGCATGATGTTGACTTAAGAGCTCGTGGCTCAAAGGGCAGTTGAGTTTAGAGGTCTAATAAAAAACTACTGCAGTCAGTAGCGTCTTCTTTTAGTTTAGGCCTACAAATTCAGAGAAAAGAGAAAATATACAACGATGCCTGAAAGGAGTATTTACTTGCATTGGTGCTGTATCATTATTGGACATTAAAGCATTCCTCAAAAAACAATTCTTCAAATAGTTTTACTTCAACTACTGTAATAATATCACTGTTGGTTCTGTTAGTGTTAAGGCTCATTTAAGGTACTGGACTAGACTCCGTAACCTACGTACGTAGCCTACACCAGTGGGTCAGTCTGGCTCGCTCTGTAAAAACGCCACCCAAACACTAGTCGGCGCTGTGTGTTTTTTTGCCAGTCGGCTTAATTTTTGTTTCCTCTTCCTTTCTGGGGAGATGCACGTCAGGCTACGGCTTTAAGGTCTGCTTAGGATCTGGACTAACGCTGCAGCTAAGGTGTCAAATTGACGCAGAAGCCTAAACCGCCCATTACTAAATGACCTGCGACCCAAGTGGAACTCTTATTGGAAGAAAACTGCATTCATGAAAAGACAAACAATCCTTTTAGGTCAGTTTAATCTGTGATCACTTCACTCTCCTGACAGGATGCATGGACAGCACCATCTGACTGAAAACTCAATCCAGCTCAGCCCAGCACCCGGACTCACATTCCCCAGCCTTCATGGCACGTTTACTGTCCAGGCTCATGTGTCTATCAGACGCTTGTCATACCATACCTGTGTACTGAGCAGTTGCGCGTGACCTGCGGTCGTCGTCTCTATTGCAACAGGCGCTCCAATATAACCAGCATAATGATTTTAGTAGTGAAGTATGGAGGCTTTTTTTTAAATTTAAAATAGTTAAAACTTTAAACTGTAACTGTAAGAGCACTGAAGCAGCTTTGGTTTTCTCGTGGATGCACGTCACGTGATTCCACTGATCAACAGGTGGTGGTAATACGGCAATAAAGATGAAGACAAGAAGAAAAAATACATTACACACATTTCTTATGAGACAGGAAGTGCATTCATAATACTGGTTAAACCTCAGACACAATGAATTGATATAAATATAGCTTCTTGATTGTTTACACGACTTCCAAGGGGACCTGAAAGGAATAAATGAACAAATGAAGCTGAACATTTCAGTTCTTTTCTTTTAGGTCAGGTACCGACACAATACAGCCTTTTTTTCTTTTACTGCCGTCATCTCTTCACGTTTCGAACACGTTGAATTCCCAACACGAAACCCCCCGGGGGGATATCAAACCTTTTACTTGTCATTCAGCAGCAGCCGGTTTTATCGTCATAATGAAGCTTTATGATCCTTCAGATGTCTACAGTCAGTCAACATTGATAAAATGTCAGCAGACAGGGAAAAAAAAAACTACTTTATTTCCGGAGCCTTGTATCTGCACTACTCCTCTGCGCTTTTCTTCTTTAGTCCACTACCCACATACTACGTCCACTACAAAGGCAAGCATTTATGTGACTGAATATACTGCAGGATACGTCTGCAAAGTGCAGAACTCGTAAAAAAAGAAATGTGGATGTGACCTTCGCATAGTACAGAGTTTTTAAGATTCATGTTTAGACACTATAAGTTATATTTTAATTGCATGAAAATAGGAAAGCACTTAAAATGGATCTTAGCAACAAGTGCTAAAACCAACATCAGAATTTAGCCACCGGCTTAATTTAAAGAAGAACTACTGTTTTTTACAACTTGGACCTTATATTGGAGATATTTAGATCTGCGTATATCCATATAGTGGGAGTGACTGGGGCACCGAAATGCCTCTAAATAACGCATTGTCTGCCGCGAAACTCGTTATTTCACCAATATTTTGTGCTAGTGCTATTCCCCGTTGAGTCCGGAGTTATCTGTTATCATCATCCGGGGTCTGTAGATTGACCTACTAACCTCTGACCTGGATGATGTCATCTCTGAGCGCCACGTGCACCCGCAACGGTCGGCTTGTTTACCTGTAATTTGCTACTGCTATGGTTCATCCACAACCTCAGAATCTGAAAAATGTTCAGCCATGTTGCAAAAAACTAGCAGTAGCAAATTACAGGTACACAAGCCTGGGAATAGCACTAGCGTGCGATAACAAAATATTATTGAAATGAACGAGTTTTGCGGCAGATAATGCGTTATTTACAGGCTGCGTTTCGGTGCCCCAGTCACTCCCACTATATGGATATATGCAGATCTAAATATCTCCCGAACGACTACAAATTACACCAAAGTTATAGTTAAGTATTTTATGCCAGAAATAAGGTCCAGGTTGTAAAAAACAGTAGTTCCCCTTTAAAATGCATTATACCCCATGAACTGAAACTACAGTCCTCACTGCAGTGGCTCGGGTCCGACTCCAGCGTGTGCCATTTCGCCATCCCTTCCCATGCCCACAACTTCCTGATGCTTTCTCCTTTCTCTCTGTCCACTAAAGGCACAAAATCCCCAAAAGAATACCTTTGAGATGCTAAGTTTATTAGCAGCACATTTTTCTGTCAAGTCTCTTACGTAGTTATGAACAACTTGTCAAATAAAAGCAGCAAAGTAAGGAGCGGGTGTGGCACGCAACATAATTTCCGTCAGCGTGCAGCTGATTGTCAGTGCTGAACAGGTTTGAGGTATTATTAAATAAAGCACGACGTAATGGAGATGCAAAATGACATTAAGCTCCTGCCTGCACGCTGTCACTTAAGTCCTTCTGGGGCTTGGCCGCTTGTCACGTCTAACTGTACGTTATTAATTGCCCTCCTGTATCCAGTTTTCTTTGAAGGTGTTCTGAATGACCAGGAGTTTGTGCTAAAATATTTATATATGCCTTTTAAACCAAATTACGGCACCTGCCCTCCCCAAGACATAGCTAAAGACCTCATTTGCATGCTAGGGCCTTTTTGAAGGGCGCGAGTCAACAGCAAACATTGCCGCGCTACTCTGTCAAGCAAATGACTGACATTTCTAATGGAACATGAGCGCTTGGCTGAATATGGATTTAGCCGTGCTATTAGCCCGGGGTACTTTGATGACCACCAGAAATGTGATAGGTAATTAATTTTTGGGAACACGTTCGCTCATCCCCACCAATCCGTATTAAGGGGCTGCCTGATCCCTCATTTGCTAATTGAGTTAGCAGCATCAGTGTGGATTCGAACTTGAGAAGTGTCACAAATCAGACTCTGTTTATCTACCATTATGTCGAAGCGAGAGGCTTAGTTTTACGATATAATTATACCTCGCAAGACAGTGACCCTAGCCAACCTCATTTTGTAACGCAGAGCACTCTGGCGGGGTCGTTGATGCATGCTGGGCAGATTTTACTGAGCTTTGTCTGCTGTTTTTCTTTTTTTTTCCTCTGCCCGTATCTGCCTCAACCCCTGTCTAATTGGAGCATGAAATCCGCGCGCAACAAGAATACTGAGAGGAGTTCGATTAAAATTCCTTATTTCCTCCAGATGGCATTGTCAGTGTGAAGGCCCTGAATATCCATGAGGGTGTCATTTATCCGGCGCTCCCTTCATTCCCTTCGTTTTTTTTGTTAATTTTGTCGACGTGACGTTTGACGACGACAGCGGCCGAGCGGGGGGAACAAAAAGAAGCGACTCCCGAGTGGAAACGCAATCCACTGTCGTCGTGACCCTGAATTTTGATCGACACTACCCACTTGCAGCGTAAGCCTCCCCGTGCCCTCGCCAGAGACATTCGCAACTGGTGTCAAGGCCCTATAAATCATCCCGTATCAAAGAGGCCATGTAAAGCTTTCTACATTTCAACATATGTGGAATCAGAACGCGTCTGTCATCGACGTGAGCCACTCTCAAAGAGAAAGGTTTTTTGGAGACCTTTCCCACTGTAATGTGGACCATATGTGCTATTGATTTGGAGGCTTTTACCTGCCACAGTGGGATACTCCTAAAATGAGGTGAGGCAGACACTGCCATACCTCCTCAATGGTAAAGGATTAGGCCTGTAAACTAAAATCAACAACATGGCTAACAACCAAGAAGACGCGATAAGACTTAAAGCTCGACTCCACTTAGGATTTTTCTCCCTTGCTTTTGTTCCTAATGTTTTTCTTGGTCTCTCGTTTCTTTTTTTTAAACCAGATTTATCTTTAAACAGCCTCTAAACTCACAGTGATTTGGATCATTTGCATCAAATGAGACAAACTCCGACCACGCCGGCTGGTGCCAGGATGAGCCTATTCATCTTAATATTATAAATGGCTCTTACTGTCATCCGAGGTTTTAAGTTCCCAAAGCAACTGATCCTGGCCTTGTACTGGCCATATATCTCCCTTTGAAAGCCAACTCTTCCATCTCCTGCTGCTTCGTGTTTAAGGTTGGCCCTCTATCTTGGATCCATCCCGCTCTCTCGGTGACCGTCGTAACTTCGGGGAAAAGGGCGAGGAAGGTTTCTCCCGTTCCTCGGATGATTTAGGAATCTCCATTTGTGGCCGCGGAGGTCGAGGACAGATGAGACGTTTAATCAAATGATAAATGTTAAGTGATTCGGTCCCTGCCTTGTGACACGGCTCGTTTCTAAACATAGAGCTGTTTCCAAAGAATTACCCCCCGCCGCCGCTAAATAAAAACATCCAACAGAAGAAAGAGCCAAAAGAGCTCGACTGTCATGGTACTTGGGGCGTAATAACCCACTCTCTTAATGCATGCTTTACTGTAGATCCTATAACTTTGGTTTTATGAGAGAGTTGGCTAAGAGATTACCATGGAAACAACAAAGAAGTGGCCTTATTTGCACGTAAAGATTTCTGCACTCAGTCCTCTCTTTGTCGGTTGATAAGCGAAAGCAATACTCTAACTGCTTGGATTAGTTCTACATAAAATAATAATATTACAAAATAATATATTGATTTACTTTATTTTAGCTAAGAAAATAAGCTGTAATTTAAAGCTTAGTTTCACTTCCGTTTGTCAGTGATTATTGGACTTTCTATGTGTAATAAGTCATAAACTGTTGTATTTTTTATATTTAAAAATTTATGCAAATGGGAGCAGATCCATACAACATAAAAGCCCAAATAAAACTGAAAGGAAATAATGTGCAGGCTGAGTGAAAAGTAGTCAAATCCAGTACACAGGGTAAAGCTTAGACTTTATTCATCCACAAGGGAAATTGCTCATAAAAATCACTGTTGAGAACCACAAGTAAAAAGAGATAACATAAAGTAAGATTAAAATAAATGAAAGTAAAAACCTAGTAAAGTAAAATAAAATAGAATAAACCAAAAACTTAATAGAGATGGAAGTACATATATATTATATACATAGGAAGGAATAATAAGGTGCAATAATGTGCATTAACATGAATAATGTGCAGTCATCTGTTGCAGAAAGCTCAGCTGTTGTACAGCTGGATTGAGAATGGTATGAATAACAAATATAAACTGATAACAGTTTTAGTTTTCTTTGGTGGCACTGTGGATTTTGCCGTGAGGTCACAACAACGACAACGAAAGCAGTTTTCTTACATCTGCTCTGGTTTCTAATATCTGCTGCTGCTCCTGCAGAAACAGCCAATCAAATGGGAGTGTTACATGTGAGTCAGAGCAGCGAGGGTGAGACGGGAGGTCAATTTAGCAACACTACCAAATAGATAAATACGTATCAGTGTTTTTTTTTTTTTGTGTCTCAGACTGTGGAGGCTGGCCGACTTCAGTATGCAGGAAGTACAGGGGGTTTAGTGGAGGCGCCGGCATGCCGATGTATGAGAAGAACACATCTTTTACAGAGACGCTGCTGCCATTTCAGTAAAACAGCTCCAGCAACATCAGCCTAATTGTACATTTCTCACATAGCCAGAAATCTAGACTCTTCTACTAGTTAAATCTTTTCTTGAAAAAAAAAAAAAAAGGTCAACTTAGAGAGATTTAGCTATATTTCTTATTATTGGTGTCATTATTTTATTTTGGAATTTGCAGAATAGCCTTTTTTTTTTTACTTTAAGATGTATAAACTAGGGGTCGGACTATAATGTGTTAATTACAATTACTTAATTACAAAAAAATGACCGCGTTAAAAAAATGAATGCATTTAATTGCAGTTTGCATTCCAACCAACGTGGAACTTTTGCCAGTGCACGATTTCCTGGTACACCGATTACACTGATGCACACGTCAGAGTTCGGCTAACGGCTACCAAAATGGAGCCTACGGTTGCAGTGAGCACAGAAAGCTGTTAGCGCTAGCAGTCCCGGTACGAGTACGGAGAAGACGTGTCGGCAGCCCAAACTTTTTTTTTTTCTTTTTTTTTACCATTTAAATTCAATACTGTTCTGAAAAAGTACTTAAAGTACTTGAAATGGCACTTTAACTTTAGGTCTGTTCAGTTTCTCCACTGCTTTGAATCGAAATGCAATTAAATGCATTTTTCCAGACATTAAAAGAGCTTGCGTTTACAAGTCTCAACAAACTGAAATATGTTGCTTTTTGGGGCAAATGTTGTTATGCGATTAAAATGTGATTAATCGAGATTAATTATTTACAAAGCCTCTAATTAATTAGATTAATGTTTTTAATCGAGTCCCACCCCTAGTATAAATCTTTTCACAAAAACTGCTTTGATGCATAATCCAACTGCTAATAATTAAAATGAAGTGCTGCTGCTGGAAAGTGCTTATGAGACCACAGGCTTGCGCAGAGCCATTTTCAAGCAACCTGAGTAATGGTGATACTGAATCTGTTGTCTGTAAACAACAACAACAACAACAACCGAGCACATCGGATCCGCGTTTGCAACGGCACGCAGTACCTGCTGGGAACGAGTGATCGTTCTCGCCATTAGCAAATACCACGCCGGAGTCGGCGCATGCCGCTTACAAAGCTCCACTATTCTGGGAAGCTTTAACCTCCCGACCACCCTTTTCCCTTCACAAACTGAGGCCGACTTAACATTCCTGGCTCGGTGTGGCGTGTCACAAAGAGGAACATGTAATCGGGTCATAAAACCGTCTACGCTCGGCTCTTCTTAATACGGCAATTAACACTTTCGGATGAACATCGTTTGGATGTCTTTTTTAAACTGGGAACAAGTTTTATATGCAGAAGAACAGATTTAATTAGAATTACATTGTAAAAATAAACACTGATGTCCCCTGTTGCTATACGCATCTGACACTTCTGGGTTTGGTTTTGCAACTTTTACAGAGATCCATGTTATAAAGTTTGTAGTGATGCCATAACTCGGGAGATAAATCCACAAATGACTTCTCCTGCACTCTGCGATCAAACGAACAGAGCTCCGCGGGAGAAGCCGCCTCTTTCTTTGGTTCCTGGTAAAGAAATATCCGGCAGCCGCAGCGGTCTGATATCGAGGAGTGGAAAAAAGAGGTATTTCGAAACGATCTATGTCATCCTTACAGCTGCCGCGTTGTCTTGAATTACCTTGATGCAGCGTTTCCAAAGAGCGGATTGGATTTCCTCCGCCATCGTTTTCGTCCAGATTTTTCCACAAATGCAGGCAAAAGATTTATTTACAATTTGTCTTCCTCCTAGCCGATTTCTTTCACGACGAGCCATTTAGAGGTCACGGGACGGGGGGTTTGATGTGTAAGTGTAAGTAGCGGTAGGGCCCGTGGTTGGTTTTGAAACGAGTATTAATTTCACGTACGGGCATTGGTACAGGTCCTGGCATGGTTTATGGACAAGTGGAGTTTTTTTATTCTTAAAGTATCACTTCAAAGGAGCTGGCAGGAGAGGAGGTTGAACTTTTAGCTGAAGGTGAGAGCCGCAATCTTTAGTGCTGAGGTTGTAATAAAAACCTAATCTCTGAGCAGCTTTGTCATTTGAATCAAGGAATGATAAATCTTCTGTTGAATGTCCGTCAAAGGCGTTCAGTTGCCTGTAATTAGATCTACATTAATGTAAGTGTATTATTATATTTTAGGGATTTTAGTTTGATTTGATTAAGAAAAAGTCCACAATTGCTAATTACAAGTGAAATCACAACGGTGGCCGACGATAAACATCTGTTTCCCCTGCCAATCTTATTAGATTATTATTTACAACCATGATGCATGATATGGTTGTGGAGCTAAAACCAGTCTAGTATCATCATAGCTGTTGCCCTATTTTGTGTCACTTAAGTAAGTGGAGCCTGTGTCTTCATGGCATGGTGCAAATTCCTGAGATTAATGTAAATGATAAGGAATCTGCAACTCTCCGGATTCTGAGATCCTCTGGATTAAAGGTTCAAGTTCCAGTCGACACTGGAAAAGGATGACTCACTGTCCGGCCGGGAGGGCGATCGGATGTCTCGTCTCCTCCCGGTTAAGAAAGTGAGGAAGAGTAAAGTCCTCGCCGGCGCAGGATAAAGCTTGACGGGAAATAGAGGCTTTCCACTCGTGCTCAGGAACTGTATCTGTACGAAGGTTTTGCTGATAGTAGCAGATGTTGATTTTTTTTATAGTTACTGTGGAAAGTTTTAAAGAAGATGGAAGCAACAAAATCAATAAAACATCTGAGTGTGTGAAGATACAGAAAAAAAAAAAAGGAGACAGGAAGACAGAAGCCGACTGGAGTCTGTGACACTGCCAGCACAATGACCTACATCCCCTTCAAGGTTACTGTCCATTTCATTAAAAGACTCTTTCATTGATCCCTGTCCTTGGTCTGAGTCTCCCCTTCGGCCGTGTCTCCATTAACAAAGTTAAGTCTCGTACACCGCGACCTCCCCCTGCTCCTCCTGACCCGGGCAGACAGCTGTGCTTACCTTAGCATAAAGTGCCACGATAGGTCATCATTATCAAATTAATCAAAGCTGTCACAGCGCAGTGCAGTGCTGCGGTCAACTCGGCGCTGCGCTTCGAAAACCACTTAGATCATGTAACACTTGAACGTGCAGCAAAGGAGGCGTTCAGACATCCACACACACACACACACACACACACACAGATGTAGTTAAGAACCAGAAAGGGTCCAAGAACTCTTTAGGAATGACTGCATTGTATGGATTTTCTTGGAGGGCCAAATAACTGAGGCCTAGTTTGATGAGTTAAATTCAGATGAGAATAGTACGCTATTCATAGAGATGGCAATGACAACAATGCAAAATAGATCTGCTTCTGTGCTGTTTCAGTTTTCTGCAGACCTGTTATCATGCATCATTTCTGACCAACTGCAAATGCAAGAATATATTACTGATTAGTGTTATGACCCAGCTTGATGGCCATCAGACTTACACAATAAGTAGCTTACTTCAATAATCAAGAGTAAAAATAAAAGAGGAAAAGGATAAGACTTAAGGCTCATTTAGGTACTGTGGTACTCGACGCTGTAACCTACGTACTTAGCCTATGCCAGTTTTTGTTTCCACGTCCTGCTTCACCTTCAACAGTGGCGACTGAAACTTTTGCTGAAAGTTCGCCGAAATCATTTGTATCTCCGAACCTCCTCAGTTAACCTTTCCTCGATGTGTTCCATCTTTATTGATCCAAAACAATCAATTCGAAAATTGCGGAGATCTGGAAATACCAAAGAGGAAACACGCTACTGCCAAGCGTACATTTCTGGGGGGATGTGCACGTCAGGCTACGGCGTTTGGGTCTGGGCTGTCGCTGTAGCTATGGCGTCAAACTGACGCAGAAGCCTAAACCGCTTGTGGAGAAGCAAATCTGATTACCGACCCAATTGCGAACATGTGTTGCCAACAGCCATAAAAAAAAGATGGTAGGACGAAGGAAATAGCAAGAATATCAAAACGATGGCGAACAACGAGAGTGGGAGATCGGCCATGAAGCGAAAGCTGTACCACAGAAATGAAGCAGAGATTAATAGAGTTGTGGCAGTGCCTCTGTAATGTTGGTTGCAGTGCACACCGCTGCACAACTGTTGCCCTCTTGAGATTTTACACAAGAGTTTGCTAAGTTCACTTGACTTCAGTTGGTTTGACCACTCATGCAGTCTGTGAGCCCTCATCAGGCGTAGCGTTAACTGTGTGATCCCCAGTCTTTCAGTGGTCATACACAAATCTGCAGAAGCTAGTCTGTTAGTGTGCACCCCTAGTCTTATTTCAAAATCTTTAAAGACTCACTGCCACTGCTAGACCAGCAGAGGTGCGGAGGGATGCAGCAATCAGTATAAAAGATTCACAGATCTCTTCTCGCTGCACCATGTGTGTTCAAAACAAAAATTCACATGCCAACACTGACGACCAAGCTGCAGTTCTTTATAATTGACCACAGAATTATGATATACATAAAAACTGTAACTGCTCTATCATTAGTAAATTGTTGTTTTAAAGGAGCATATTGTATTTTCTCACAACTACCAATGTCTTGATTATATTGCTTCCAGTTTTTGGTCTTTTGGGAAGCATGACAGTCACAGAACCCAAATGGACGGACAACCCATCCGACCAGTCTCACAACCTTGGCCTTTGTTTGTAGGACACAAAATAATGTGTCCTACAATATCTGCACTTGAGCACCTTTGCCTTCTCTCATTTCCGTGTCGAACTTTTCCTCGTTCCCCGTGTTAAGCCTTCCAGAGAGAAGAGGCATTTCTCTCATTTTCCACACAGATTGCTGTTTTCAGTTCACTCATTTCGAGAGAAAAGGCTGAGATAACAAGAAGATAATTTCCACCTGCTGTTTAACAACTGAAGCTAAAACACTGCAGTGCAAACACACCATATGTACGAGTGCGTGCGGGTTTGTGTGTGTATGTGTGTGTGTTTGAGTGGAGGGGGCAGCGGGGCAACAAGGGAGACGTGCAACACCAAATTGCCAGATTGATTAACTTGTCTGTCAGGCTCTTCACTGTGACAATAAAGTCGGTACCTCAGGGAGCTTATTGAGAGATGACATGTCTGAGACCCTGGGGCTCTCTCTCTCACACACACACACCCCACACACAAACACCAGCTCACCCTCCCTCCCTCTCATCTGTACCGCCCCATTAAAAAACACCTTTCCGAGTGAGTCCCTGCCCGTCCTGAAGGCTCCAACCAAACCCCTCATCACACACACAATCACACACACATCATGTAATCCCCAGGGGTCTTCTGGACTCCGCTATCCACACCGGGCTCCATTTTATAAACCGCTCCTCTTCATAATTGAAAAGGAAACTCTGGGGCGTGTTTGGCCAGTTAATCCATTTAAGATCATTATGTGCATTGTCAATTGGCTTGACCCAGCTGCAGAGAGGATGCTACAAAGAGGGGCTCAATCTAAACCCCACACCCCTCCTGTGCGGGGTCAGAGGGGTTAATGAATGATTATTTCTCACTTTGTAACACTACGGGTTGCTGATTTAAAGGGCAAACCCACCCCCGCCCTCCCCCCAGCCAGCACCCGATCCTCCTCTCTGAGCACCCTCAGCGGTGTAAGTCAGTGTGAGAGGTACAGACCTCAAATCAAACAGACATTAATGATACAGTTTGATTTATGAGTATTAGTTCAGACATGAAATGCGAACCGAGACATAGAGGTATCTTAATAAATAAATAAAGAGGGATTTCCAGAAACAGATTTAAGTTAAATGGGTTTATAATCAAGCCCAAAAGTGTATTAATTAATCAATTTATCTATAAAGCAACGAAAGTACTGAGTATTTAAAGCATGGAACAATAAATAAAACATATGAAGAAGAAGAAAAGGAAGAGGTAAAAGAAATAAAAGTGCTAGGTTAAAACACGATAAAAAGTGCAGTTCTCAAATTGAATTAAATGCCAAAGAATAAAAATTTGTTTTAATTTAGAAGGGATTTAGAAGGTGTTTGGGGGCTGCAGCGGAGAAAGCGTGATCTCCCTCGAGCTTCAACCTTGTTCTAGGGACAACCAGAAGACAGTGGTCAGCAGCAGACCTGATTCACCTTAACGGCACGTGGGGTTAAAGTAAATCACAGAGATACGTAGGAGTCAGACCATCCAGTGATTCATCCGGCAAACACTTGAACATCTTAAAATCAATCCTTAAATGTACTGGGAGCCAGTGAAGGGAGGCTAGGACACAGAAGTCTAATGTTTATACAGCCAATGACAGAGTATGTGGGTGTAATATAACAATTAAAATGTTTAATTGCATCTGACAGTGTGCAAGATTTTTTTGACAGATTTTAACCACAATTCTCAGTTGGGCAAATTCTGCACCAGTCTGCATTAGTTGGGGACAGCCGTCATGGCTATAGTTGGCACAAAATCTGTTAGTGTGTGAGGGGGAACAGATCCGACTCGACCTCAGTCGCTGTTGCAATCACACGTTTGAATTTTGAACTGTTTACCGAGCCAACTGCAAACACGTGTTGCCAATAGTCAATGAAAAAGAGAAGGTGGAGATATGCAAGACGCATCTGACAGTGTCCTACGTTTCATATTGTAGCGCAACAAAGAAATCCTCGCCAACCACCAACAATAGCAGGAAATCATACAGGTTAGATGGCAATTACAAGTCAAAAAGAAAAGATATGATGACGACTGAATAACCCCTGGTGTCACCAGGTGATTCAGACTCTGGTTTAAACACAATAAACTAGATCTATTGATTCAAATACCTTCTATGACCAGGACTTTGTACCTAGCCCATCAGATTTTTATTTACAACCAGACGTCAAACTTCTAACGTCATACTAAATTTGCAATAATGACGATTTATTATAAGCAATTAAATAAATCACAGAAAATAAAAACCCTAGCTGTCCTACTTCCAGTCCGATCTCGCCATCTGAGCTCAGTGACAGAAAATAATGTGGCAGGAGAAAAATTGACCTCAGGCTATTGTTTTTCGGAGTCCCCCGTTTGAAGTTTGAGGGCACTTCCTGCCCAGAGTCCTCAATGAACCATTTGTTTATGTCCTCTTGGTCGGTAAATCACTTAACGCATCAAAGAGCTCCATTCTGCCCCCGTACAACAATAGGAGGTCATGCCAATGTGCAAACATGACAAGGATACGGAGCAAGAAAATGTCTTCCTTTCCTGGGGTGATGACAATTGTTCCAAGATTTATGCACTGCTGGCATGAGTTGGGGAGAGTTTGGAAATTATTAAAAGAAAAAGAAAAAAAAAAATCAGTTCCCTTTGGTCCAAAAGTAAAAAGTGACCGCGATAAATGTACTTGGTATAATTTTGCTTTTCTCTTTGGTTAGTAGCCAGTTAATTCAAACACCTTGTCACTATAAATAAAAGACTTTGTCTCCAAATTCCAACCAAAAACCCAAAGGAGGAACAAATTCTTAGTCATCAGTCTCAAACCACTCAGCTTTTTTTTTTATTATGCAAGGTCTGCCTGCTTCTTTATAGATGTTAGTGCCATTGTTAAGTTTTTATATCAATAAAAAATGAAACCCGTAAACGCTACTAAGTGATTTACATTTCACTTCTGGGCCAATAAAAAGAAAGTTACCAGTTTTATCGTTGTTGCGGTTGCAGGATGGAGTGTACAGGTTATTTGGCCTTGTAGTCTATTCGAAAGGAAGCAAGTGACTAACAGTCTCCTTCTGTAAACAGACGCCGCTGAGTCATACAGGCGGATGAGTAGCCAACTCGCTTTGGCCCATTTTCTCAGCAGCCGAGACGTCACGCGAACCGAACATATTGCTGACGTCAAGAAGGGATTTACTCCCCTCCCGTGAATATTCCTACACAGTGGCCGGGTCCCTGGTGTCTTGTAGGTCTAAAAGCCATGCGAACAGGAAACTGCAGGAGTGGACTACCAACTACCGCCCCCCCGTTTACTCCAAAAGCCCTGGAAGACTGTAGCGTGGTGAGACTCAAGGCCAACAATGCGCCCACGGCCCATGTTCACATCCTCTCTGGAAGCGCTGCCTTTCCCCAGTCCCTTGCAATATTTCGGGGCGGAAAAGGCCTCGGCTATACGAGCACTGGCAGACCATTGTGTGGCAGTGATTCATGTGTAGCTGTATGAACAGTTAAATAGTTATGGCTGCAGGTAGTGCCAAGCTATTCCCTGAAGGCCTAGCTGAATGACCAGTAGCTAATATCTGACTTCATTCTGGGGTGGATACAAGGCAAATAAACACGTCTGAGCAAATTATTCACCTTTAATACCTTTGATTGTCTGGTATCATGGATTGATTATAAGGTATTGCGGATATAAACTATAGTATAGAAATGGACGGCGGAATATCTCCTCAAAAGTGAAGCCAAAGCAAGTAGAGCTCCCCCTGGTGGTTTCTGTCATTTTAGGTAATTAAAGGGGAATTACCATTTTTTACAACCTGGACCTTATTTCTGGCATAAAATACAATCGTTTACTCACCCATATAACTTTGGTGTCATTTGGAGTCGTTTGGATGATATTTAGATCCATTGGAGTGCCGCATATATCCATATAGTGGGAGTGACTGGGGCACCGAAACGCAGCCTCTAAATAACGCATTATCTGCCACGAAACTTGTTCATTTCACCAATATTTTGTTATGATACGCTAGTGCTGTTCCCCGTTGAGTCCGGAGTTACCTGTTATCATCATCCGGGGTGTGTAGATTGACCTACTAACCTCTGACCTGGATGATGTCATCTCTGAGCGCCCCGCGCCGTCGGCTTGTTTACCTGTAATTTGCTACTGCTGGTTTTTTGCAACATGGCTGAATATTTTTCCGATTCTGAGGTTGTGGACGACGACTTTGTTTATGATGGACGTCCTTACCGTTTTGAGCCAGAGTATACGGATGAGGAGCTCGTTGAAAGGAGGATGTGGAGGCAGAGAGAGGAACAGCTGGCCAAAGAACAACAAACCGCTGCACGTCTGCAAATAGATGTTATGGTAGCGTAACATGACAAAATATTGGCAAAATGAACGAGTTTCGCGGCAGATAATGCGTTATTTAGAGGCTGCGTTTCGGTGCCCCATTCACTCCCACTATATGGATATACGCGGCGCTCCACTGGATCTAAATATCGTCCGAGCGACTCCAAATGACACCAAAGTAAACGGTCGGCAATCCAACTTTAATATAAGCCTGATGCATGTTCAAGTGTCCATTTGTTGGATAAGTTTCATTTTAGTTTAGTTAAGGTTATTTGACGCTATGGAAAGAGGATGTGACATAATGCCGACCACTAATTGCCATATCAACACCGCTCTGTAAAGCGGAGATTCTGGCTCTAAACTTGCAAGATGGCGCCGCCCGTACCCCAGTGGAAAATAGTGTCAGTTTGGCAAATGCAAGGAAGTGGAGACGCATTGTCCATATTTAAACGTGATATAGACGTCTTTGTTAAATATTAACATGTTTGTGAGTGATAGGACACACGAATGCAAAAATATTGGACAGTACAAATAGTTGCAAGTGATGCAAGAATAAAGCACTAATGAGGCTTGAAAGGCTGCTCTTCAATGGTAATTTACCCGAGGTCAACAATTAACCGCCATCAACCAAAATAATCATTAGAAGAGCTCGATAAAAAACCAAAAACTCAGACATGTAATAGCGAATAATTTCTCAATATTTAAATCTACAGCCGCAACATTATTCTTCAAATGCACGGTTTGTACCCAGCTGCAGGTAGTTCGGTGTTTAAACACAACAGTAAAATGTTAGCATGTGCCGCCTTACAACTCGTACAATCTTTAATTGAAAAAACAACACAAGCATCATCGTTGAGACGGGAGAAATTCCAGCGCTGAAGCTAATTTCACATCCAACACTTGACAGTTTAATCATCCTTTTAGTTACAACCTCCTCCTGTAATTTACATAGATCATAAAATGCATGAGGAGATTAGATAATTCCTCACCGAGCCTCCTCCATATTAATAGCAACGTTCACAGTGTTATGGCACTTGCATTAATTTGTGCAGGCAATGACATTATCCTCGATTGCCTCGCATTTCAGGCCAATTCGCCGGGGCAGTCATCCGGATCCGCAAACCCCCACCCCTCCCTCCCCCCCTCCCTCAACCCTCCCCTCGGCGACTAATGAAAAAGACATCAGCAGGCGTTGAGAAGGTCACCCATCCAGTTTGTTGTGACCTCGCCGTGTGTCAGCTCCTCCTCTGACAGGTTTTGATGCATCAGGGGTGGTTGGTTTTCCTGGCCGGGCTGCGTGGACGAGCAGGACGGGCCTTTCTTATAGCTTCGCTTTACTCTCTGCCCTGAGGCGACAACCCTCCTTTTCCTTCATCCTACCTCCCTCCCAACCTGCTCCTCAACCACCCTTCCTACCTCTCTTACTGCACCCCTTGCTGCTCAATTACAATAACAGCAGTAATAACCTTTATCTGCCCAATACCTTACTTTTTGTAAATATTAAATGCAGTATAGGATAATGACGACGAGATACAGATCAAAATGTGATGAACCCTGAGATCTGGTCAACTGTCTGAAAGGTTGTCCGCCTCGTCCTAATGCATGATTGTCCGTGACTAGACTGATTTGCGACTACTTCCTCGCGTCAGACGGGTAAAAAGTGTCTCCTCCAGGAATAACAACACAGATTTCACCTGTTGTTCCACAAAAAAAGTAGAGGAACATCCCATTTTGGTCTCAGCTCTTTCATATTTTACACTTGCATTAATGCTAAAAAGATTTGCCTTACGTATCCTAGACCTTAGAAAGAGCTGAGTTACCCCTCCCTGGTGATCCATGCAGCCCAAGCCGCAAAGAGTTAAAAGACCTGAGACATAGCTCGGAGCTATACTCGTCACTGTCACATCCACTGCCGGATGGCCATCACCTTGGTCTCCCCGCGCTGGCTCCCCGGGCCCCCCACCCTCCCCGCCAGGTGTTCCTCCGTCCCCTTAATGAAACACAAAGGGCAGCCGGTTGAGACGGAAAGAGCCAAATTGAATCGGGGCCCTCTCCTTTTGTGCGCAGCATTAACAACTCAATTAAATGCCAGCAAGCATCTGCTGCTACGCCAGTGTGGCGTGAATACCTCACCGACCCTATCGCGCTCTTGTTTTTTAACACTAAGAGGGGGACGAGACACAGTGAGACAGGAAGGAGGAGGAGGAGGAGAAAAGAAAGGGAAACAGGATAATGTACAGGTAGTCTAATCCTTGTCACCGACATTCTTATTATACTCAGGGGGAGAGGTGTATTGTGAACAGAGTAATAGGAAGAGATGGCAAGATACCCATCGACAAATTAGCACAGAATGAACAGAATTAATATTAGTTTACTTTAATTGTACAACAGTTTTGTTAAGCGAGGCATTAAAATAGCAAGCGGGAAAAGCAGCACAATGAGAATGAAAAATAATTATAGAAAACGCACAATGACATAATACGGAAACACCGATTTATCAAAAGCTTACTGTGAAGGGTCGCAGCTAAATCACAGATTTAGCTTCCACAGATGCTCATATCTGTTGTCATAAACCATCTTTCACGTCCTCCTACGGCGACATTAAAGGCATTAAAGCTCTGTGTGGAACATGGCTGGGGGGGGCATTGTGGTGTGAGGAACACGGGGGAGAAGAGAGAAGGAGAGGAGAGAGCGGGAGGAAGGAGGAGACTGCTCATCCCAGACTGGGAGTTCATCCATCATTGGAATCAGTGTGTGCTGTAATTACTGTGTCAAATAGATGGGCTGATGCCTGGGAGGAAGGCGCGCGTTCGCGTGGGCACGTGTGTTTGTGCGCGCTGGTGCGTCTGCATGTGTTTGAGCTGATGTCTCGGTTGCGGTGATGTGATGTTGCGTGTGTGGGTGTTCAGAGATCTCCCATGGACACCTTATCTTCATAATCACCCCCCCTACACACACACAAACACACACACACACACACCAAACCACTCCCTCCTCCGCTGTCATCTGTCATCCATAGCCGGCGTTGTCAACTGGCGCTGTCATGCATTGCCAACATCGGGCCATCAGGAGAGAAGATCTTAACTCTTTCAGCAGCAAAGCCCTTCGAGGGTTTCGGGAGGATGCGGCTATTTAAGGAATGCACAAAGGATGGATGAAGAAACATAGGAAGCGTTGATAATGTGGCGTATTGGAAGATGCTCACGGTTTTTCTACGCTTGCGTTTCCTGTGTTTCCGTGGCAGACATTACCTCACAATAAAGAGAATCCTGAAGTTTGATCAGTGAAGTTTTTTTAAAAAAGCTGAAAGGAAAGGCATTCAGACAAAAAAGATTACTCACATTGCTAGAATTTTAAAAGCTTTTTTTACGTGTAGCGGTTGTACCAAAACTTGCAGGACCTTAGGAATATGTGAAAAGTGTGTCAGAGCAACCAGAAAATACGATTCATCATATCACGTTAGCAGATAAGATAAAACCATGGAGTCATGGATGAGTAGGTCAAACATTGAGTCAGAATTAATGGAAATGGATATTTAAAACAGATGTACTGACATGAAGCAGCGAAAAGTGATGGAAAAGTTAGAACAAAAATGAGAATATTCTCTTAAAAGAAACAGATAAACGGTTAGTGGTGTTGATATTGTCAATGCCCTGCAAATATTTCCAAAAAAAAAAAGTTGGCAAGCACGAAACTGCATTATTATGATCCTAAAAAGGTGACAGCTCCTTTTATGTTTTCATAAAAGCTACGTACTTTTGTGTAGCTGCTTTTTCTCCGGTTTTATCGTTTTCCCAACGATCAACCTTAAAGTATTTAGAAATATGCTTTACTCCTGACTTATTATTCTTCTGCTATGGAGTACAGTTGTGTAAATTAAACTTGAATACAATGCATTTTCTCTTCCCCTAGTTAAAAATCACTGCAAAGGATCCCTGACCAACCACTAGCGAATGCTCCATTCTCTAAACCATGCGCACTGGGATCGGGGGAGTGGGGGTGGGTTGCGATTGTGCTGGGTGTACATCTTTCTCCTCGTGCTTGTGTCCTGTCCTCTCGCTTGAGAAATTATCTGAAAAATGGGGAGCGCGTCCTCGAGCCATATGGCTCGGCGAGAGCGCCGACGAGGGGAGCAGCGGAGCACGTAAAGAGGTGGAAATGGCGTTAGCCGCTTGGCTGCTCAATGTTGGCAATCAAAGTCTCGGTGAACCGGTGAAAGATGTAAGCAGCGGAGAGGATCACGAGTCTGGTCACTCTGTTTTGGCTGCGTGACAAGACTGTCCTGATGGTGGAGTAGTTTGATCTGCTGGGCGGGGAGACTTTGCAACTGATTTCCTCAAGGAAGTCAGTTGAGAAGACGCAACATATCCATTTAAATAAGTCATTGCTAGTTTGTTCCTCTGTTAAAAAAATGTAAGGTAGTTGTCTACGTCTCAAATTTATAAGATAAAAATGTTATATTGTTACTCAGTTTCTCAGCTTCAGTATAAACCACATATTGTACACGTTAAATAAATAATATATAAACTTCAGCCTGCCTGTAAATATATAATGAATGAACTAAAACAGCGGGTAATTACATGTTATCAACACACGGGGATATCTCATGACTGCTGCAGGTACACAAGCATGCTGGTAAGCCAACAGCAGATGTCACACACTGCCTCCATGTCCTTGAGCAAGGCAGTGCTCCAGTGCAATATGACAGACCCTTGTGCTTCCCATGCAAACCATTAGCATTAATTATACAGAGCAACCGGAACAGCTCCAAGCGTCGCAGAATCTTATAAGCTCATAATGCCGGCAGAATGAATTGACAGCTCTCAGCTCGACTGTTGAGCCCTTGATACCGTCGCCGCCTCAGCACAACCTTCTTGTTTCGTTATAACGGCTGCGCTGCTGCTCTCAGGGGCTATTAGGGAAATGTAACATTTGGTGCCATATGCTTGCAGGTTGTTTGGGAATAGTGATGTGGCCATATCTTGACACGCTGTAGCTTACATTTTGCCAGTTAATTACCATCATGACATCAGAACAGGAAGCAAACTGCAGATGCTGTGCTGGTAAAAAGCTCTCAGGGAGGGATGGAGGGATGGAGGGAGGGCGGAGGCAGGCTTCAGGGGAAGCTCATTAAAAACATGGATCTTCATTATCAGAGGTGAGTTGACTGATTTGTACAAAGACTTGCAAATTGTTCAACTTTTCCAGAGGTGCTAAATGTCATTTTCACTGCTGTCAGCTTGATAAAACAAATGGTGTACAATCAAGCTAGCTAATGGCTGAATGATCTACTGTAGTCCATCATTCTAGTTACTAGCTTTTGTGATCAATGCAATAATCTAGTTTGTGGTTTCTTGAAACTTTCTGCAAAAGCGAATGTGCCCGTTATCATTATTCTTGAATGCATTTGTGATCGCCTACGAATGAACCTGGAGAAAGTGACTCTTGAAACACTGCAGTGCTATCATCTTGAGGTCGATAAAGCACGGCAGAGCAGATGCAGTTTCACCAGCCTGCTGTCCACCTTTGCTCCTGAAAACGCCCCCATATTGAACATTAAAGCTTCAGTTTTGGTAAGTATACATATAAGGTGCATAGCATTTGGTTTAAACTGTGTATCAGGCAACACAGCACACTCCTCCTGGCTCTGATTGGAAAGAGATGGTCCCAACTTCCTCGTCGGCCGTCATTGTCCATTAGCCACTAGCTGTCAGCTACCGCCTGGTTGCTAATGGACATTCCAAGCTCTTGTTGCCTTGGTAACGCTCTTGTGTTTTTACGATCCCAAATACAGTGAGTATATTGAGAGAAACAATTTTGAATTCGGTGGTAGGAAACAAAGTCGTAGATGCTGATCAGTTGTCTCCATTGGTTATCACCTCAAGTGATTTGTTTAACTTGGTACTCGTCTACTTTTTTATCATCAAAGTTGTTGTTTTTTTCCATCACTGTAACTTGATTTTATAAACATTATCAACATTTCAAGGTCTCATGTGTTGTCACAGCTTGTCTCTTCCTGTGTTTTAACCCCCCGTTAGCACCTACCGTGCTTCAAACCTTCTACAGTGCGTGAACGGGTCAAGCCAAAACTTGCTGAGTCCATCTTTATATACAGTCAAGTTGCATGAACCACATTACATACTGGCTGTTTACATCACTTTTCTTCTAGAACACAAAGTTGTCTACATGGCAAATATACAAAGTCATACTTTTGTCAAAATTAAACTTGAATGCTGCTCAAATAATATTTATGTATTCCAAAATAGTGCAGGTTTGTGGCTGTTTTCTGTGAAGCTCTGTGGATGTACAGTATGTGCACAAGGATGTCTGTGTGTGTGTGTGTGTGTGTGTGTGTGTGTGTGCGTATGAAATTAATATTCCCCGCGATGAAGAAAGCCAGCTTTAGTCCAAAAAAGCCCACGGGTTATTTATAGCGGGCAGCAGGCTGAGTGGCAGACTTCTCTCGATCAGCATGCCACTATGAGAGGTAATTTAAAGACGCTGACAAGAATTAAATTGTGTTTTGATTTTCTCATTAGCCTAATCTCAAGTGGGGCTCGTTATTGTGTAATTTTCCCGCCTTGACGCGACATCTTGTTTTGGGCGATGACAGCCGTATGCCGCCGTTTTGGGGAAAGGGGCAAAGGGTGGCGGCGGCTGCGGTGGCGGTGGCGGCGGCGGCGACGGGGAGGGGGGCCGTTGTTGCGCGGTGACAGCTCGAAGTCATTTGGTTGGCTGTTCATTCACACACACACAGAAAAACCACATCCAACCAGCGCTGATGCACTGATGGGAGAACAGTTGACGTGTGGATGGCTGCAGGGGGTGTTGAGGAGCTCCAGACGTGTGTGTTCAGTTGGCGAACAGCGTGCAAATGAATCTTTCAATGTCACTTTGCGGTTGAAGGTTCATCATTTTAGCAGCCAAGATAATTCACTTGCCAATGTGCACGTGTGTGCGCCTCGTGTGTGTGTGTAGGTTAATGTGTGTGCATGTAGGGTGGGGGGAGGATGGTGGTGGGTGGGTGGCTTTAATCTGTTTAATGTGAGTCATCAGTACTAATTATTATTCATACTTTTAAGGACAGCTTTCTTTAAGTTTTAATTTGTCTGTCAAGGTTACAGAGCAATACATGCTATTTAAATTGTTAAAAGCAGTCATTTTCATTACTTTAACATTTACACTGAAGACCACATGAACAGCTGGGGACACTCAAACACCTCTGACATTTCTGGGGTAGCAGGGCCGTGATTTAGCAAAATAATTTATTTATTTATTTTTTTTGGATATACCATGACCGGGATGACTGAGTACCTTCAAAGACATATGGATGTAATTTAGCATCAGACGCTTGTAACTCTGACAGCTGCTTGTGCTGTCGTTGTTGTTGCTGATTCAGGGGTTAAAATTTAACCTTCAACATAAATACAGTGTAAAGAAAGGAAAGTGAAGAACTCGAACCCAAGCCAGCAACGCTTTTGTTGCTTAAAATACTTCATTCTTCTTTCTAGTTCTTGTTCTTATGTGGTTTTAAGCCTCTCCTCAATTTCTCTGTTTCACATACTGTAAAATAAGCTATTTACCTATCACTATAATCCTTCACTTTTTCCTCAGGTCTGTTTACATTTTTCTGTAAAACCTGTCACGGATTTTCTAACAACACAGTAACTACATTCTTTGCAAAAAAACAGCCCTTACAGCCTCCTTTGGCATTTTCTGGAGCTCTGTGTAATAAAGTATGAAAAAGCTCAGCAAAGCATGACACTCCGTGGACACAGAGGGATTAAAATATTGACAGCAGGCTGTGTTTTCTAACCTTCCTGGCCGTTTTTCATACAGTCCTGGCAGATCTCTGGCAGAGGTGATAAATCACGTCCTTTAGTATCTTGGATTCTTTCGCTTGCCGCAGGTTTCTTGTCGCCAGTCTTTAGCAAGCCAAATGTGAAAGCCGTGACCTCTCCGTTGCCCTCCACACCTGTTGCGGTGAATCTCGCCAGCCGGTCGAGGCGTCCCGCGAAGACGGGACGCGGGAGACGACGCGGAGAGAGCGGAAGACGCAGGGTTCGGCGCGCTCGGGAGCTGTTGTAGTGATGCTAGCTATCAATAAGCATCAATTAATTAGCTTTTTGGGAATGTATGGCTCAAAACTACACAAAATAAAAATCTAAAAGTCAGCTGTTGTAATTTTTTGATTCCAAATTTATTTTATTAATGAACTTTTACGGCGGTATGATCTAGTCCAACATAAGTTGTTTAATTTATATCCTGTAGAGGTCAATTCACTTAAAATTATGAAGCTTTTTTGTAAGATTTAGTGAGAATTCAACCCGTTTCATCATTTACATCCTCTCCTTTTCAACACTTTTGACTCTCCGGGGGTTCAAATTCAATTTTCAGTGTCTGAGAAGGAAGCTGTCAAAAAAAAAAAAACGAAAAGAAAACAGAACTATCCCCCATCTGTTTTTCACACTTTCATACATCAAAGTCAGAGAAGGAAGGGTTGGTCCGAAGGGGTCACAGCCATCTAAACGATTTATCAGCGTGAACAATGGTGTGACTTCATCGAACCGTCCGACGCCGCATTCGCTGTCATCGCGGCAGCCTTGGTTCCCACACCTCCGAGGAGAGGACGACAAGAAAAATGAGTCCTTTGACACGTTTTACAGAAAACGCGGGTCGGGTTTATAGGAGTCCTCGTCCTTCTTTAAACGCATCCTGTTTGGGTGAGGGGAGTCGCGCACACTTTGACCCTTGCGAGCCCTCGGGGTTCCTGTCAAGGCTTCTGTCAGGAACCGAAAGACTGCATCGCTCGTCTTATTTTTAGTTTGAATGGGAATAGACTCCTTTAAAGAGCTCCAATTACGACACACGCACGCACGCACAGGACAAACCTTTGCTCTTCTTGAACGCCTCACCTTGAACCATTCTTCCTGAGCATAAGTAATTTCAAGTGTCTATGAAGGTTTGAGCGTCAGAAATTACCTGCGAGCTTCAACGGGCACCGTTTCGTCCGTTGCACAGTTTCCGATCAGCCCTCTCTCTCGGTCTAACAGCTTCAATTTACATAAAAATGAGCCTGCCTCGTGTGGGAGTGATGCAACATCTGTGCTGATCAGAATTAATTGAAATCTGTAATGTTGTGCAGCGCTGCTAATTCGCCGCGTTACTCGCCGCATATAAAGAAGCATTGTGCTATTTAGGGGCGTCTATTCACCGGCCCTGATTGAGGCACGAGCTAAACGCTTAACCGTTCTGCAGCACTGATAGCTTCTTCCTTTGTAATCGCTGCAGTCGTGATTGCAAATAAAAACGTGTATAACATGCATGTGTGGAATCAATTGTCACCGCCAGTCAGCCTCTTTAATGTTCAACGTCTGACTGCTTTTGCGAAAACAAAACATTTGATTTTCTGTTTCACTGATAAATCCTGTGCCATTCGTCTGGCACTGCGAACACCTACTTAAGTACCAATGATGCGATTGCCGTGTTTTAACATATGTAAGGACTTACTGTTGCATATTTTCCACGTGCCACTCACACGTTTCCACTTGTCTCATGATAAATCAGACGTGTTCATAATGTACAATGGGCATGTTATCCGAGACTGCCTACTATACTCAGTCTTTGGGAATGGATTAACATTGTCAACGCGGGCGTTAATAATAGTTTACTCACACACGACGAGTCAGACAGGAACTCATAGATCTTGCACAATAAAATAAACGCGTCTACCTTTCTCACCGTGCAGAATATAGAATAGAATATCCTTTACTGTCACTGCAGAACACAGGCTGGATAGAGCAACGTGATGTAGTTTTCAGCTCTGCAAGATGCTCAGTACAAAAAATAAAAATATAAATATGAATATGGAAGAGAAAATATGGCTTTACACGTATATGTACAGTATTGTGCAAATTCAGATATCAGTTCAAATAGATGTAGATTCAAAGCCATATTAGTTTGTCCTGCAAAATATACCAACACTCCTGCTCCTTCTAGTTTCATTCAGATGTGAATTTCTGGCAAAGCAAAAAAAAAAAAAAACACGCTAATTTCACTTGCTCCATTCACTAACAATGTATTTTACAGTGATGCAAAACAATACAAACTAATACAGAGTGGTGTTTCCTTCTCTAGCACAGCACGGCAAGAGCTGTATTTGGCAATGATAAAATGGAACGGATGGGTTTCTTTTCAAAAGTGATCAAAATTTCGATGCATTGACCAATGGGAGAGGCTGATCCGGCTGGCTGACATTTGACACAATCAATCAATCTTTACGTTAAAAAAACAACAACAAAAAAAAAAAACAGGCTCTACAACCACTGCAACAATGTCAACTAATAGAGCACAATAGAACTAAACATGAACACATGAGCTTATCAATACTGTGCCCATTAGATAAAGTGGGAAACAAGGAGGCAGGCGCTTTCAGAACCCTGGAGCTCCACAACCCAGGGAACCTGATAGCTCCTTTCTCATTGCGTGTCCTGGTTTGTTTCTGAAAATTAAAAAAAAGGGTCATCCATAAATGGTCCCTATGCCAAATTCTACTTTTGAGGCACATTAGTTTAGCAAATTAGAGAGGGACACACAACAGTTATCATGCTATACAGAAGCAGGACACAATTGCATGACTAGTAATAGAGAAGAAATTAGAGGACAGGAGCTCAGTGCCAGAAAAAATAAATTAGAGGATAGGAGCTTGGTGCAAGAGAAAAGAAATTAGAGGATAGGTGCTTGGCGCAAGAGAGAAGAAATTAGAGGATAGGAGCTTGGCGCAAGAGAAAAGAAATTAGAGGATAGGAGCTTGGCGCAAGAGAGAAGAAATTAGAGGATAGGAGCTTGGCGCAAGAGAAAAGAAATTAGAGGATAGGAGCTTGGTGCAAGAGAGAAGAAATTAGAGGATAGGAGCTCAGTGCCAGAGAAAAGAAATTAGAGGATAGCAGCTCAGTGCCAGAGAAAAGAAATTAGAGGATAGGAGCTCAGTGCCAGAGAAAAGAAATTAGAGGACGGGAGCTCAGTGCCAGAGAAAAGAAATTAGAGGATAGGAGCTTGGTGCAAGAGAGAAGAAATTAGAGGATAGGAGGTCAGTGCGCAAGAGAAGAATAGAGGACATGTGCTCAGTGCATCGTCCCCCAGCAGCCTAGGCCTATTGCAGCATAACTAAGGGATGGGTCAGTCCATCCCTAATTATAAGCTTTATCAAAAAGGAAAGTCTTAAGCCTGACCTTAAAAGTAGAGAGGGTGTCTGTCTCCTGAACCCAAACTGGGAGATGTTTCCACATGAGAGGAGCCTGATAGCTGAAGGCTCTACCTCCCATTCTACTTTTTGGAATTCTAGGAACCACAATCAGGCCTGCACTTTGAGATCGAAGTGATCTTTTGGAATGATATGGTACATGAGGTACAATGCAGTTACTTACAAACTTTTTTAAAAACGTTAAAACATCCATAGCAGAGAGTATGTTAACCAGACGACATTCAAGAGACCTTAGGTTTTTTCCTTAAACTCACACAATGCACATTTATTAGCTGAAAGTGAAAAAAGCTGCCACATACCAGCACCAAGTCTCATTAGAGTTAGAACATAATGAATCTATGAGCTTTAGAAAGTTGGAACCAGGTCCGTAATGGAGCTTCTTGTCAGATGGCATCCCTATACCAAGATACCAACATTTCCATTTCTAACATTAAAAACATCAAAAATATCTGAATGATAAGTGCCACACCAGTTACTGTTTTGAATAATGACAAGATTCTCGCAGCTTCACCAATTATTCACCAGCATCTCACTCCAGCATCACAGCAGCAGCGGCAGAACCTGTGACACCGTAACACTGCGGGGTCAACGGCACAATTGCAGCCATTCATTCTGGCTTAATGGGGAGAAAGGGATGTGAGAGAGGAAGGTGGAAGGGGAGTACCGGGGGGCTGGGGGGGGGGGGGGGGGGGCACTACAACGCAACTAACGGGATCTGACTCTTAACCCACGTGTGCATTAGGCGGGCGATGATCTGTAAAGCTGCGCTCCGCTGGGGTACGCTAGCGAGCCTCTTTTACGCCTTGATCTATTGCCCCGCTTTAGCTCCGACGATCTATCACACGGAACTGGCAGTAACGGATGAGAATGATCTGCTGGAAAAACTCTCTCATTTGTCTCTGTCGCAGCCAGTGAACTAGAGGAGACGCTAATACAGGGAGACGGCCCGGGAAGGGGATATAATTATGTCTCGGCGCTCTTCTGCTCGCTGACTGAGTATGGAAGGCGTATTAGGATATAATAAAGCCGGGCCTCGCTTCTCTTCTCTCTACCTTCTCATTCCTTGACGTCTTTTATTTTTTTTTCTTCCTCCCCTACTATATGTTATCTTTAACTTGCCATCTCTTGGCTCCTATTTATGCGTACCTTGTTGTCTTCCTTTTACTGTGACCGTTTCTCCTTTTCTATATACGAGCACTTCAGCGCCTCAACATAAATGACTTGGCAGCTTTTTAATGTTCTACCTCCAGAAGTGCTGGTGTTCCTACTAATGATTTTATACAAGGGGAAAAACAAAAGCAATTCAGGGATTTCAATAAATCCTTGGCAGTGTCTTTCCCAAAACATACAGAACTAAGTCAGCTCAGTAAAGGCAGCCCTAGATCTACAGTCTAAACCTTCATTTTTTTTATTATATTAATGGTGTGATTTGATTTGGATTTGAGGAAGAGATCTAGTCATAGAAGATCCATAATGTCTGTCATCACTTAACAGCAGGATGTAATTTAAGCGGCTTTTTAACTTTAACAAATTACGTACAGATCCGGCCTTGACCAAATCACCGATATGACAAAGTATTTACTTGCAAATCGCTTTCCGTCTCTTGGGCGAGTCTGTAGCGGTGTGCATGAGTCAACAGGCTTTTTTGGAGAGAGCAACACATGCACTGGACCGGCAGCCAGCTGTCCTCTGTGTCTGGACGTCCAGCCCGAATTGCATTTCTCTCCGGGTTCCAGTTTGGATACAGCGATAAGTGCCGAGGCCAGGCGAGCGCTTGGACTCCGGCTGAAAACCCGGCGGCTTAGCCAGAGCTGTTGCCTCCCATCTGGGTCGTGGTAGACGAGGCTGCAGGAATCGTCTAAAGCTCCGAAACCAGGTTGACTTATGACAGCTGCAGGCGAAAATATTATTTTTTCTTCGTCGTGGTAACTGGTATTTTCTTTCTAAATCTTTACATCTTTACATTCTTAGTTTATCTCAGTCATTTTTTTAAATTTTTTTTTGTCTGTCTGATATATAATACTGTCAAGTTTTAGAAATCCCATTGCAACTTGCAAAAGTGTCCCCACATGTATTCATTACAAATACTAGCATGTTTTGTTGCATTGTGTTTATTGCTCCCGTGACTCCTACATTACCTTGAATTCTGAAATAACTGGCGATTTGCACCCACCCGTAACTCGCATACATTTTCTTATCCAGCCTCGCTCGAGATCTGCTCCCTAACCTTCAAACAAACTAAGTACCTATTGTAAGTGTCATGTTGGAGGGAAGACATCCGCTGCCTGGCTGCCTGGTGAGTCAGCTGCCCTGTCGCCTATTAAAGCTCCTGTAGGCAGGAAACTACCACTGTGTTATGTGTATAGTTCCTTCCTAAAGCATGGCACAAAGGCACACAGGAGATCTGCCGGATGTGTGTGTTTGCGTGTATTTAAGTGGACTACTTTGGCTTCATGCACTTCTTCAACAAAAATATACATACTGCGTGCACTGCATCTATGTCTAGGTGTCAGTGTGCAAGCTGTAAGAACTGAAATCAAACCTGTTGTTTCTCCAAATGTCCTGGTCCGATAATATTAGGCATTTGGAAACTCGCCTACCATCTCTTGTACTGCTCTGGAAACTGGTCTGAAACTTCTTGGCCAGCACCGAGTTGCAGTTGCAAATGCGAAATGCAAAAGAAACAGCCCGAATGTAATTTATGTGCAACTGTGAGTGTGTGTCAGACGGAGGATTTCCTGAGCATCAAAGAATAGTACGTCACGCTGCCTCATCTGTCATTCAGTAACAAGGAATGATCTAATCCTCCTGCAGTGTTTGTTCAAGAGGCCAACGTTCACCGATCCGGCATAACATTATGACTGGAGGGGATCATCCCACAGATACTTGGTCTGTTTGGGACCTAGTGAATTTGGAGGCCAGGTCAACACCTTGTGCTGTTTATCACGTTTTTTTGTTTTGTTTTTTAGTTGGGGAGGGCTGCTGCCATCAAGGAGTGTCATTGCTATGGGGTGGGGGTGCCTGGTCTGGTCTAGGTGGGTGCTACATGCCTAAGTAACATCCACACGAATGAACGGCGGGTCCAAAAGTTTCCCAGCAGAACGTTGGATTGTCACATGATGGTTATTTACCTCTCCTGTCAGTGGTTGTAATGTTGTGGCTGATCATTGAATGTATGTGTGATTTTCCGACAGTTTTAAGCCAGACAGTAAAGTAACAGAGCCATCTGAATTTGAATTTTTATTGCAGGCTTTTCACACTTTGCCATTAAATGTTTTTGAAATGCAAAACTTCGATTTAAAGACCACATATCTGCCCTTTAATCAGACTGTAACCCTAACCCTTACATCTTAAACATAAAGGACTGACTGCACTGAAGGACATCAAATTAAATCCTTGTTTTTTATTACTGCATATCTCCTGCGTTGTTTTTTCCATGAACAGTGGTTAAATAATCAAATTTGAGGACAAATATCTAATAAATCTTCATCTGACGACGTTTCAGTGGAAGAGCTACAAGGCTGGGGTGGGGAGAGGACCTGCACCCAGAGGGAGGGACAGTGTGTGTGTGTGTGTGTTTGACCCGTTAAACGGCCTTTTTATGCGACCAGCGCCGCTGTGTGACAGTTTGTTTGTGGAGCTGTAAACACACCGTGGCGACGGCGGCGGCGGTGGTGATGATGGCGGCGGCCTGCTGGTGGTTTGGAGAGGACGCTCGACTGCGGAACGACGGCCCGCCTGGAAGCACATTACCCCGAAAGCCCTCTGCTGGATTACTGACTTATTGTCGTGTGTCATGTTCCATCAGTCATCTGCATGTCTCGCTTTTTTTTTCCCTCCTCCTTCTCCTCCTGGCTGTTTTTCCTTCTCTTTTTGTCCACAAACACCCTCCACAACCCCTCCCCCTTCCCCGTTTCCTTTACTGGCTAGCTGAAAGACCCAGAGTAGTTCAACGGAAAGGTCTTGGATGATTCAGTCTTTGTGATGTTAAAAATGTGACGTTTTTGAAGTTTGTTAATTGCTTTCGGGAGAGTCAGACGCAGACTAATCTGTGTTTGGCTGAGGTTCAAGTAAACCACCGATACAAAAACACGGATGTGCTGCAAGATAATGAAACAAACACCTATAAGAAAATGTCAGAAGTTGCCTGGAAGTTTAAAGCTTTTAAACTCATCTGTTGCTGATAAAAACCCTGGCACTTCTGCATCATTAATACCCATGAAGAAAGGCATATAAAGCACTGTACTCTTCAAACCGAAGAGATCTCACGCCACAGCGGCTAGGATAAAAATACATTTAAAGCAGAAACAGGTACAAGTCGGACGATGCGGGTTGGAAATTCGTTTGTGAGATGCATTCACTTTTACCTGCACATGCAGCCTGCGTAATCATCTGACTGGAGTATAAGGCTGCAACAACTGGACTGGGTATGTGTTATATCTGCATGAATTTCCATATTTTGCTCTGGTTTCCAGCCACAATCCAAAGGCACGCAGGTTTTGAGGAATTGTAGACACCTCTGAATGTCTGAGATAGGGTGAGGAGCTCGGATTAGAACTGTTGCTCTTTCCCAGCTGAGGTGGTTCGGGCATCTTGTTCGGATGCCACCTGGGTGCCTCACTTTGGAGGTTTACCGGGCACGGCCAGCCGAGAGGAGACCCCAGGGCAGACCCAGATTTTGCTGGAGGGATTATACATATCTCGCCTGGCCTGAGAACACCTTGGGATTCCCCGGGAAGAACTGGAATATGTTGCTAGGTGAGGGACGTCTGGAGTCCCTTGCCACCACAACCCGACCTCAGATAAGCAGATGAAAATGAACTGGCAGCCTCTGTGTACCTGCCAACTGCTACACTATAGAAAATAAACAGGTTTGCGTAATACTGAAACTACAAATACCGCAGCAGAAATTGAGAAATTAATTAGGAGTAATGTTTGCAGGACTTTTCTCTGGTTCGACATTGTTGCTGCAGTGGCAACAACTCTTAGGTGACACGGATCTTCAAACCCCATCTCCATGCCCCTGCACTTGACCTGAATGTGTCCTCGGAGATCAACAGTCAATTAAGTGCTGCTTCACATTTATTTATTTATTTTTTTTGAGAGTAGAGAGGAGCTCGGCTTAGCCTTCCACGCTGCTACTCCGCTAATTGGAACCAGGATCTGTAAAAACGGGAACTTAAGTAAAACATGCCATAAAATTCTGAAGGCTAACCATAAACTAACCAATTTCTTTCATTCTTTTAAAGAGAACTCTAACTGAAACCTCCGCGTAAACTTTTACGAGGATCCCTGGGGTCACCCGTAAACCCGTTAATAGAGATGAGATATGAGCGGGGCGCTTGGGCCTCCCATTTCGTTTGCATTTCTTCTCCCCCCCCCTTGTCTACTGTTCCATTGCATTCTTGAAAGAGGTCAAATGCTGTTCGGTGCAAACGCTGCCAACGATCCACGGTCGTCTTTGTGAAAGAGCGAAACGAGGATCCGAACCGCGTGGGCAGATTTGAGCGGATAAGTATCGGCGCGTTCGGGCCGCGTTCTCTGCACCGCGGTGTGAGCTCTGGTGCAGCAGAGGTGTGAAAAGGTGAAGCTCACACTGTTTTAGTGGCCATCACGCAGAGACTCTTTTTCTTTCATGTTCAGCGTGAGACAGTTCATTAGCCCCAATTATCCTGTGATTGACAAACTGTGAAAAAGATTCATTTTTTCCAGGATTGCATGTAAAATACGAATTCTGTAAACTTTTAAACTCAAATTGAGAGTTTCCTTGCAAAGAACTCGGCGCTGAAATGCAGGTGCTCGCAATAATATGCACATGACCCACTTAATAGCGAAAACAATATGCACAATCCAGACGCTTGAATTTCTGAAAATCACACAATGGCTAAAAGTCTGATGGTTGCAATTTTTACTGGCTCTGAAATGAAGTTACACCCAGTGAAATGATGGTATCTTCAGAGTGTCAGATGGCCTTAAAGACCTTTAGATAATAGCAAGAAAATGTGTAAATACAACGTGTCCTTGCAGGCCTCTATCCTACGCATGATAATATTCTAGTTTGCAATCATTTTTATGAAACATACTGCAACTGTATGCATGCTGTGACATTTTATTTCCCGGTTTTTAAGATAATCGTCAAGTCATTTACTCTTAGTTGCATGGACTTTATACAATCGTTGTCCAAGTAAAACAGGAAAAAAAAAAAAAGGAGGAAACTAAAAGAGTCCTGGACGGCTCTGAGGGTGTAGTGTTGGGAATCATTATCTACTTAAATGCTCTAGCCTCGGCCTCTTTGTTGCTCTACTCAAAGCATGAGCTGTGTTTCATATCCCGCTGAGACTAATGAGAGCAGTCTCGGGACCCGTTGTGGTTATTTTGACAAATTGAGCCTGTAGTTGTTTTTCCCCCTTTCACTCCCCCCGCATATATATTGCAATCTGAATCACCGCTCTTACTGTAACGGAGACGATTTGGATCTTTAGTTTTCGTGCTTTCCGGGACCAAATTATAACACTGAGCGTTGTAACCGCATATCCTGGGAGTGAAGTGAGTGGTCACTGGCTCACAGCGAGTCTGTTAGTAAAGGAATGATGGTGGTGCTGAAAAATCTGACAAAACAATTGGTTAATTTTACAAATGATAATGATTTTTTAAAGTCAGATGGCCCCTCCGGGCAACCAAAATATAGGCCTCGGTAAAATGTCATGTCATGAGAGTTCACGGGTATGTGATGCCTTTGGTCGACAGGACAGCCGCCCACATTTTTTAGTGGGGCGTCTCATGTTACACTGTAGCCCGAGCCAAGCAATGGCCTGAGACCACCCTTCAATTAATCTTAACCTTGTAGCGGCTTATAATTTGCCATTACAAAAGCCATTAAACCTGGGGGCCTGATTTGGAGCTCCTGGGACTGCTTTGGGAGGAGGCGATGGGGATCGGACAGGCCTCCAGTTGGCCCCTTGGACCCTGGACGAGCCCCCTTTCTGCAAAACAGACAGGTACTTAAAAACAGGGTGAAAAGATCACCTAAAAGAAAACAAGGAAGATTAATGGGGAAAAATGAGGGCCCTTTAGGTCGCTTTCATCTGGGTTTGATTCAGGTCTTCAGTGAGCCATTAACCCAAAGGACAACTGTCCACCGCCGACGTGAGAAATGAAGCTCCCCTGCGCCGGTTCAGACAAATGTTTCAGCCACTGCTGAGTTTTTTTTGGGTTTTTTTTTGGGAGTCGGTTTTAAAACACTGGGAGTGAATGTGGTAATAATTTCTCCAAAATCTAGTGAGCTCATCAGTGATTCAGTAAATAGTTGCGGATAACATTTACAGTGATAAATCTGGCATCTTTGTTTTTTTTTTTTGTTTTTTTTTTCCTTTTAAAAGCCACAAATTTTTTTATTCAGGGTAAAGTCCAAAGTACAAGAAGCCAAAATTAATCAGCGCAGTCCGGTCCTGCCAAACGCAAGTCATGAAGCGTGCAGCTTATTTAAATGGTGCAAAATGTGAAGAAAGAAAGAAAAAAGAAAATCTGATAATTACCGAACCTGGGACGAACTGTTCTCGTAAGTGCAACATGACAAGAAAAGATTGGGATAGCTCAACCGAATGTTATTCTCTTCTTCTTCTTCTTCTTCTTATCATGCTTGAGGCTTTTGGAGCAGCTCTTCACAGTCAAGGATGTGTCACGGCCTCGTCCAGCTTTAAGTTTAATACACCTCCGTGACATAATATGAAGCAGAAATCCTCCAACATCTGGTTCCACGACACACCACAGTGATAAATTGTATGTTTCAGTGGAGATTAATGACAAAAGAAGACGAATTTTGTCACTTGATTTCACTTTGTGAGCTCATCGCCTTCTCCAGTGCTGCTTGCTTTAATTTTGTAACCTCCACATAAAGAAACGGAGAGGAAACTCGAACGGGTTTGACCTGAAGCATCATCCCGTTATCCCAACATCAAGCTACTTCTTCCAGAAATGAGTCCGCAGATGTCGCTGTGAAATAGCTTTGTGCATCTTGTGTTTCACGGCACAAGGACTGGACCGAACTGACTGATTGAAGATAACAGACTGGATTCTCTCACCAATAAATGTTCCACATCCTGTAGAATATGTTCACATTACCGCAATACCCGTAGTCTACGTACGTTTGGTTTTTGGTGAAAGCGCTACGGTGGACATCGCTCGCACTTCTGATTTAGACATTACACCGTCTGCATTGTCACGCAGCCTCCGAAGCTGAGGTATAAATAATACAGCGGTGGATGGGAAGGCTGGAAGTGCCGGTACGGTTCGTGGCAAGTACAAAGCCCACACCTGGCCCCGGAGTGAAATCAAATCTATCCTGAACTCTGTCTCTCCTCTCATTTTGCTTCGGCAGTTTTCCCTGCGCAGGGTTCTGGGTCAGGAGTTAGAAGGAGCGATTCGAGTTCAGGTCAAACGCGCGGACAGCTTCACACAATAATGCGTTTCAAAGCTGCTGCTGTTGCATCGCGGGAGCGAAAGGGAAACGCTTTGAAAAACGCTTTTTTATTTTTCCAAAAGCGCCCTTACTTTTGGACGACGTGTTAACGTACCGTTCGTGTGATCGTCTTGTGAATTATTTACAGCTTCACTGATAATGGGCCGTAATCACCGTCCATTAAACCGCTTCCAGTGGATTAACGCCCACTGAATCCTGTGTGTTTTTCCAAGGGGATCAATAAACCAATTCCTCTTGGTTATGTTTTCCTTGTCTACAGCAATCAGTTCCATGCTGATTAAATCAGGGCACATTATCTCCCTGGGATTTATCTTGCCTAAATTGAGTTTCTTTCACCCTCCTGGCCACAGGAGAGTAGGCAACGCCTGCTGGGAGAGAGAAATAATCATTCATTAACCTCTGACCTGAGAGGAGTGTCAACTGAGTCACCCAACTGCGCTCTTTTTCTTTTTCTTTTTTTCCCGAACCCCCCAGAGCGCCCAGCCAAGGCAAATTGACAATTTACACACTGCCGCCCCAAACTTTATTAACCTGCGCCGCGGTTTGACGCAGTCACTTGATCAGCTGGTAAAACGAGGCGCAGAGATCGCCTCAGATCTGAATTACATGTGTTCAGGGCCCGGAGAGGGGGGAAGGGAGGGGAGGGGAGGGGAGGGGAGGGGAGGGGGGAATTGTTTGTGCCTGTTTTCCCCCCTTTCGGGGTGATGTGGAAACAGACCAAAGGCTAACAGTGGGAGAGTGGGAGGATCGCATGCGAAAACATAACTCGAGCTTAATTTATGGAGTGTGACGATCTCAAAGGGACGGCCGTGTACATCATCTCGTCTGTCATTATGGTTCTCAGCTGTGTCTCTTTTCGTTTTTTTTCGAGCGTCGAGCCTCTGACCCACTGTGAAGTTTGCAGCCTCGGTAGAGTTTGATGTCTTCATATGGTCACAGTAGAAGCGATAAATTACAAGACACCTTTCTTTTTTTTTCTCCCCCCCCGTCCGCCACATGGATGTTCTCGCGCATCAGATGTGTTTTCTGCGTTGTAATGATAAAATGATGATAACTCTGTGAAAAGAAGACCACCAAAAAACTGAAATGCATACATTTTGCTACGTACAGTACAAAGATCAACGTGCATGAGGCAGAAAAGCAGAAATGTAACCCTGAAAAAGGCATTTCCTGTGACTTTTAAAGCATTACCTCAAATATTGATTGCGCCGTCGATGCTAGTCCTGAGATATGAATCATAAACGCTATTTCTGTCCCTGCACAGTAGCGGCAAACACAACCAAGCTGCCCCGAGATCTTTCCCTCTGACATTATTAGGAGCTACAGCCGTGTGAGACTCAACATGGTGTAAAAACAAACCAAATGTCAGCGCCGCTGCCCGAGCGCCTCTGCTATAGCCAACAGCAAATGTAATGAAAGCTTGGAAGGGTCTGTTAGTACGCCGCTGACCTTTTATACATTTATTGTTCTCCTGACATTTCTCCGGGATGGAGGAGGTGAAAAACAGAATGAGGTGCTAAAGCAGATATCGGGATTTTCAACTTCCACCCGCGCGCCCCCCCTCCTCCCCGTTAGAGAATGACTTTCATCGATCCAAACTCTCGGACTTCACAGAGGGGTCGATGCTTCGCGATTGCCAACACTAACTAACTTGCTGCTGCTCCCTCTGTGGATGTGATAGGTTTTTTTTTTTTTTTTTATTAGCTTTTGTGTCACTTTAGTGTTGCTGGAAAGTGAGAGGTGAAGAAAAAAGGTTCTAGCCACTGGCCTGTTTGTCTTTTGGAACAAAAATGGTGAACATTAATCTGCTTGGTGGTTTTCTAGATTTCACACAGTCTGACTTTCAGTGAGGACAAGCTCTCGCTAACACTTCCTTTGTGAAGCCAAGAAACTACAGTAAATATTCATGAACATCTGCATGTGAATTAGTTTTGTTTAGAATTTCACATTACCTATATACGCAACCATTTCCTGTTTCTCTGAAGACATTATGTCTGCAGCATAAAATGTAGAGTTCAAACTATTGCGTTGTGTTCTTCTCAAACTAACACTGGAATCAGCCTTCACAGTATAAAGCCAAACTACTCGACTCGCTTGGTCATCTTCGAGGGTCGTGAACCGAGTCAAATCCATCTCCTTTGCAATTTTCCCGACCCCGAGTCTTTTCTCTGACACGAAGTCGGTCAAGTATGAAAAAAAAAAAAAAAAAAGAGCAACACTAAAATCTTTTGGCTACACCAGAAGAACTTTAAAGCAGTCCTCTAGCAAGTATGTAGCCTTTGGATGCGTAATAAATCTTCTTTTTAACACATTTTTGATGTTCCTCTTTGAAGGAACATTTCATCTCATGCAGCTGCAGACAGAGCCGTGGAAAGAGGCGAAAAGCAGATCTGCCACGGCGGAGAGAGAGTTCACTCAGACTATTAGACGTCGGGCCGAAAGAGCGTTCTGTGCGTCCGTAAGATCACAACAAATACAAACAAACACGACAATATAACCTCGCAAAAAGCCTCAACTTTGCATGAGGGCACAGAGTGTTCAAAATGTCACATAAATAAAAATTTTAATGCATTGAGGACTTGGGATACAGGTAACACAAAGTGCTGCAGAGAGACTAAACAAAAAGCAAAACTCAGAAAACAAGAAGAGCTGAACAGGTAAACCAAGGATGGAAGAACAGGAGCAGAGAGACAGAGCAAGGACAAAGGCAAAGGCAGGACTATATATACACACTGAGGCTAATGAGGCACAGGTGAGACTAACGGGGGGCGGACCACGCAAGGAGAAACCAATCAAACAATCAGTAGAGGGAAAACGCAGGACACACAAAAGAAAAATACCACCATGGAAGAAACTTTAAAAATAGAAACAGGAAAGGATTCAAAAAGTCAATACCATGACACATTAATCTGACACAGGTCTCATTTATTAAATCAAGCTGCTGCAGATGCACAATTAAAAGTTTCTCATCGGGGAGCTAGCATGCTAAAGCCCCCGTCGGTGGAAGCAGCGTGGTACGGAGGAATGATGTTAATGCAGCAATTTCTGAAACAAAACTTTAACTAGGTGACGGAGAAGCAGGCGATGACGGGCTGGTCGGCGTCACAACGTTTCCCCAGATCCGCTGGTCTCACATTAGACTCATGGTTAACCAAAGAGATCCATTCCTTCATTACTAGCTAACAGCGAATTTATTCAGCGTTGCCAATTATCTTGAAAAACCTCTTCCATCATTTAATCGTAACAACAGGAGAAATTTTTTTAATGTTTTTGGTAGAGACGGTGGTAATTTCACCTTCTCATGCATGTGAAAGAAATAGGACCTCTGTATAAAAAAGAATGTGGTTCATAAAAGAAATTTAAACGCTGGTTGGTTCGTCCCACATCACTTTGCTAGCGGCAAAGGTAACAAAAAGCCAGGTATTCCACGTTGAGAGATCAATATTTGTGCCTTCACATCTTTTACGTGGTTTCTGTCAGAGCGTCCGGGGCCGGGACAGTTGGGCCTCGGAGGAGAGGAAGCGATCCGGCGGTGACGAGACGGGAGGAGGAAAAACAGCTGCTTAATAATTCAGGACGCCGAGATTAAAAAGTGAGTTCGCCGGGCGCGTTATTAAAAGGCAGAGTAATTACTTCAGAACTCCACGTCACCGCTTCAATAAGGGGCGCCTAATTCGGTTACTGCCACCTCGAGTGTAATTGGCGAAGATGAACAATGGCTTCCGCACAAAGAGATGGGTACGACTGCACGAAGTCCCCCCCTCAACCCCTCAACCCCCCTTTAGCTACACACCAGGTTCAATAAGAAAAAACCTCGAAAACGATAACTGGGATCTGGCATGTTCTTTTACACGGTGTTAAAGAAGAGTCTGCAAGATGGGTTTCTGCATGTGCATCGTCTATCTATTCTAAAATTGGCTCAAATCAAATGGGATCTCTTGTATAGACTTTTTATAAAGTAGATTATTAAATGTAAACTTTACTTTACTCAGAAACTGATTAAAAAAATAAAATAAAAAGAAGTGTAGTACTGGAAACAAGCTCATCAGGAGAACATCGGTCAGGTCGGCTGCTTTCCTTTACCCCGGCCCTGTCAAATCATGTGCGTTACGCACGCATCCGTAGAGGGACTGGACTCCTTCCTTCCACAGGCACTCCATCACAAAACAGAGGGAGTTGCTACCAGATGGTTAAACAAACACATCGCCCAACTGCCCATAACTCAAATCCACTTAGCACCCTCTTGTCAACGTGTCTCTCACTCGTTCGCCGCCTCTCCCGTCTTCGGGCCTTCGAAGACGAAAGAAGGGAGGAGGAGGAAAAAAAACAAAGAATAATGCGGGAATAATGAGAATCAGCAAGAAATTCCTCGGGGGTGTGTGTTTAATTTTAATCACCAAGACTATCCATCCTCAGTAGCTCTCCCTCCCTCCCTCCCTTCCTCCCCTATAGGTGTATTGTAATGAGGGGGGAACAGCGAGCACCTGGAGTGACAGCACGTGTAAGGGTCACGGAGACAAAGTCCAAATGTGATGTTTGACTCAGGCCTTTTTCTTTTTTTTTCAGAGCTCTCGGGGAGGCGCCCAGGACGCGGGCCAAGGGGTTAAGAGTTTGTAGGTCGCCGGGTCGCGCAATTTTCCCTTTTCCCTTGGCCTCATCCCCGCGCTTAAAAACCTCAGTGGTGTACTTGAGAGGGTAATTTATTATCCTGAGTGCTGTCCAGCTTGGACAAGAGCGCAGAATTAAGCTTCTCACTTCTAAGGACATAGCGTCTTTTACTCTATTTTAAAAAGACTGTTTCAAACATTTAAACATTTAAGATTCTAAGATTTTAGCTATTTTCTTTTAACTTGATGTCAAAGAGTTATCTTTTCTTAATTATCTTTACTGATTTGAGGAAGCTTTGCCGCTATCCTGAATTTCATCCAAAGTCGTTTTTGTAGTAAAGCGAGGCAACGCAGTTTTGTTTTTTCTTAAAGATTTATCTCGTAAACGCCGCCGTAAACAAGTGGCGAGACCGTGCGGCGAGATCGAGGCATCACGTGTGGTATCTTCGCCACGGTGATAGCGCAGACCTGCTGCGTTTTTTTTTTCGGGCCGGGGTGAAAAGGTGAAAAGATAAGCATTATCTCGGACGCGTAATTGTCAAAGGCATGGATAACTGACGTGCATGCCGCGACGTCCAAAAGTAGGCCTGCCGATGACAGCCAAACTGCATTTGGCCCCTGGAATGTGCAGAGGCCGATCTCAGACATCTGAACATCAAACGGCGCTCAGCTCTGTCAATCTAATAGCTCTGGATGTGGGATTTATTGCCTCTCCCGGGCCAAAAAGAGAGGCGAGGGGCGAAAGCGAAACCAGATTTCTCTCCCGTATCGGTTTCTCTTCTGTCAGTCATGCTCTCATCAGGGCGCGCAGCGATAGAAGTGGGCTGTGTTATTATTTTAGATTAACCACATTAATACTATACATGTTCCTCTGAAGAGTGTGCAGCGTATGGTAATTTACTGCTGTATGTTGCACGGCCGGTGCAGGTGTTCTTTATCATGCAGGTCAGGATGAAACTAAAGGCTGCTGCTTAGCAACGTGCTTATGGCAACGAGTCTCCTTCTGCACCCGAACAGCTGATGATATTTCCGTTTCTTTGCATTTATGCTAACACGCAATTACACAATAAATGAAGATGTAATGTTTAGCGTCAAATGCATCCAAACCATTTTGAGGAGGAATTTATCGGCCATCTTAAGGGCTCTTCTGCGATCATTTTGCACTTAGCGCCGCAAGTACGACTACAAAGCTGTTGCTGATGAAAACGAATTTCAGAAGGTCCTAATAAGGAAAGAGAAGAGGCCAAAAGTTAAGGATTCGAATCAGGCTAATCGTCCTCAGACCTCGATAAACACAACGTTCTCACAGAGAAGGGCCGAACTCAGAGGAGCTCTATTTATCTCCGTTAGGCCTCCGAAAAAACCCCCCTGTCCCTGCTTAGATAGCCCTGCCAATTCGCCATGATGTCATCCCCCTGGCGTGCGGTGATTGATGCATCCTGGCTGCCAGCTCTCTCGCTAGTTGGAGGCAGGGGAGTGGGGATGGACGGTCAAGGTGGAGAAGGGGGCGAATATTTCCACAGATAGAGACATCCAAATGTGAACGGAGCCCAGCGTGGGGTCGGATCAGAGCCCGGGCCAGCGTGCGGCGCGCAGGCGGGCGCTGCCTGCGAGCGCGCTGCTTTTAATGTCGCGGGCTCCCTACGGTCAGTCAGTTTTGATGTTTCGGAGGCGTTCACGAGCGGGGGTTCGGGCGGCGATGGGCCCGCTCAGCGGTTTGACAGAGGCACAACGGGGGGAAGAAAGCGCCCCGGCTCCGGTTATGTACATCCACTCCATCTTCCCTTTGAGTTCTGTTACATATCAAGGCCGAGGAGGGAGGAAGGGAGGGAGAGGAGAGATGGAAGGGGTTATTGTGTGTCGAAGAGTAAGTGTTTCACAGATAGTCAAGGAGACGTGCTGAGATGAACTCAACAGGGAGCCCCCGTCCTCCTGTCAGCAGGCCAAGTTAGTTCTGGTGCTTTAACGGCTCTATCATACAGTGTTTCATAACATTACATAGTTACTTGCGTCCAAAGGGAGATACAGTATTTCTTTTTTTAACGCGAGGAATTGTTGGGTTTCCATGTGTGTTCAGTTACTCTGAAGTATTGTGGCGTAACCTTCCTCAGCTCTCAAATGTTTTCAATTTACATTTTATTTATTTTTTATTTGTGCATTTGCATGTGGAGCGGAAGGTAGCAGGAAGCACACGAACAGTTGGTTAACACGTGAACACGCAAACCCCAAAGCAACAACTTCCCTGAGCGCGACCGACTCAAGGTCTGCCAGCAAAACCAAACTTCGGCGAGAGTTGTTTGCATATCGTCATAATTTTTTTCTGAAACATTAAAAAAAAACAGCATAGCTCCTCATCAATGTGACTTTTTAATGGCTCGTTTCCCTGAGGTGGTCATTATTACCTCCAGGATCAATATCATTTAAAAATAAACATCTGCACTGACACAAAGTCAATGGCCCTTCACTGAATGTGTAAATGAGTAAACACGGCGTCGCGGCTTTTTCGGCTCGGCATCGACAGATTCACAATTAATTAGGGCCTGCTTTCTGCATCTACATTAAAGGATTATGGAGGATTTAAAGTGGTTCTTATTGAGAACATTAACATTCTTCTACTTTACTTGCCACTTATTATCACGTCTTTGAAAAGGCTAGTTTTAAAATTGTAATTCTGCATCCCCTTTTTGTTCATAGTCGATATTGGCAGCAGCTCTGAGCTACATTTAGAAAAACATGCAAATTGCCCGCATTTTACAATACAAATGTACAAATTTCTTTGTTATTTCCTTATGGAATCATTATCTATCTTTATTATGACAGATCCATAAATTAAAATCCACATTTTGCTTTGTTGCAGAAATCCCAGTGATGCAAAGTGGCTCTGTCTCCGTGCCGCTGCAGGTATTTAATCCGCTTTAAGTGCGGATGTTTGCCCGCGGCGTGCCTTGAATTACTCATGCACGTGTTTGTGCTCTCGCCGCTTTGTTGGCATGCAGAGCCGCCGCCGCAAAAAAAAAAACGTGTCAAGAGGGGAGGGCGTCCTGCCGCCGCGCAATCAGTACCGGCCCCTGCTCCCTTTCACTGTGGTCCGGCAAGTGAGACTGAACACGAGGCGCGGGGAATTGAGGTGCATTGATCTGTCCTCTGCTGTGTCTCCCCGGACCGGTGAAATCATTAACCTCGCTGGCGCAGACACAGGAAGCAACAACAGAGTATCTCCGAGAGGTTAATTAAAAATAAAAGCACAAGGGAGGGGGGGGGGAAGGGGCAGAGGGGGTATTCAGCGGGGAAAAGTGCACTGACTTCCAAATGAGCTCCACTCCAGTGTGGATGTCTGTGGTCAGCACACGGTGAAGTGTGAGGAGCGGCTGTTTTCTGTTCGTTCATGAAAGTCCAATCAGGTGGAAACTGCTAAACCTTTACCTTTTAGTCATGAACAACAGATGGAGATGATGCAGAGGAAAACATGTAATCAGGCTGATGGTATATTAATCACGTTTGATTAGTTTTCTCATCAACGATCTTGAACATGGCGACGCTGCTGTAGGAAGAGCTGTCAGATGATCAGAATCAAAAAAGAGAGCAATGGTTAGGGCTGGAAATCTCTTGATCTGAGGGTACAACTTAAAGTGAGAGCTCTCAAAATGTAAGTAACTATACTTCTTTTATTACCCCATGAAAACTAAAGAAGTCTGCCAGAAGCCTGAGGTGGATTTTTGGCATTGTTTAATAGTTTAAAGATTCACATGTATCATGCATCCTCTAGTGTCATGTACTCTTGTTTGTACATGCTGCTGCTGCACTGTTCTCCTCCTCCTCTCCTCCCTTTACATCCATCCCAGTCTCTATTTTTCTGTCTCTCTACCTCGCCGGCTTCAAGCAGATGGGTCCCCTCACATGGGCCGGGTTCTGCTGCTCAAGAGACCATTTGATCGTGTATAACTAAAACTGAATTGAATTAGTTTTGCTTTGTTGTAGCAACGCACCCAGATGTCAGCAGTTACTTTTGAGGTCCGGATAACCAAGTCTGTACCATCATATACCGATCAGCCACAACATTAAAACCACAGAGAGGAGAAGTGAATAACATTGACCATCTTGTGACAAAACAATGTTCTGCTGGGAAACTTTTGGACCTACTTGGACATGTAGCACCCACCTAGACCAGACCAGACACCCCAACCCCATAGCAATGACACTCCTTGACGGCAGCAGCCATCCCCAGCAGGATGCACAAAAAACACCGTAGGAACAACTCAAAAAAGAAACATGAAGAACAGCACAAGGTGTTGACCTGGCCTCCAAATCCACTAGATCTCAAACTGATCAAGTATCTGTGGAATGATCCACAGAGACCCCTCCCCTCAAAGGCCCCCCCACTAACAACATTCTGTTGCTAGACACCACAGGACACCCTCAGAAGGCCCACGTCCGTTCTCTGATGAGTCACAGCTGATTTGGAGGCACAAGGAGGAGATCTGCACAATATTAGGAATGTGGTCATAATCTTATGCCTGATTGGTGTATACTTTAAGTTGACTATTTTCTCAGCTTAAAGAAATAAACCAACTAGTCCAGTTAGATAGTTTCAGTCACAGTTCAGTGAAAGAGAATAGAGTGCAGACACACGTGAAAGAAACAAGTAATGCTAAAGGTATGGGCGATGCAGCACAGCATTGCTCTCTTGACTTTTGTTTTATTTAAGACAACGTCTAACCTGTACAAGATCAAATTCTGCAGTGTTTGTGATGAGTGCTCAGACTGCAAACCGTAAAATAGATGAAAATTTGATTATTGTAATAAGAACAGATAAGAAAACTTCAAAACACAGGCCAGGCGTTATCCAGTGAAGTGCCATTCAGCGGTGACAGCGTGACAGCTTCAAGACAAATAACGGTTGATGCTCAAATGTCAATAAGGCGTCAGATCAGCCCGTGTGATGAGGTTTGCCAGTTGATGAGGCCGGCGTTGAGAAATTCTGGACTATTTCAGCTTCACGGGACAGTGACGCAAAATGAACCGAGCACTTTGGCAGACCTTGTCGACAGCAATGGCCCGAGCCGGGCCCGAATTCATACATTCTTTATGAATTTGTTATTGAAAAAGTCTCATTATGTTCATCAAAGACATATTGGGACCAGTGTTTCTTTACTCAATATCGCGTACAAGTGGTACAGTACAAGAGACGATTATTTAAGAAGGCGCTTCATTGGATTACATCCACACACAGCAATGAGTTGTTTTATTAGCCTGCCGCTGTTGTTTACAGCATAAATAGGTTAGGTGTTTGCAATTGTGTGAAAATGTGATGTGGATCAACTTGATAGGCCTGTTGAGCGGTGTTATTGCGGTGTGCAGGCCCCGGGAACACTCGGGAAATGATGCTCCCCCTGTCAGCGCTGCAAAGCCCCTCTGCCTCTGGATCTATGGGTAATTACTGAGGCTCTGCTGACTCAGGAGACACACACACACACACACACACACAAACCCCTACACATGAGAAAACAGTTCACAAATGAACACACATACAAACTTGGTGTAAATCTAAAGGCCGTGACACACCGAGCTGACGGTCACAGGTGTCGAGCCATCGGTGAGCGGTCCGTGACCCCTAGATTTTGCAGTTTTCAGAGCACTGTCTCCAGAGTTTCAGCTGATCCAGCACGTTGAATCTGCAGCAAGATCTTTCTGAATGGCTTATCCGCTTAGCAAATATGGGAATGAGAAGGTGAGTGCATGTGAAAATGTAGGCAAACAGTCAAATCAAGAGCGCACATGTTGAATGTTTAATCCGGACTACTGCCACCTGCTGGTATGAAGACATTTCCTTTAACGTAAAGGCGCGGAATTAATGGGCCAACTGGTCATTGGCTGTTATATTTCTGGTGAGTTCAAGTGCAACCTTTCAGAGAATGCAACAGTCAGCCTATGTCGCCTGTAGTTCTTTAATGGCTTTTAAAGACACGCTATAGACTCAAGGCTCATTCAAAATACTGCAGGTCATAGACGCCGTAACCTACGTACATAGCCCACGCCGGTGCGAGACATTTATAATTGTGCGTTCGTCAATCTGGCTCGCTCTGTAACAACGCCATCCAAGCACTAGTCAGAAGTGTGTGTTTTTTGCCAGTTGGGTTAATTTTTGTTTCTACTTCCTGCTTCACTTTCAACCCAAGACGAGTCATACACATGTTTGTACCTCCGAACCTCCTCAGTTAACCTTTCCTTGATGTGTTCCACCTTTATTGATCCAAAACAATCAATTCAAAAACTGTGGAGATGGAGAAGCAGCCCAAAATACTAAAGAGGAAACACGCTACTACCAAGTGGACCAATCACTGTAAGCTCTTGCGGACTGCGTCGCTGCGGCGCGTATATTCTGAGGAGGTGCACGTCAGGTTACGACATTAGGTTCTGGGTATGGTCTGGGTAGGATCTGGGCTGACGCTACAGCTATGGCGACAAAGAAGCATATACCGTGCATTACAGTGCCACTAGGATGGATTGTATTGTTCTGGTACAGACTGATGTGGGAATTTCTCTGAGGCAGTCATAGTGGACAAACTTAAAGAACATGAATTATTTGGAAATAAACTCCTAACAACTGCAATTAACTCACTCAGTTTTGAATTTACTAAATGGTAGGTTAAGGATTTCATAAACTGTGCAATCAAAACTGATGTGCTCATACAGTATTTACTTGAGAAATGGTCTTGGTTGTAATAACCTTTTGTCCATACTGGGGTTGAGCTTTTCCCCAAAAATACAACCATGCTTTAATATTTGAAGTTTGCTCTTCATTCTCAGACCATTTTCTCTGCAAACGTACACTACAGACTTATATGAAGTGTTTTTAGTTCCGCTAATCTAAATCCAATTAGCATTTTACAAAGCAACATCCTGTTTGCTACCAGTGTCCCTCTTTTAGTTTCATTTCTTAGTTTCTTGTTAAGCTGTGAAGGGCGTATACTTTCTGCTCCTCGCAAAAATAAATCAGGAAACAAAGTATAAACCAATGTTTACGTTTCACACTGAAAACCAATAAACTGGAATAAAAGCATACAACTAAGGATGCACACAGTTTGCTTTGGTGAGAAACCCTGAACGCAGTTTGCTTCCAAAGGAAAACTTCCCCATTCACAAGGAGCTGCTGAATCCCAGCTTTCTGTTGCTGCCGCTCGTCTCGATTTCATTTCTTCTTTATCATCTCTGAGGGGAAATTCCTTTTAAAGCCAGCCGTATAAATGCATATAACACAAACACACGAGGCGTAACGCAAGACTTAGGAGTCATAAATCCCCATGTTCAACATTCATAAATCAGCATCCGCATACAAATGTATTAGCAATGTTCTTCTAAATACCTTATTGTAGAGAAATGAAGCACATGGGGATTAAATCTACTTGCCTCAGGGAGGAAAAATATACATTTTTATTGATGCAGGTGAATTGACTGGTCTGATCAGATTGAGAGTGGTGGTGTCAACCCTTGATAATCCATCCATCTATTAACTCTTAATAAACTTCTTGAACCGTTCATTTCTCTCCAGAATAAATCCATCCTTTCTGCGCAAGTTTGCACCATATGGGGTAAATTCAGTTTCCTTGAGGGACAGAAACATATAGTAGCAACAAATTTTTAAAATATAAAAGAAGCCAGAATCTATGTGGGTGCGGTCGAAAACACGGGTCTGCATTTATGTAATTGACTCAACGTTGTCAATAAAGCTTCGAAAAAACTCCTACCTGATATATTTCTAGCAGATGTGATGCATACAGTGGGCATTCAGACTGATGTTATGGGGCATCTAAATATTGCGTAACACCCGTCATTTGCCAAATAATGTGTGAGCGGCCAAACAAATCCTTACGATAAAGATTTGGCATGCAATAACTCATGACAACACCAAAATACGATAAATGAAGAAAAAGAAAGGAAAACATGGCAGTGATTGATACCATTTGCCACAACTTCATGCAAATGTCTCAAGACAGCAACCAAAAATCCTATTTGACTGACTCTGGACCACACAGTTGAAACCATAATACATAAAATGCACAAAAGGTAGTGTTTTTTGCAACCCTGCTCCTCACTGAGCCTGTGCACACCACTTATAGTGTGGGCCTACATCTAAACTAACCTCTCTCCACAGTTTAGACACTTCACAATCATTCCTATTTTGCTTTTGGTTGAAATGGATGCAACCCCATTCTTTGAATAAACCCATCAGCATTCATTTTTTTCGACACAGTGGGCAATCAGACTGACATTTCGGGGCATGGAAATATTGCTTAACACCAATCAGATATGGCACGCAACAGCTAATGACAACACCGAACGAGGATAAATGAGGAAAATGAAAGCAAAAATTGGCAATCATTCCCATTTTGCTTTTGGTTGTCATGGAAGCAACCCCATTCTTTGAATCCACCCATCAGCATTTATCTCAGATCTCAGATGTGATGCATACAGTGGGCATTCAGACTGATGTTATAAGTCATGTAAATATTGCATAACACCAGTCTCTTGCCAAATAATATGTGAGTGGCCAGACAAACCCTTACGATAAAGATATGTCATGCAACAACTAAGGACAACACCCTTATGCAACAAATTCATGCAAATTTTTGTACTCAAGACACAACTCCAAAAACTCTGGCCCATATAGTTGGGACCAGAATGCATGACCCTAGCCATAAATCTACCTCACGTGTGGTAAAGATACACAAATCTTTGAATCCACCCATTTATCTCAGAAAATATTTCTTCCAGTGCCTCACAGGTGAGAAATTTTTATAAAGTGGAAGTTTCTTCTAAATGATTTGAAATAAAAGACTGACCAACTTCATTGACGACCACACATGGGACCTCATGAAGTTTCAAAGAGACAGAGAAAACCCATCCCTTCTCTGAGACAAAATGATTCCCAGGTTTATTAGCCTCTGGAAATTGGCTTCAGTGGGAGGCGGAAAAACAAATCATTTCAATATATACCCGGGTGTCCTAATGTTCATTTCAGTGCTGTCACTTAGACGGGGGAAGGGAGGAGGAACAGATAGAACGCATTGTGCCGCTGACAGGATTGGCTTTGTGTGTGATGAATGGGGCTGTCACAGACGGTGACAGGTTTGTGTTCAATACATGTGGATGTACAATACGCTCTGCATCCCGTGACAAGCTGGGAGGCTTTTTGTCCCGATAATCTCCATATCGTTTCATCTCCGGCTGCTTATGGCGGATGTGGTCACTGAGGGGTGTGTCATGGCCACTGCGCACAGACTGTCGATCCTCTGGAAGCGAAAATGGGACACCAAGTTGACTGATGTGTTCAAGTGTGGGTTTTTATTTATTTATTATTAAATCTAGTTGTTCTTAAAGTTGCTGAGAGTCTGGGGAAAATCCGGATTGAAATTTCTGGTGTTCACACTTGACACTAAAATGCATCTGAGGTGATCGGATCACAACTGGGCAGCACTTAATTGCATCCACAGGACTTACATTAACACTACTTTGGAGGTTTTAAACACTTTAAGCTAACAGCTAACACTTTAAGCAATTCAAAATACAAGAAACTATAAAATATCTCATATTTAAACATGACAAATAAATCCTCACTTGAAATATCTTGCAGCTAAAGTATGATTTCATAACGTCATCCTACCTGCATTTGGCATTCTTTCTGTCTTCTGTAATGCGGTTTAAAGATGCACGTGGAGGGAGTTTATACGGTCGAATTCGCAGTAAATTACTTAAGAAAAGTAATCAGGAATACACAATCCATATGTGGTGTATACAACCAGTGTTTCTGAGGCGGGACACCAGGCACCAAATCACCACGGCTGTGACAGTTTCTCACAGAACAAACACTGGTAGAGAAGCCAAAACCTGTCACAAGCGTTCGCTAGAGACACATGTATCCACATCTGGACACGTGTTTGTATAAAACTGCACCGCAGGCAGGAAAGGCATTAAAAAGAAGAAGAAGAAGAAGAAGGAGAAAAAAAAAGTTCTTCAGTGTTTTTTTTTGCCCTGACATTTTCAACACTAAATTAGCACATTGGGAAGCACTTATGTGAAAAGTAAAGGAGGACAAAGTAATAATAACACAAAGGATAATAAATTAATTTAGCATCATTACTGCTAATATTTGTGTAGCTACTGTTTCTATTGAGCTCTAAAGGCTCATTTAAGGTACTGCGGGACACAGACGCCGTAACCTACGTACGTAGCCTACGGCGGTGCGACCCATTTATAGTTGTGCCTAGTCAGCCTGGCTCGCTCTGTGACAACGCCACCCAAACACTAGTTGGTGCTGTGACTTTTTTTGCCAGTTGGGTTAGTTTTTGTTTATACTTCCTGCTTCACCTACAACAATGGCGACTGAAACTTTCATCGAAATTTCGCAAAAGAAGAGTCGTATTTGTATCGCCGAACCTTCTCAGTTAAAGGGGAACCATTTTTTACAACCTGGACCTTATTTCTGGCATAAAATACGATTGTTTACTCACCTATATAACTTTGGTGTTATTTGGAGTCCTTCAGAAGATATTTTGCTCCAGTGGAACGCCGCGTATATCCATATAGTGAGAGTGACTGGGGCACCAAAACACATCCAGGTGAGAAGTTAGTAGGTCAATCTACAGACCCCGGATGATGATAACAGGTAACTCCGGACTCAACGGGGAATAGCACTAGCGTATCATAACAAAATATTGGTGAAATGAACGAGTTTTGCGGCAGATAATGCGTTTTTTAGAGGCTGTGTTTCGGTGCCCCAGTCACTCCCACTATATGGATATACACGGCGCTCTACTTTATAACACAAAAGTTATATGGGTGAGTAAACGATTGGATTTTATGCCAGAAATAAGGTCCAAGTTGTAAAAAACAGTAATTCCCCTTTAATCTTTCCTCGATGTGTTCCATCTTTATTCATCCAAAACAATCAATTCGAAAATTAGAGATGGAGAAGCAGTAGGAAATAAAGCTGGAGAGGTGCACCTCAGTTACGTCACTAGGGATATTTTTACGCAGAAGCCTAAACCGCCTATTAGTCTAACAAAAAAACTTTCTCCTTTGATTAGTTTCTGATGCACATACATTTTGAAGATACCCCTGGATGAAACCTATTAATTAGAGGAAATGCTTCATTTACTTTACATTTTTAAAAAAAGCAATGCAACTCATAAGAGTGCACTGAAGAAAACAGAAAAAAAAATGTGATTGAAAACCTACCAATTAATGATTTTATCAAGAGAGACTTATGGGAACAGTAATTCCACCACAGAGCACAAGAATCAAGTTGACGGCATCGACGACATGGAAAATGTGCAGCATGTATAATAAAATGAAGCAGAGGAAAATGAGAAATTTATTAAAGCGGCTCTAGCGCAGGAAATAAAATCATAGAGGAAGTGACTGGGTGTGAGTGGGAGGGTAAGAGCATGCATGTCTGCATCCCTACAATTTGTATTCATGCAGGCAGACGGAGCCTTAAAGGGAGCAGGGAGGACAGTGAACTTGTGTGCTAAGCTAGAGTGGAAAAAAAAAAAAGACAGAGAATCTATCTACGAGGAAGGCTGTAAACTACCTACTGATTGACACCGATACTCTTGCTCATTTTACTAAAGTACACCAAGCAATGTTTTTTTTTTTTTTGAGTCTTGATTCTGATTTGGAAAAGAAAAATTAATCACAGGCACAAATGGTCGGGCACTCTGGGGAATGCAGGAGTTTTTCCTCCACGGATTCATTGCTCATGGCTGCGATGGAGTGAGAGCCCCCTTTTTCTTAATATTTATGAACTTGTGCGACAGAGTAAGTTATGGACACGGATCGGGCCAAGACCTCGCTTAGCGTTTTCACTCCCGTAATATTTATGCCTCCCAACATTTTTTTCCTCTCGCTATTTTTCCTGTTTTCCTGTCCGATGCAATGCCCCAACCTGAGGAATAAGGAAAGCCAGACGAGTCCTATCAGACAAAAGTAATGAAAAGTTATTAAATCATATCAGAACGTTATTTTCCAGTGGCCAGACTGTCTAAACGTGTCTTGAATATGTATGATTTGTTGCAAAATCTCGTTTCATGGCAAATGAATCAAGTTCTGAGTGGAATTTGTTCAGATGGGTCTCCTGAAAGCTTTATTTATTTGGTTAGTTAATTTAGTTAGTGTCCAGCTTTTGTCTGTTTCTTCATCATTAATAAAAGACCTGCAGCGTTTAAAGCTGAGGGTTTCCCCCAAAGCGTCTGAGGTCAGCATAGTTTAAACAAAAGACAGGTTTCATCCGTTAGAACTCGCATATTTATTATCACAATTTGAATAATTCAGGGGGAAAAAATAAAATAAAACATGTCTTCCAAGAGGAGCAGCTTCAATTTAAACCTTCTATTAAAAACAGGAAGCAGTAATAATGATTGAACAGCTGGCTAGAAACACCCAAACATGTTCCAGTGCTGCTCCTCACTACAGTTTAATAGCTAATATTTCACTTATATGGACACATTCATGATTCCATGAAGTGGATCACAATCGGGCCACATAGCAACGCGTTTGCCAGTAAATTTTATGGTTTGTTTTATCCCGCTGCGGAGGGAGATGTTTTCTGCATCGGGACAATTCATACTTCAAATTAGAGCTTCACCTATATACATTTATACATGTATAAACACATTTAAAATATATATATGTTTAAAAATGACTAATCGATCTTGATGTTGGATTGTGCTGTGTGAGTATCTCCATCCTTGTAGTTGTTCGGATCTGCAGAATAAACACTTAAAATCACAGCAAATCATTTTTACACCTCTCGCCCTCGGCTGGAAGTCTTGTTTTCCATCTGGAATGAATAAAAACATCCTCACTGACTAGTTTCGCTTTTCAACTCATGGTGCGTCGATAGCACCACCGATCAAGCATAACATTATGACCACCTTCCTAATATTGTGTAGGCCTCCCTTGTGCCTCCAAAACAGTTATGACTCATCAGAAAATGGACATGGGCCTTCTGAGGGTGTCCTGTGGTGTCTGGTAACAGAGTGTTGTTAGTGGGGGGGGGGGCCATCCCCTGCATCCTGCTGGGGATGGCTGCTGCCCTCAAGGAGTGTCATTGCTATGGGGTGGAAGGGGTGCCTGGTCCACACCAATGAATGCCAGGTCCAAACGTTTCCCAGCAGAACATTGATTTGTCACAAGATGGTCAATGTTATTCACTCACTCCTGTCAGTGGTTTTATTGTTATGGCTGACTGGTGTATATACAGTTACATAATAATAAAATATCTCATAGAACAACCTCAGTAAGAAGAGACTGGCCCAACCAGAGGATATTTTCAGTCATACTGATCTGTTCAAGAGGAAAATATTAGGCCCTAATGATCACGTAAAAACTTGATCTGATTGTTTCTCTCTGGCTGGAACAATTACAATCTTTCTGAGCATGCTGGCTCCACATGGGGGAAACATCAGATGATTCGATGAGTTTCCAGAAGGGAAAGAAACGTGGAGGTAGAAAAAGTTGTTCAGAAAAACCTGAACTAAACAGGAATCGATGTGGGCAGCAACTTTGCAAATGTCAACTTTGCGTTGTCGGTAGAGTTCTCCTGTGATGTTTCTGACAGCTTTGACTCTCCACAGCGGGCAGAACCCCTTTCCACATATCAGAACATTTCTACTGCAATTCATGTTTTAAGGCCTGCAAACCATGAAAACTGTGATATCGCAACAATACAACATACAATTGTTTACTCACCCATCTAACTTTGGAGTATTATTATTTGTATTATTATTCACCCATATATTATTTGGAGTCGTTTGTCAGATATTTAGATCCGCGTATATCCATATAGTGGGAGTGACTGGGGCACCGAAACGCAGCCTCTAAATAATGCATTATCTGCCGCAAAACTCATTCATTTCACCAATATTTTGTTATGATACGCTAGTGCTATTCCCTGTTGAGTCCGGAGTTACCTGTTATCATCAGGTTACCTGTTATCACTGTTTTTTTTCTATTTTTCCGATTCTGAGGTTGTGGACGACGACTTTGTTTATAATGCACGTCCTTACTGTTTTGAGCCAGAGTATACGGATGTGGAGCTTGTTGAAGGGAGGATGCGGAGGTAGAGAGAGGAACAGCTGGCCAAAGAACAACAAACCGTTGCACGTCCGCGAATAGATAACAGGTAACTCTGGACTCAACGGGGAATAGCACTAGCGTATCATAACAAAATATTGATGAAATGAATGAGTTTCGCGGCAGATAACTCGTTATTTAGAGGCTGCGTTTCGGTGCCCCACTCACTCCCACTATATGGATATACCCGGATCTAAATATCGTCCAAACGACTCCAGATGACACCAAAGTTATATGGGTGAGTAAACGATCGTATTTTATGCCAGAAATAAGGTCCAGGTTGGAAAAAAAAAACGGTAATTCCCCTTTAAGTTGGATTCTCATGAGATAATGTGAAAATGTGACTTGTATAAATAGGAATAAAAAGAGGAATGTGTCTGAAATCATACCACCGGTATAGGCAACAGGGTATAATAGAGATACAATATGTGATAATAAAATGTGACCCAACATGACGACTACATCACCACAAAACAAAAAATGAATGGGTTAAGCTTCATATACAGTTAAACATCACTGAAAAGCTGACACAAATCGATGTGTTGGATGTAGAAATGAGTATAAGGGCTCTTTATTCTTCGGCTAAATCTGAGCTGCTCTTTAACTCCAGATTCTCTCCAAATCTTCTGTTTTATATTAAAAAACAAAAAACAAAAAAAGCATGTCCAAATACCAGCAAACCGAGCAACATTTCCAGTTTCAGTCCTGGAAGATTTCCCACCACCGCCCTGTCCTCTGAATATTGATACAGTACAGGTGAATTATCTTTTTCACCTTTGACCTTTAACTTTAAACACGAGATAACGCGAGCTCGGCCGCCGTGCTCCCTCGGGGGATCATTCAACTTTCATCGGGGGACAAGATAACGGTGGAAATGACCGCATCCGACATCTATAACGTGCTTCGGAAAATGACCTCATAGCCTGATTAAAGCTAAATATGCGTCTTAATGCGCGGATCATAAATTCACGAACAAAAAAAAAAAAAAAAGCCTCAATCTGCAAACAGATTCACCGCGGTAAAAGACGCTTTGTGGCCAGTGCATTAGTGATCTATTAAATCCACCATCAGACAGGGTCTCCTGCTATTTTTAAATCGAATACTCCAGAGGCGTTTGTGTTTGGCGGAAAGTAGAAAGCATCCACTGATACAACAGTTTGGCATTTCTCCACTAAAACGTATCAGACGTACAGTATTTGGCATTAACCAAAAAAACAAAAACAAAACAAAAAACCCAAGAACTATGAGCAGAGAATTACATTCCAAACTGCGGGTCAAGAGGAGACCCTTCATCACGTCCGAAATTCATGAAAATAAATGTTTAGTGGTGACAAATAAAACAGATATTATTTAAACACATCTTATTTTCAACATTCATATTGGAGTTTCTGCTAACTCTTTGTTGTGGTTGGAATACAGGAAAGCAGAACCTCTGGCTCCGGATGGCGTCAGAATATTAATGGGAATTTAAGTGAAAGCACTCCTTGTTTTTTTTGTTTTTTTTCATGTGACCAAATTAAGTATCATAAGTCTTAACTGTGTGCGAGCTTGTGTTGCATTTTTACCTTTTGCGGAATCGCTTTACTTCCAAAAAAACATGACGCACGGAAACATGAGACCCGGCGTACGTCCCTGCAAGGTTTCTTGCCTCTCAGCACTGGATATGTACTTATCCTAAATATTGTTTGACCTTCCCTGTGCCCGGCTATTACTCTCCTGACAGTCCCCATCACCCCTCCCTACTCCCCCCCCCCCCCCCCTTTTTTTTTCCACAGATGGATTTTTTGTTGCATTAATCCCACAGATCAGGTGGGTTTTGTCAACGTGTTAAACTTTAATACTTTGGGTCATTTATCTTTACGGCCAAACCCAAGGTCTGTCAGCGACCAGACGAGCTATTTCCTCATTTGGTTTGGGAGCAAAGTGGCGCAGGAGAGAGCGAAAAAGGGGGAGAAGGGGGGGGTGGCGGCGGTGGTGGTGATGGAGTGAAGTGGGTTAGGGGTGGAGGTGGTGGGGCGTACAACTCACAACGTAATGAAATCCTGATGTGAGGAAGCAGAGGACGACTTGGTGAAGGGGTAGAGGGGTGATCTTGGAGGTCGAGGCGCCACACCATCTCCAGAAAAAAAAACGACGCCCCTCCAGAGAGGTGGCTTCACTTACTCGTTTGTTTTCGGGCTCGTAAAGAGGAATCCGCCGACGTGCCCTCTCATTACGTACGGGGACGCCGCATCACATCGGGGACCGGCCCGGGCGCCCAAGTGGACAAGGATAGAATTGCAAGTGATTAATTTGTTGAAAGCTCCCCTGGAACATGGTGTGCTCACACGAGTATTTGTCTTCATTTGCCAAGATATGTATAGTGACATGAGAAGATAGGCCTTAGGAGATGTGTTTTTCCCCCTCTCTCATAGCAAAAAAAAAAAAGTTCAGGCTAAAAAAAAAAATGTAAAAATGCATGACGCTTGTTGCTTTTAGGCCTCATTGTTTTACTGTCATTTGTGTTCACATGCTACCGTATACCGAAACACTTTCTTGGTCCATTTAACAGCTAAAACACTGGAACTAATGCACAAATAACGAGTGTTTTAATGCGGGATACATACGTTTTTTTGATTTGTCGCCTGTGCCGACGCAAATGAAATGTCAGCACCGTGCTTCGCTCCTGCGACTGCAGGAAATAATTACGAGCCCGTCAGAGAGGGAGAACGTGGACATGTGTGAAACCTGGGTGGTTCTCGGCGCTACTGGCTGTTCTGGTGGTTTTTGTTTGGCACGTGAGGGTGGAAGAACGTGCTTCGTTTGGCACGATTTTATCACAGCCTCTTGCGTGGGCGTGTGTTTTGTTGCCTCTTGCACTGCGAGATTATTAAGTGGCGTATGCACGTAGCCACAAGACAATGAATTCTCTACCATGATACAGAAAGACTCGGAAATGGAGAACAGCAACATAAGATACTATTACCCTAAGTTAGAGGTTTTGGAGATACATTAATGGTTTTTTAATGGTTTTGAGAGCTTTGATAATGACTGAAATTATGTCCTTGACATTGTAAATGTGTGATGTATTTAAAATAAGCAAGAAGAAAGGTCCTAATGAGGTATAGAGACGTCAACCTACAGAACTAACCTTACAGTTCAGTCAGTCAAATCAAATTTAGTGCACAGGAAGGTTTCATTCAAAGAGATTAAGTATGTGATGCAGTTCTGAACTGATTCTGTTCAGAATGCGTATTTTTATTCGGGGGCGGCACAGTGGTGTGGTGGTTAGCACTGATCCCTCACAGCAAGAAGGTTCTGGGTTTGAATCCAGGCCGATTGTGGCCTTTCTGTGTGGAGTTTGCACATTCTCCCTGTGTCTGCGTGGGTTCTCTCCGGGTACTCCGGCTTCCTCCCACGGTCCAGGTTCATCGATGATTCTAAATTGGCCAGGGTGTACCCCGCCTCTCGCCCGATGACAGCTGGGATAGGCTATAGCCCCCCCACCCCCTACGACCCTTCAATGTTTTTTATTCTTTCTTCTAAATGATGAACATCTGCACTTGGATTTTTTTTCTTCCACATCAAAGGTCAGAACTGCCTCAAGTCAGCCCTGCTCTCCGGCCTGTTGACGGCTCGCGTTGCGGCCGCCGCTGATCACAGAGCAACTCGGTGGCGGAAACCCATCGTCACGTATAAATAGATCCGTGCCACGTGCTCCGTGTGACTTTTATTTCGTACGAAAGCCACAAATTTTAAAACTACTACTACAACAATATAGTAGTTAATTACGCTAGAAGACGTTCGATGCTGTCTACGTTTGGGTTTGTTGTTAAAATTTGAGTTTAAAAATTCAGTGTTTTGCATTTAAATTATGGTCAGTTGATAATAATTGGCTAATTTATTAAGTTTGTTGGTATAATTCAAGTGCATGTAAACCCCAAATAAAATGTGATGCCTCTTTAATGTAAAAATATAAAAATGCATTGACATTAGAGTTTAGAGTTAAAGCAGCTTGAACCAGGAACCAGGTCAGAAATAATAATCCCAAACATCCAGTACCTGCATAACCTGGCGTCTGTGCCGGTAACTGTCGTGAATGTGTCATATTTTGCTCGTGGAAATTCAGATGCACTATTTTCTGATATTTTCTGAACAAACCGTGAATCAAATCGACAGATCAAGCAAAAAAAATAAATAATTAATCCACAATGAAAATAAAAGCTGGGTGCAGACCTTGTGTCAGAGGAGGTTTGGGCCAGTGTTGTGCAAAAGATTGGATTAAAAAAAAAATCAACCAAAGAAAAAGGACGTGATCTGATGTGAAATCTACATCATCGTCATCATCACTGCCAGCAGCAGCAGCAGCAGCCAGTTGAGTGTTCCCAGTAAGCTGAAGCTTTGATGGCCTGTAGTCTGATACTGGCCGTTTAATATAAAAATATAAAAACACGTTTTACACTCTAGGGTTAAAGCAACTTAATATATCTTCAGTTATAATGAAGCATTCATTCTACTATTACTACTAATAATAATCCATTATCACTGGTCATTCTAATTGCTCCTCTTTAACGAGCTGGCTACGGGCCACAACCCCACACATCAACTATATAAATCTAATGCTCTGAACCTCACGTCACTGTGCTAATTACACAGTAATGAAGCTCGTCAAGAGTCAGACAGGAGAAACATTCAGCCGTAATGCTGTAATCCCGCTTAAGGCCTGCACACATCCTTCTTTATGATCTTAAATGGGCCCCGGTGGACCATTAGGGAGCAACGAGGACGACCACAGTCCACTCCCGTGAGAAGGGGGAGGGAGGGACCGGGAGGGGTGAGTCAAAAATGAAACCACTGTAGCTTTGTGTTTGGTGGAAATTAGGCTGTTTATTTGGGAATATCCGCACCCCTCAGCGGGGGGACGCGGAAGATAGTCCACTAAATGCCACTCAGAGGAGATGACTGGGCGATGAAGGCTCGGATCCAAATGTTCACTCACTCCATCCATGTATGATGGAAACAGGTGTGTTGCGTTCATGGTGCACTGGCTCTGATCTCTTCATCAATCACTGCTGTAACGGCGGCGCCTCCTTCACTTTGTCTGTGACCCAGTTATTACCACTGTAAACAGACGCTAGGCCCCGATACGACCAGCTTAGGTGTAGTTTATCGTATTTACTGGAAAAATTAACCACGACGTGTGCAGACAGATGTCCTTAAAAGCGTGACATTCATTCAGCCAACTTTAAACTGAACACTTTCTCGTTTTGCTTAGCTGATGCACGAGCTTTGAACTGGACTGCTGGTTAATTTCAAGCGTTGCATTGTGGGATACCAGCTTTAATAAACACCCATTAAAAACTATGTGGCTTTAATACACATGCTGACATTATCTTTTTACATTTTGACATCTGAGCATATTATATATTTTTTTATTATATTTTTTTCATATTATATTTTTTACCAAATAATATTTTATTTTAGATGAGGTTTAAATTTTTGTTTTTTTCATTTTTCAAGCAGAAATAATACAAAACATTCAGTACTCACTTTAACCTAGTGTCTGCTAATTAAAATATTTTGCTCTTGGAAATTCAGATGAACTATTTTCTGACATTTTCTAAACAAACCGTGATTTGATAAATTGAGGAAAAAAAAAAATATCCAGATTAAGCCACAGTGAAAATAAAAACTGGATGCAGAGCGAGTGACCTCTGGGCGAGAGTAAGTTTGGGCCAGTGTTGGGGGAAAAAAAAAATAAGGCTACCTCAAAAGCAACCAAACAAAAAAGACATGATCTGATCTGAAATCTACACCGTCACTGTCATCATCATCATCATCAGCAGCAGCAGTAGCAGCAGTAGCAGGTTGAATGTTGTGTGCTGATTATTTGATGGCCTGTAGTCTGATACTAATCTTTCATACCATTCTCAGTCCAGCTGGACAACAATTCACCTTTCTGTAACAGATAACTCCATGTTATTCATGTGAATGGATATTACTGCACCTTACTATCCTTCCTATGTATATAATATATATTCTTCGGTCTCTATTTCTTGTACATTTGTTCTAATTCTTTACATTTTTTTGCTTATACCAATTTTATTTTATTAAATCTTTCTTTTACTTGTAGGTCTTAAGAGTGTTTTTTTTTTTTTTTTATGTGCAACTAAGCTACTGTAACCAAGCAATTTACCTAAGTCTAATCAAAGAATAAAATCATGTCAATCAATAGTAAATGCTCTGCTGGGTGTGCCAAAAATAAATAAATAAATAAATAAATAAATAAATAAAAACCATGTGCAGTGACACAATGAATGCCTGAGGATGAATGATGTAATGCAACGTCCTCGACGGAGGCCCAATGAGAACTGGAGACGTCACTGCGCGGAGGACGCATCACCTCCAGACAGGGTGAAGCTGAACACCTGTGCGCCTCCGCCGAGTGAGCAAATTGAAGCGGTGCGTTCGAGGACCGCTGGGAAAGGACACACTCCTCTGAAAGGCGCCGGTGTCAACGGCCGGGCCTCGTGAAAGACGCGCACACCTACGCAGGACGGCGCAGGTGTGATGATGAGGACTGTTTTGAGGCCATCAGTATTACGCACGAAAAGACCACAACAAATCTACTATTAGCTTTTCCCTTCTTTTTTGTTTTTATTTCTTAGTTGGCCTAAGCCATCATATTTTTATTCCATGTCTTGTTTCTATTTTTATTTTTTAGCTAATAATCTATGTGGTTATTAATTTTTGGTTTTATTCACATTTTATGAATTTGCAGAAATATTTTGTGCACAAAAACGAACCAATCGATTTCGCACCAGAGCTTCTTCTGGAGCCTCATCAACACCCGCCTTCGTGGGGCTCTTCAGTGAGCCACTCGGCGTGTTTTACAGTGGAAACAGCCCGCTTAAGAATGGAAACAAACACACCCCACAGCGCCCCGAGCAGCCTTCTCCTGTATCATGTTATACCGAGAGGCGTTTACAGCTGTTTTCTTTCATAATACAGGACGACACACTGCGCCGCGAGAAGCTGCCTCTTTAAAACGGCAGCGGAGACAAAAACGGCCTTCACAAACACAAATGACCCACGAAATAATGATCTAAAAATATATGTGCAGTAGTGAAAATATTTCGTGGCCCCCAGTGTGTAGAGACCCCCTGTTATTTTATTTTTATCACCATAAATATGTGGGTATAGACTGTATTAATGTGGATATTTGGAGGCTATGGATGGTGTTTTAATGTGGGGTACATTTTTATTTCTATTTCATTTTTAATAACAGCAGTAAAAGGGAATTTTAATATTTATTTCGAAAGATAAATTTTAATTTAATATATAAAAATGATGGATTCTGCAACCTGGCCAGGAATATTTGGATCTAAAATCGCTTTCCTGCTATTTTTATTACAAAACTATAAAATATTTGAGCTGTTACTCACTGGCCTGCGTTATCAAAACCGGAATAAGTGCATCCACTTCAAACCATTTGTATTTTCCTGTGCAAGAATCCCAGCGCTGGAGACGCATGGGCACACTGCGCTGGGGATTAATTAGCTGTAACGCGTTACATCGCTGTAACGAATTACATTTTCAGGATTGTTTTGTGCAGTTGCCGCATTGTCATCACCTTCCCCGGGTCTCCGCTGGAGGCTGAACTGGATACTTTAAGCATCCCCCGGTATTCGCTCCGCGCCGCAGTGAATTAATTTGGTGATTAATGACAGAAAAAGCTGGCCTTCGCCGGGTGGGAGTTTTCCCACTGCTTTGATTTCTATCGAGCTCGCAGACGACACAGACGCTGCACTCTAGGCCCTGCCGGTTATTAACAGGAGCCCCGTGATTTTTAAATGCAAGAAGCAAAAAAAAAAAAAAAAAAAAAATGAAAATCAGTGCTACCGTTTGTTAAATCGCTCCTCAGAAAAAGAAAAGTCTGATGATGTTGATTTTTAAAGCTGTATATAACGCACTGGGCTGTGGAGTATAAAGCTCGGTACTGATAGGAGGTGAAAGCGGAGCAAATCATCCAATTAAAACCCTCAAGAGCTGATGATTGATGATGTCAGCTGCCCTGCTTCTAATTAACGTGTAAATTAAGCCAAAGGAGGAAAAAAAAAAAAACTTTCGGACCAGCATCACTTCAGACCTCAAAGCCCACTGAACCGTTGTTTTAAAGGTTAATGATCTACAGCAGGTCCGGATGGTCTGCAGAGCATTTCTATCTTTTTAAAGCTGCACATAAAAATACGATTTGGGATCCTACTCATCACCGGATTTGATACAGGATGGCACAGGCCTGCAGAGATAATATATAAAAATGGAATTAAAGCATCCATAGGCCAAAATAATATACTTCCACTATTAAATGAGTCATCCAGAGAAAAGCAAGGGGAACAATATATATATTATTATATTATTTCTATACAATAACACATTTATTAAACAGCAAACCCTTTTCAAGAATAAAAAATACAAATGTGTAAGCCCACTTCTTGGTGTTTGAATTTAAATCTCATTTTAAATCCAAGTCCGAAGGTGTCACGTTAACTCACCTTCACTGTGATATTAACATCTCTCCCCCTACCAGCATTTTTATCTTATTTTTATTTTATTTTTTTCCCCCCTTCCAAAACCGTACACGTTTCAGTCCAAACCCCCTAACTAAATTGATCCCCGTAAACTCCTACTCGTTATGGAGAAATATGTATTCAAAGCAGCCATAAAGCGTGGACCTCCAAGGCGGATAATAGAATTTCCTGCTGTTTTATAACTCCGTACCCTTACACCGGTGTCACCATATGCTCCCGTTGGCACAGGACTCTCTGCTGCACCGGCTTCCTGGGCGGCAGGCTCTTTACACAGAGGGGGCAGGAAAAAAAAAATAATAATAAAACATGATCGTGCTTTAAAAGAAAAAAAAAAAAATCCTGTTTTATTCACCCTCTGGCATTTATCAGCAGGTGGTACTCAGACTGGGATAAAATCTAGAAGCTCATCTTCCAACTGGTGCAAATAAATGTCTATTTATAATATTTTAATCACGACAAAACGATGCTATATTTAATTTGCCAAACGCACGCTCGCTTACGATCCCTGCAAAATATTAAAACGCAGCTCGGTGTTGCTATATTTGTCGAGCCTTAAATGAAACGAGGCGCGTTTCCTCCGCATCGACGTACCTGCTGCTCTCCCGGGCGTCCCAGTCGTCCCCCCGTTTTCTCCCTCTAATCCGTTTTTTTATTTTCTCCCTCTCTCTCTCTCTCTCTCTTTACATCCTAAACCTCCGTCGGTGAAATTCACAATTCTCCGTCCTCAGACTATGAGCCCCCCAGCACGGCGTCACCTTTATTATTCGCCTGTTTCCCGCTTACCGCATTAGATTACACTGGTACCCTGGATTTTTACCTGCAGGGACATATATATTTGGAGCAGCGTGATATGCAGTAAGCTACAGAGGGAAGAACAAAAACTAAAGAACATAAAAACCGTAAGAACAAAAATGAATAATAAAAAATAAAAATAAAAATCCTTTCTTTCTATTTTTGTTTTCTTTCTGCAATATTTTGCTGCTTCAGTGTCAAACAGATTTCTCCAAGTCTCTATAAAAGCATTCGGATGTTTAATAAAGAAGTGATTAAAATATGCATGGCCCTTGTGGCATCATTACTACCAACATACTTTTATTTTCTGATTAAAAGTCCTCCATCGCTTTTCGTGTTATTTTAATATTTAAAAATGTGATCTCTAAATGTTCTCATAGTCGTTTTTAAGCCACATACCGGCGCAACACGGCGCCTAATGTGCGCATTATCACAAAACGTTCCGTGCGTAATTACGCACTAAAAACGACTAAATAAATATCACGGCTGGAGAGCATGGCTGGCTCGGTGTTCCTCCAAACTTTCCATAACGCAGAGATGCTGGTGGCAGTATTTTAATAGGCGTCAACTCTCCCTTTCAAGAATAATACACCAGCAGAGGGAAACAGATGCATAAACATTTCGGGGCATCTTTCTCCTCGGCAGCAACAGACTCCTCCTATTCCCCACGTCCAATTAGTTATTATGGTCCGGCCCTTTAAGACGCAGCGGCGGGTCAGCAAGTAGTGTAGTGTTTCTCTAATTGAACTTCGCCCAATCAACAATAACTCGTTAGCAGTCGCTTTCTTTTTCTCGGTGCCCGAGGAAGCTTTTTTCCCCTTGCAGGGATTCGCCCCCCTCCAGTCTGTTACTTTCTAAAGATCTACATGGAGCTTGGCAAAGGAACCGCGACTCTCTGAGGGGAATACAGTCCGGCTGCCTTTACATCTACGCCCGGAGCATGGTTATTTTGGAGGAAAGCTCTCAGGCGAGCTAAGTTTGCAGCATTCGGCTTCAAGTGTCAAAATATTGTGGAGGGTTACGAGAACGCCGAGAGGAAGAGGGGGGAAACTTTTGGACGCTTCTGATCGACCACTTGAATGAAATAATCAACTTTTCTGAAAGCAGCAGCAGCAGCAGCAGCAGCAGCAGCGGCGATTCTTCGGGACTGCGATGACCTCCAGTAAAGACATGAAGGCAGGTTCTGTGTTGCAGTCCAGCGGCGAGGAGAGGAGACGGGCTCCCTTGGACCAGCTGCCGCCACCGGCCAACTCCAACAAGCCCTTAACGCCCTTCAGCATTGAGGATATTCTTAACAAACCCTCGGTTAAAAAGTCGGTGGCTAGTATCTGTCCGCCGAGGGTGCTGGAGAAAGTGACGGGCTCTAACTCGGCGAGGAACGGGATCACCACTCCGTCGTCGCCGCTGTGCGCGCTGGAGGAGCTGGCCAGCAAAACGTTCAAGGGTCTGGAAGTCAGCGTTATCCAGGCAGCAGAAGGTAAATAAATAAGTTCATCGGCAAAGTATGAACTTTAAGGAGGGCAGAATAAGTTACGAGCACGCTAATTGTGAGATTTAGAGCTGAGATCACTGCTAGCTGGGTTCGTTTTGTCTCTACATGTGGACGTGCTTGGGGCAGCTGTATGGGAATGTGTGCAGAAACCGAGATAGGCGAAGGGAAACTGGACATTTACGCGTGCAAATGTGCGTGTATATGATGTGTAAACTGCTACTACAGTAGTCTGTGTGCTGTCAAAAAGTCAATCAGCCTCCACAGAGTACCTGCACGTAGAGCTACGTTGGATAAAAAATTAACTGACTGACAAATAAACACACACTAAATGGCATTTAACCTCATCTGGCAACAGACCCCTGTTGAATTGCAAAATATGTGACCGTTTTTTGTAGTTGGTCAAATTCCTGTTCAGCTGTTCAGTGCATAATTGCTTTTTATTTCATTAAAAAAAATGTGGTATCCAGAAGAAGCTGTTGATTCATGTGATTTAAATTATGAAGTTAAATACACTGACTGGCTTTGGGGGAATTGACAGATCCAAGAATGTGAGCCGAGTTAAGGCTTTTTTCCGCTCCCTGTTGCTGTTACGGTTTGTTTACGGTTCATTTATCCTCACATATTTTCCTTCTTCCGACCCCCTCCAAGGTCGCGAGCACGTAAACGCATTCGGCCAGAGGCAGACGTCGAAGAAGAGGAGAAAGTCGCGGACGGCCTTCACGAACCACCAGATCTACGAGCTGGAGAAGCGGTTTCTGTACCAGAAGTACCTCTCTCCGGCCGACCGTGACCAAATCGCGCAGCAGCTGGGACTCTCCAACGCGCAGGTCATCACCTGGTTTCAGAACCGCAGGGCCAAGCTCAAGAGGGACCTGGAGGAGATGAAAGCGGACGTGGAGTCGCTAAAGAAAATCACGCCGCAGACCCTGCAGAAGCTTGTCACCATGGAAAACATTGACGATGCCCAGGGCGGGGGCCCCGAGGCCAGATCGCCCAGTATCTCCCCGACCTCTCAAGGACACCGAGCCTTCCCACAGTCGCCCTCCTCGTCGAGAGACCAAACCACGGATGAATTCTCGGAGGACGACGAGGAGATCGAGGTGGACGATTGACAGTCATTGGGCCTGTGATTTTCATAAGCAACGGCGACAAAAAGAATATTAAAAAAAAAAAAGAAAGGGGACATTTTTTCTTCCCAAACTTTTGCACGGATATTGACAAAAGGAGAGTATATACATATATTAACATTTCAGGAAAGTTTTTTTTTCCTCCTGTATTTTTTTTTCTCGCCTCCATTTTAATTTATTATTCGGACTTGTAAGAGCCCTCCGAGTCTGTCGTTTAAGTTTTCACCACAATACTTGAGGAATATCTGATTTCCTTGCAGACAGTTGAGGTACAGGAAGACTGAAAATCGTGCAAACATTTTATTACATACTTAAATATTTCACGCTTGTTTTTAAGGAAGGGGGATGGAAAAGTTGTGCAATCATTTGTCTTATTTGTATTTTTTTCTGTTAAAAGGAACCAGATCTGCCAAATATTTAAATCATGTCCCCCTCTCTCTTTTTAATTTTTTTTTGGGGTTTTTTGGAAACATACACATCCCCGGGGGTCAATGTGTCACTCCATCCCACCTTACTTTGTCCCACTAAGACAACGGTGTCTCTGCAGGGAGCATGCGGGCCCATTCGCAGCGCAGAGAAGAGAAGGCGTCACTTCTGCAAACTTTTACACAGCCCCGAGTTCTGTATATAGATCAAACCTCCTATGCGATAATTTTATTGTAACATTCTATTTAATCAGCATCTATGTAAATAAAGGTTATATGATATTTCAAGGAGCTTCCGGCGCAACTGGATGTGTGATTGTGCAGAAGGTTATAGAAAATCCTAAATTAAAAACAGGGATGAGGAAGGAAGTGTGTGCACAGGAATATTACATTTTTTTAAATGACTATGGAAGTGTGAATTTAAATTTAAAGGCATAATAATAATAGACGTAAAATTCAACGCATTCTATGAATCCATAGGAATGCTACATGAGATAAAGACGCATTACGGTAAATATAAGTATTATAAGAGTAAAATAACCAATAGATTTGTCCTTAGAAATAAAGGAAACATAAATATTCTCCCTAAACCTGCTTTGCTTGGTAATAAATGGCCCTTTTTGAATAATTGACCCCTGCTTTCAGCCCTGAAGTGCCACGACTTCAATTAGCAGCCGTCCACTGCCTTTATTCCCATTCTTTCGCCCGGCTTTGAATACATCTTGTCACAAGAAGGTCCCGGTCTGGCTGCGGTGTTAAGAAAATCCTGCCTCCACCCCTGCGCCATATGTTTTCTTCGCCCCCCCTCCGTCTATGAATCGTCTTTAACACAACTAGTCGACATGATTGATTAGGTTAACCCGCCTTTGCCTTACATAAAAAACAGCTTCCACCGGGCCGTGGGCAATAATGGCACGCATCTGCCACTCTCGACCCGGGTTTGTTTGGAAAGAGAGCGGAGCAAAGAAAAGTCTCCCATGAATAGCAAATGGGTTAGTGTGAGGATCCTAATGAATAAACCTCAATGGGAGGCAGTGGAAATGCGACGTGCTGCTGCTGCTGCTGGCCGACCATTTGCAACAGTTTTGTAACGGGATCAAAAGTTTGGTGTGTGTGTGTGTAAGTGTGTGTGTTTGTAAGGGAGGGGAGGAGGGTGTTATTGTAGTTTTTTTTAGTGACAGACTGTTATTTATACTAAAACAAGTATTACTTAACGCTTCAGTGTAAACCGAGATATATATTTTTTACGCAGTTTTACGCACACAATTACGCACAGCGATGGAAGGTTTAATCAAGGCAGTGAGATAATTTTACACTTTCATTTAAAGATTACACACAGCGTGTATTATTTGGATATTTTTAAAAATTAATGTTGAAAATTGTATAGTTATTTAATGATTTGAGGGAGGGAACAATATTTTTGTTTATTCATTTATTTTAAAAAAAAATCTTTTCTGACGTTAATATCGATTTAAAAGTAAAATCTTCTAAATTTTAAAATGCAATTAGAGTATTAATTTCCCTAAAAATATTTGGGATAAAATGGATAATTTTTTCCTAATACGCAATATTGTGCAAAAGTAGCAAAACGCATTCAAATGGAATCAAGAGCGGTGTGTTTAAAATATATATTTAAAAAAATAAATAAATGCGAGACTAGGAGGAAATTAAAGGGCTTGTTAGGGACGATTTTCTTTTTTCCTCTGAGGTGGGCAGAGAAACAGAGCAGGCTGGCAAACACAATAGAAGTAATCGGCTGGAATAGTGGAGGTTGAAAAGTCAAGTAGGCCTTTTATTGTGGAGACACTGTGCGCGCTGGCAGGAGGATGGAGCTTTAAACGAAAGTCCGGATATAACTGCAAGGTCTTATTTAGAAGAAAAAAAAATGCAAATTTTACAAAGCCTAATAAGCTTTTAATCCCTTTATTTCAAAAACCATTCTTATAATTTCCCTATCTTTTAATTTACTCTTCAGTTTTTACAGCTTCACTATTAAAATGTTCAGTATTATTTTTAATATGACATTTTCCTCCTCTGTTGGTGCCACGTCTAGTGACACAGAGGTGACACCTTCCACTACATGTCTTCATCCTTGGGGGCCCACATTAACATGCACATATTTTTGTCCAGAGCGAGCGCGTGTGCTATAAATGAGAAAATAAAGCCCACGAGGAACAAGCTGCAATCTAACCGAGAGCTGCAACAGAGACCTGAAAAACATTTTGGCCTAAAGGTCACAGCTTTAGGGGATTATCGTTTCTTCAACATAAGAGTGCCCTGAAGGGACATGCTCTGGGTTTATAAGTGTGTCAGGGGGGTGCGGGAAACCTATATGCATGAGTGTGTGTGTGTGGTGATGACTGGTGTGCAGCCCTTTATTATTATTATTATTATTATTCATTTAGAAACATGGCCACAGGGGTAACGATTTTAGGAATCCATTCAAATAGACCAGAAATTGTTTTGGGGAAATAAGAAAATTCAGTCTCATTTTTTTTTTGTTGTATGATCTGATCTTTACTCCGGGTTACTGACCTCCGCACTGAAATGGAATATAGTTCTGCCCTTGATAAAGATGAAATCTTCTTCTACATGAAATCTAAACTCCAATCTGACAACTGACCTTTAAGCCACACAAACACTGATGTTTGTCTTAATATAGCACTGAAATCATATACAGGATAGATGCTATCTACACAATGTTGTCCGAATGTTAAAGATTCATAAAGCACAGTCAAGATTTAGGAGAAACTTCCATTGCATCCCAGTAAAGTGCTGCTGAACAGTGTGACCGTGGCACCAGAGTCTCCTTAGAAAGAATAGAGACAAGATTAAGATGCACGGCTTGTACGTCTTATCAGCCCCGTGTCAGGTTATCAAGAGTCTTTCCTTTCACTCTGGACAAGATCACACACATCAGAGCTGGCCTTGACGCCTGGGAAAAAGAAGCACCAAGTGTGCCACCTAGTGCCGAGCTGGGAGGACTGTCTGTGCACACAGGAAATAATAATAAAAAACATGACTGATTCTGCAAAGATAAAGAGGTTGTGGGAACAGAAGGACACAACAAGTTTGGCTTGAGGAGCTGTAACGGATCCTCACACTGCAGCTATCCGCTGGGCTTTTCTACCCAAGCCTCTGAAACACGGACCAACAAAAAAATATGTTTCACAAAGCTTTTGCTCGGCAGAGTTGGCGATCCGTCTCCATAAAGAGGCACTGCTCTGATTTTACACATGAAAAGTTTATAGGTTTATAATAAGGAATATTTCTGCGACTGTGGGGGAGCTCTCTATTGAAAGTTATTTCCAGCTGTGCCTGTGGACCACACATTTCTAACAGAAAGACAGACAGAGAGAGCGTGGGGTTTGATTGATATTGTTGTTTGGAAGGCACATGCAGTGGCAGATGTTACAGAGATGTGTTAAGGAAAAAAATTCAGGTTCCGTCGTGTTTTTTTTGGCGCGGGACTAAAAGTCAGGACGTCTTAACCTCTGCAGCATCAGCCAATATTTTCATCTGTTCTATTTTAGATCCGTTTTGCATGCTACCACACTTTATAGACATGTATTTTCAGTGCCTAAAATCAAGTGGCTACAAGATAAAATGAAACTAACTCTAGTGACCGATCACCCCAGCAAAAAGTGGTTTTAAATTTGTATAAACTAAAAACAAAACAATAAAACACACACCTAAAGGTTGCTACAGCTGATCTCAAATAGCCTGTGTCAAGAAGGGACTATCCAGAACACAACATTACAAACCATCTGTGACACGTTTTCCGAGAACCACCAACGAGGGGAGGGGTACGAGATATTACCAAGGCACTTAATATTGCTGGGATTACAGCAATGTCAATTACGAAAGGAGAAAGGACATGACGCAGCTGCAAGTCTAGATGTCTCCGAGGCATGGTTGATATGGGACACTGCTGCTCCTCAGATTGTTGAGTTGGTCCGAAAAATAAAAAACACATAATCTCTCACTGTCATACTGCAGAATATGTTTGGTGCGAACAAGACACCAAACATGTTGGAGGCGGTGGAAACATCATCACCGGGCTGTGGAGGTATTCCTCTACAACACACCCAGAAAACCTGGGGATGTTGAAACCGAAACGGGCGCAGCAAAGCAGAAACATCCTGCAAGAAGACCTGAAGCGATGGATTTCAACTTGGAAGAAAATGAATTTCAACAATGCATCTAAACCTAACATAATGCCAAAGATGGACAGAAATTGTCAAGTCAAACCAAGTTATTTCAGCGTACTATAATGAGAAAATGAAGAGAAACAAGCTGCAATCTGTCCAAGAGATCCAACTGAGGCCTAAAGGTCACAGGACCTTCAAACTACTCTTCCCTCGGTCCCCATGCAACCTGACAGAGCCTGAGCAGGTTTGTAAAAAAGGGGGATGAAATATTAAGCGTCCTTCTGCAAAGAGTCAATATAAGACAATGCAAAGTGAAGATCTTCAACAACTGCATGGTAAAACGTGTAAATAAGCAGCCCTGAACACTACCAAAAGTGGGGACGCCATACTAGGGATGTGCGATATTTAATCGCTTACGATATATCGTCAAAAACATTCCCCACGGTAAGAATATGTCATCCCGCGATAAAAACGATAAATTCCCATAGATGACGTACATATGTGGGCGACACACTCGCAGCCCAACACCTATGGAATATTGACAAATTGACAATGGCGGAAGGCGGAGCAGATACGCAGGGGAGCGAGGAGCTCGTTCCTAAACGAGGCTCCACCTCCATTGGTTTTAACCCCTTAACGCCTGAATTGATTTTTCAATTATATAAAGAAATTAAATATTTGTATTTTTTCTTACCACTACGGCCGGTCCTACGAGAAACTAGTGCTTGCAAAAGGTTCCTAGGAATTTTTGAATCTGCACAAACCGACACTGGCGTTTTACATGCGTTATTTCGGCTGCAGTCTGAACGGAAACAGTGCGTTGCGAATTCGCGACACTAGACATGAAGGGGTTAAAAAGTCTGACGCGGAGCAGCAAATTACAACATGCAAGGTTTGCAAACAAATAGGGCATAAAAAGGACACTAACACCACAAATTTGTTCCACCACCTCAAACAAGCACAAACCAGAATATGAAGAAAGACAGAAAATGCGCAGAAAAAGGATGCAGAAGCAGCGTCGACTTCATCCAAAGAGTCCGGTAAAAAAAATAAAACTCAGATAAAACTTACCTGCATTATAGTCAAAAAGATTAGGCAGAATTGATGTTTATTTATCGTCATTTTTATCGTTACCGTGATAAATACCAGAAATTATCGGGATACATTTTTTAGTCCATATCGCCCATCATCCCTACGCCATACTGTACTATTACGCTTTAAATGTTTCTTAAATCTGCTGGAAGTGATAATGCAAAACATGATCAGAGAACGTGAGTTAAGTAAACATGTATTTGTTCCTGTATGTTCATTCTATGACAACCAACAGAAAGAAAGTCTTTGTAACTTATCTTATTCAACTATTTAATTTTACTGTTCCCCTTGCAAGCGGCGCATCGCATTCACAAGAAGGGGACAGCCTGGAAACATGCTGCCTTCAGCCACGGCTGTAGCAGACGTAAAATAAAAAAGACGAGCCCAGAAAAAAAAAAGTTGGACTGGAATAAAACTGCAATGAGCACCAAAGTGGAGACCAAGAGCAAACAGGAATTTACAAGAATAAGAATGTTTACATTTAATTAACTTCTACTTTAAAAAAAAAAAAAATTTAATTTCTTAAGAAAAATAAGTGCTATTTGGGCACGTTGCTGTCTACCGTTTAGTCCTGGGTCTCAGTGTTGTATTCTGTCCACTTCTCTTTCTAAAACTGTGGACAAATTAGGGATAGCAGTTATTTTCATTGAACAATTGCAGTCTTCTATGCACTTTTTGCAAATTGATGCTGCGGGCCAGATTAGACCCTCTGGCGGACGACTTTTGGCCCACGGGCCGTATGTTTGACACCTGTGGTCTAGAAGATACGTTCATATTGAACTGAGCTGTTTAGACGTTCAACATTTTGTGTTGATGAAAGCATCGCCTCAGCAAAACAAAATTACTTTTTTCATTTAAATTTTATTTTCAAAAATACAAAACAAGGAAAATAAGTATATGTACACAAACACTATTAAAATAGAATATGTATGGTACAAAATATGTACAGCTTTCCTCCGACTGAAAACTATCTGGTCCGTTTGTCCTTGATGGTGTAGTGAAGAACTAATGGTTGGGCCTAGGGGAGAAAACATATCACATATGTCATGTGTTATAGAAATATTTAACATATAATTATCTTATATATAGATTACAGACTAAAGGTTACGCCTTGTTTAGTTTTTGTATCAGTCCAACTTTCACGTGGTCAAGCTAAAACTTGAGTTTCCTTCGTTTTAAATGACGTCAAACTGATTATGGCAATGAATTTCAATTATTTAAGTTTCCCCCCAAATTACCAAATATTCAGAAAACGTATTTTCTGATTTACAGCAAACACAAAACCAGTCCTCGTGTGGAGGAATGTGCGATATTTGTCGGCACCGGCAGAGAGTGGCTGTACTGTACCTTGCCAAACCAGTGTGAGAGCCATAACCGTTTCATGGTCATGTGATCGGGCAGAGACTCGTTATTGAACAACATCTGGACCTATAGGGAGAGAGACCACACAAACAGATGGAATCTGAGACCGACATGTGGGATTATTTTAATGAGTGAAACCCGTTTGTCGCTGGTTGAAGAGTGAAACAGAAGATCTTTTCAGTCTTTGGAAAAACATATTCGGGCAACTGTTGTTTTGATGGCACCGTCGGTGTCATGAGCGGCTTTTTAATGGAACGTTTAACTAATCCCCCGAGAACTGGGAGAGAGACACTCAGCAGTAGGTCGTTCATTCCACGCAGAACTACAACAATCTGGACAAGGACTCAACTTCATTGTCATCCCGAGTCAGCCAGTGTTGGACAAATAATAATACACGACAGTAACATCTTGACTTACACCAGAGTCCATTACTAAAAGTAGCAAGTTTATCCAGCATGAGGCAAAGGCAGCAGATTAACAGTAGATGATACATTTATGGTTAACATATGACTTATATGAGATTTCTGCATATTTTGCATCATCGTCAACAATTTAATATTACTCTATACAAACATTATAAGATCATAAATGGAGCAGATTGACAGATTATTGATTATTTCACACATTTGATCTAAGCAGAGCTTTAATACCTCACTGACACGGGGCAAATAAATTTGATTTCATATAATAAAAATAAAAATAAAATTAAAAAAAGAGGGACCAACTCACCTGGTGTTTTTCCACATTAAGCCGATGACAAAGCACTTTCCGTAGGTGTCTCACCTCTGCTCGGACGGAGCAGCGGACGAACTTCTGCTGCAGAGACAAGGTCAAACACTGCACTGTAAAACCTTAGACGAGCAACATGATCCGTCATTGACACGCTCAGACCAAGAAGTAATTCCAATAAATTATGACCAGCTGCACATTCGTATTTACTGCTCCAGCGCTCGTAACCACTGAGGAGCTATTTAGGGGGGGATTTCTCGTTTACGCGGCAGGTTAAGATGTCCGATTTATTCAGCGTGTATCACACATCCTTCATTTACTTTTTGGACTTTTGACTGCAACGCAATACGGCAGTGGAAATATGTCAGGGTACGCTGGCATTTTTTGAGAAAGCCCAACAGTTATAAATGTCTTTTTAGCTTTGCCTGTGAAACCAGAACTACGTGCTGCCGTCTCCTGACGGATGTCTTAAATTTTTAAATCCATCCAGAGTTGTCTGTCAGGTACTGTAACTCGCTGTTCTGCAGCAAACGAGACAAAACACATTTACAGCCTGCAAGAAACTAATAAGGTAACCAACAGGGTGTGGTATACTCCTGTTACAGTAAGATTTACAGCGTAGAAAACCTCTCCTTACTGCTCGACGCTTTCCGGCTCCAGCTGACTTATTACAAACTCTTGAGCCACAAACGCACCGCAAAGCTGCAGTATTTCTCTTAAAGTACACACACACACACGGATTTGTTTTACTGACTTTACACCTCAGCAAAAACAGCCGAGTGTGAATGGATGAAGGCCAGAGAGAACAGCATGTAGGTTAGGAGTCAAATTCAAATCCACAGCACTGTGAGGACACGGCCCTGCCATAGCGAACTGATCCGACGTTACAGCCCACAGTGTGTTTACCCTTTTGTTTTTAATGTTGGAGGATTCTCATCAGCAGCTAATCTATTTTGTAAGTTCACGCCGAGGTCACAATAAATCACGAGTGAATATAAAGAGGAAGGAATGGGACCAATGGAACTGCTTGTTCCCATTGCACAATGTAACAGTAGATACGACAATAAACAACATTTTAACTGTATCGGTCAAAGAGGACGAGCTCGGCAGCAGACACCGTGCTCTTTATCTACAGTCTCACTTTTTCTAGTTGTTTTTTATCCTTACTTGCTTTGAGATTGTTTGATTTTATCTGATTATATTATATATGATCCGACTGGACCAGAGTACTTTCATGTGTGTCATGTTTCGGAGCGACAATACATCTTGAAACATTAAAATCGCAAAACCACATTTGATCGGTCTGTTTGAATAAAACATCTAGACCACGTGGTTCACACAGAGGTCCCATACTAACCTCTATGTGAGTTAAAAAGTTAGTATAATGACGGATAGCTTAGAAAAGTGGTGACAATGAGTAACACATAGGCATCTAATGTGCAACAGTGCCCTCTGGCGGAAGAAGAAAATCATTACAGCGGTAAAGACGATGAGATTTTAGTTTGAGTTTAGTTAAACTGTTTGCTTAAAAGTCCCTGATCAAACCTTGCAGAGGGGGAGCTGAAGACAAGTGGACCTGGGACAGTTGGCTCACTGATTCAAACCTAACCCCTTAAAAAAAACTGTGTGTTCACTACTCTCTTTGAGTACAAATAGACAGATTAAACGCAGAGAATGGTCTATAATATATATACAGTTTAATATTAATTCTACGTTTCTGTCCGATATGCACAGTAAGCTCCGTCATTGCTCATGATAACACATCTGACCCTCAATAAATGGGCCCACCAGAAGGATCCAGCCACATAAAGCGAACCCTTTCACCGTTTGAGTTTTCATTTTTCAGATTACAGAGTATGAAAACATTTCAATTTCCATGTTGTAAATTAAAGAATGTACTCACACCCATCGACACAGGAACACACAGCCATAATTGTGGGCAATGAATCAACATCAGCAGATGTTTTCAACAGTTTTTTGGCCGTCTTCTTATATAAGTTTAGATATTAGATTGATGGACACAGAAAAATCCAGTGTACTTATTCAGAAAGCCATCGAGTCGCATGTTAAACAATAAATATATATATAATAATACATTTGTTGCAGCCATTTAATCCATGTCTGCTTTGGAAATATAAACACACACACAAACACACTGCGGTTTGGTGTTAAGGTTGACAGCACTTTTTGGATTTTCCTTAAAGTCCACACTAATAACTCCAAACATTACTCCCGAGCCACTAATTTCAAGATGCAAGTCAAAAACACATCTCAGCGCGGTTATTTAGAAAACAGTGGCTTGGCTGATTATATGCTTCACTGGTGTATTTCTTCCATTTATCCGTGTCTCTCTGAGAGCGTGAGGCGTCATCAGCAGCCAGATTAACCAGCTCTGAGGGCTGAATTCTGCTGCTGCTGCAGTTGTCACCGTGCCATGTATTTGCTTAGCACTTAAGAACAGACATTACTTGTTAAGGCTTCAGAGACCGTGCCTTGGAGACGTGCTATTCCTGGTTGTAAAAAGCGGCGTCGCTTTGAAAGCGTTCATAGCAGCTCTACTGTTTCATTCTGCACACAGGCTTCAGTTGAAATATAAATGTTAAATATAATACATCTGGGATAATCTATCGGTATAAGTGACTTACCTGGAGAGTAAGTTTTGTCTTATCTTTACCAGCAAGTGACGAACTGTAAAGACAAACCAGACTCATAAGCACAAACAGTATATACTAATAGATTCATGTTGTATCTTTATAAGTACACACACTTTATTTTAATTAATCAGACACAAACACAACCTACCTTAGTCTTTCTAAACACAGCGAAACCTGCTCGTCGTATCTGTAGAAGTGAGCTTTTGAGTGGTCGAAGCTTGTGTACGGTAAACCTGCAGAATCCGGGACTCCGTCTAGAGAGAAAGGAAATGTTTTACTCAACAAATGAAAATCTGCATCAATTAACACGCTCGGCACTGGTTAGTAGGGATGGGCGATATGGACTAACATTTTTATCCCTATAATTTCTGGCATTTATCACGGTAACGATAAAAATGACGATAAACACCAATTCAGCCTAATCTTTTTGACTATAATGCATCGGCAAGTTTTATCTGAGTTGTTTTTTTCGACGCTGCTTCTGCATCCTCGCGCATTTTCTGTCTTTCTTCATATTGTGGTTTGTGCTTGTGTTTGAGGTGGTGGAACAAATTAGTGGTGTTGCTGTCCTTTTTATGCACTATTTGTTTGCAAACCTTGCATGTTGTAATTTGCTGCTCCGCGTCAGACTTTTTAAACCCCTTCATCCCTAGTGTCGCAAATTAGCGACGCACTGTTTCCGTTCAGACTGCAGCCGAAATAACGCATGTAATACTCCAATGTCGGTTTGTGCACATTCAAAAAATTCCTAGGAACCTTTTGCAAGCACTAGTTTCTCGTAGGACTGGCCGGAGTGGTAAGCAGAAATACAAATATTTAATTTCTTTATATAATTGAAAAATCAATTCAGGCGTTAAGGGGTTAAAACCAATGGAGGTGGAGCCTCGTTTAGGAACGAGCTCCTTGCTGCCCGGCGTATCTGCTCCGCCTTCCGCCATTGTCAATTTGTCAATATTCCATACGTGTTGGACTGCGAGTGTGTCACGCACACATATATACGTCATCTATGGGAATTTATCGTTTTTATCGCGGGATGACATATTCTTACCGTGGGGAATGTTTTTGACGATACATCGTAAATGATCAAATATCGCACATCCCTACTGGTTAGATTATCTTACTGTCGTCTACAGATATGAAATACACCCAGGTACAAACTAAAGACACAACACAGGTGCTGTAAGACTCAATGAGAAAAAATAACTGCTCGGCAACAAACGCTAAAATTTGATGCTAAACTTGAGAACTCATTTTAAATTGTTTCCATTGCACAGCTTAAAGTAAAGCTTCAAAGACATATACCTATCAGCCATAGCATTATGACCAGCCAGTCAAGTGAATAACACAGATAAACTCGTCTTCAAGGCTCATTGATGGCTGGTTGTAATAGAAACAAACAGTGCGTTACAGTTTGTTTTGTATGTGTCCTGTCCACTGTGGAAAGCTTCTACTGTGCGCACGTGAGCATCAGAACTGGACCTTGGAGAGATACATACAACTGGGCATGTATGTGTTGCTTATCTGTGTGAACATGTGGCACCAGGGTGCGAGGAACATCACCTTCCGTTGCCATGGGGTTTAGCTTTGTCTGCAACAATATGCAGTGCAGGTGGTTGCTACGGATCAGAGTAACATCCACAAAGATGCCAGAACCCACCATAATGAGATCATCAATGTTATTCACTTCAACGTTTGGTGGTTTTGGCTGATTGGTGTGTGTGTGTGGAAAGAAAAAGTCAGTTTCAGTAGAAACTGTTTTACAGTCTATCACCAAACTAACTAGAGGTTCAACCTACAACTACGTCACGACAGCTTCTACACTTCTTGATCACAGCGGGGTCTGGTTCTGGGGAAAGTACCGCCAAGCACAGGAAGTGGTGGGTTTCACACCGACGTTAAATGCCTCGCTGCCTTCCATGCAGTGTCTTTTATTATAACCCCAATCTAAAACTAAGTGAGCAGAAACTTACCGTCTCCAGTGGGTTGGACGACTCTCTCTAACCCGCGAGACTGATAAAATTCCTTTATTCTTTTGTCTTCACCTGCACAAAAACAACCACACAACTATTAAAATATAGAATTTAGAAAACATTAAATGCAATCTACTGATGAGTTAGCCTCACACTGCTAACAACTAACTAGCAGAGAACTGTGTTTTCATGTCACATACTTTCTTGTAGTCCAGGCACCAGTTTGTAGACTATGTCTTGCATCACTCGATCCAGTTTGAGGTTGAGTAAGGGCTGCGTTTCATGGATTTTGATGTTGCACATCGGACAATACTTGCTTGTTTGTAGGTATTTCACGATGCAACTTTTACAGACTGGGGGGAAACAAAAGGGGAAATTTCCGTCTTATTTGACTGCCGTCTACATCCTGCTCAACATTATTACTTAGAGTAATAATATACAACTATACTTTTGCAAATAACAAACACGAAAAGACATGATGATTTTACAGGGCTCTGATAAAAACTCACATGTGTGCAAACACTCCGTAATAGTTGTGGCATCTATGAAGTAGCCTGCACAAAGGTAGCAGACGATGTGTTCGTTAAGGTCCTTGATCTTTAACTTGACTTCTTCCTGTTAAGACAAACACAGGGCAATTTTTCGAACGTTTACAAGCCTCATTTTGTCATCACTGCTGGAAATCCACGCACGTGTGCTCACTTGCCACTTCATTAGGCACACTAGTAAAAACAAATCCATTCGGGTATAACAGGCCTGCTCTAAATCTTAGCCTCACGAAGGAATAGTAATCAGCATTGTTTAGAATAACCAAGAGAGCCGCTGATTCAAGTGTGTTTTCACTTTGGAGGCTGTGGCTTGCGGTCCTATTGAACTGTACTGTACCGACACGTTTCAGCTAAACAACAGCAACGCTTTCGTGCTTAAGCTAATCCAGTTTAACAGCACCACAAACAACATCCTCCAACAGTTAATTCACAATCTTTCTTGTACCGTTTCAGCGAAAAATGAACATTATAACAGTCATGAAGGAGGATTTAGGACTGTTTTATTAAAACGCATTTGTTTGCACTGTGGTTGTATATCTTCTCTCTATCAGACGCATTCATGCATGTTTAAAATATTTGCAGTTCACTGTGACGAGTGAATATAGTTTGTAAACCAAACAGTTACCTGACGACCCCAGTGTACACAAAATTAAAACACCTTTACTAAAATAGACGTATTGCGTTGGCGTGGACGGCGTTACACTGAGAGGAGCTGCTTGTTTTCACAGTCCCAGTTAAAGTAAATTACGTCAGGAAACTGCTCTTAATATTTTGCATGCAGGTTAAATCATAAACAACAACAACAACCTCCACTGCTCCATAACTATCCCCTCTATCACAGCGTCCAAAACGGAGGACTAACTGAAACAAAAGTGGACAGAATTGTGTGTACCTAATAAAGTGGCCACTATGTGTAAAGGTTCCCCAATTTTTTCAGAATTTTCTTTAAGTGGGAGAGAAAGCTTTGATAAAAATTGCCAAAAATTGATGATTTTTTTTTTTTCCTTCAGGCACTTTCTGCACCTGACCCTGACCTTTGACCCCCGTGGTCAATAAGGAAGTGTAACGTTGCTGTGTTTTCTCTGCCAGGACCAAATGAACTCAATCACACAAAAACTAAACTAAATGTGAACGTACTTGGGATATTTTGACACAGACACGTGTTAAGAGGTTTCACGTCCTGTGCGCCGAAGTATGAATTTGTGAGTTATGTTACATTTAAAAGGGACAAAATTAGCGACGTGCTGACTAGTCTGGCGTGTCCAAGCCGCCGGACACAAACCAACGGTAGTTCGAAACAAACCGCCGTTACTTCGCTACACAACACGCCGAGAATGAAGCCCCGGAGCGCAGCCACCGTTACCGCCCCAGTTCACTCACATAAAGCTAGAACTGTATGAAAACTCCTGGTTGATTTGAGGACCGAGCGTTTGTCCTAAACTGGGGGGCGAAATAACAGTTAGTTTGGCGGGGCTCGAGCACGCCGCAGCTGCTCCGCAGAACAACACACGAACGCACTCCTGCCGTCTACGCATGCTCAAAGCACGGCTCTCCTCACAGCGCTTCAGCATCGCTCTCCCTCTCTCTCCATCAGCGCAGCGGAGACGACAACGATCTCCCTCCAACACGCGCGATTAACTCGCCCCTGCTTCACTTTGGCTCCCCACACGTTTCTCCCCCCGGGCGAGCGGGCTCCGATAACACGGCCACTCACCTCGTTTCTCAGCGGGTCCAGTTTATAGACGGACTGTAGCTGATTTCGTAGCCGCATCGCTATGGCCATGGGACCTTGCTCCGCCATCTTTGGAAATTATGCTAACTTCCGGGTAAACCGGAAGTGTCCCTTTTCTGCAAGTTGAAACGGTTGAAACGGGAGCTGCGACATATAAATAATAAATAAAATAAATAAATAAAAAGAAATAGGAGTTGCATCACGTTCAAATATATTTTTTTTCAGAAGGGCTTTAATTGGATAAAAGTAATAAATTGAGTAAAAGTAAAACTTCTGTGTTAAGTAGTGTGAATAAGTTAAGAAAAGATGAGGCTTTATTGATCCCAGTGGGGAAACCATTACTAATATTAATAATAACTAAAGTTTGGAGAAAAAAAACAACCAAAGTCAAATGGAAAGTTGAATAGATAATAACTATTAAATCAAATAGTGTGCTCATTGTATCTTTATTTGCTCGTACAATAGACAATAGAATATAAAATTGCAAACATTTATCTAATCGTTTTATGTTTTATACTCAACAAATCTTAAACTTAGCTGACCTTCTGACCTAAAGGACATCTCTAATTATATACTGTGTCAGTTTGATGTTGATTAGCTTGTTATTAAAACAGGCTTCATGTCGGATATAGTCTACAACTTGAAACACAACCTCAGTGTTTCACTGCAATTTATTTAAATTGAGAATATCTACGATGGCAGGCCTCACCACATTTAAAACACACTCTGAACAGTCAAAGCTTCTTTTAAAAAAGACTTGCCTCCTTTAATGACATGCCGTACAAGACTTCAGATACAGCTTTATTTATATACTGTGCATTTTAATACAAATGTAGTTAAATTTACTTTGTAGTGGAATAAATAAAGAGATAAATAAAGTATCTATCTATTTATCTATCTATCTATAATACAAATGTAGTTAAATTTACTTTACAATGGAATTAAAGCAAGGACACACTACAGTACACCTGCTAAAATACAAATAAATTACTTTATGAGAATACTTAACTGAATACAAATCTCTTTTAAATTATTCCAGAGATTGTGAAACTCCCAAATTAAGTAATCTGCTGCACATACTTTAGGTGTAAACACAGAACATAGAGTTAGACTTAGACTTAAATAAACTTTATTCATCCACAAGGGAAATTGCTTGGGATTGCTTGGGATAGTCTCATCAGATTTAAAGGACGAAGGATTCGTTGCCTTGTGGCCTAAGAGGTATGTTGGGTATTCTACATTTTCATGCAACCTTCTTTTCACGTCTCCATCGTGTCCCCTTTATGTCATTCATTTTTCCACCCAGAATCTGTTCACTCACTTGTTACTCTCTATTTTAGGCAATAGAGGGCACTGCAGCCACACACTTCACCTGTTGTTTGCCGCCTTTTTGCATCAGCTTACATTCATTTAACATCACATAATAAAACTTTATAGATGCAATCAGACGTTTAATGAATAGAAGGTGCATTTAAAATCAGGGATTTAACCACTACCTGTGGTTTAGTAGCGCTTGACTTTGAGTTGTCTTTATACGGCATTGACACAACTATATTATAATTCAGTTAATATTTTGGCCTTACATTCCTATTTTTATTGTCTCTATCAGTGATTATTAGATTGTACTTTTAGTCTTATGTATGAATGAATTACATGGGCTGTAGTTGTACACCGCACTGTATTGTATGAAGGTATTATTTTGTAAGTCTGCCGAGAAGGTGCACAAACATATTTTGGACTGTGTGCTCAGACAGTACCACACCTGAAGGTATTAAAAATAAAAGTGAAGTGTGGGGAAAACACCACAATCATGCGTTAAACCGCAACCCTCAACAACACACAGAACATGGTAGGTCTTGTAACCTGAATCCTCTGACTACAGTACTCAGGCATCATGGAGGGTTGGGCTGATCTCGCTACTGCGCACAAAAAAAATGTATAGATGTACTTAATGCACACGAAGGGAATTAGTCTGGAAATCGTCATGCCACGAACTATAACGGCGGATAAACTGAGTTTAATTGGCTTTACATGTCCGATCTTTCTAGTGGCGACCCTTTCATTTAAAGTACTGCTTGAGATTGAAGTATTTGAATCCCCGGACTGTTTGAGGGGGGGTTGAGTGAGTGCTTCTCTCCCCTCATTGAACAACAACCATCAAGGGCCTCTTGAGAAAAGCAGTAGAGACCTGTGGTTGTCCTGGGCAGCTCCCAGACCTAAGTATGTGTGAATATGAAGCAGGGTGTCGAAATGAAAGAGTATGTGGGCTCAGCAAACATTTCCCCAGCTGATTATGTGGCTTATGTATTTGGAACAAAGTTATTTAACCCAGCAGTTTGTATTGTGTTGTGCTGTGTTTTTGTAATTTATCCACGCATTCCCAGTGGTGAGACATCTTGTGTTTTTGTGCATGTATAATACCGTGCGGCTAGACCCAGTTTACTTTTCCAAAAAATTACTCACGGTTATTTACTTGTGGAGAGAATGAAAAGTAATATCTTTGTGGAAAAATTAATTTTCGAAAGAAAATGTAGTCATGGTCGTGGCTGAGTTGCATTTGAATTGGTGTCTGCCCTGTTTGAACAGGTCGTCTTATTGGTGTTATATGTGGAGGTCTCCTTGATCCCTCCCAGAGGGCTTCCAACCTGAGGACCACCCAAAAGCTGCAGTCCTAAACAAAGGCTTGCCCCTCATTCTTCCTTTTGTAATTTCCCAGTGTAATGGAATGACTGGCAAGTTTGTCTTATTCCTACCACCTCAGTGACTCCGTGGAAGCCGTAGCAGCAAATGGCAATGTGCAAGCCATTCACTGAGACTGTTAAATGTGGCTCGAATGCTTTGTTTATGGGTGTTTATCAGTGAAAACAGGGACTGATGCAGTTTTGACATTCCTGCAAAATATCGTCAAAAACGACTCTGAACCATGTCTGTTTTTTGTTTTTTTATATTGGCACCTAAGTCAGTTCTACAAAGCTCCACTCATTCCTGTGTTTCTAGTAACGCCTTGGATTTTCCTAAGACGAAAAGACAAGCGCTTGTCGACAAGTTCCAAATTAGACTCAGTCAATATAAATTGGAAGATAGAAAGGGCCAGAGCAATATTTTTTCATTCTTGGCAGCCTTTTTGAGTGTGAAGAACCGTCGCGATCAGTCTCGCTTCACCGATCCTTCATAGTCGGGGCCTTGTGTCCCCCCGCTGTCTGCCATTTCCTCTTGCCATGTAACGTCTTATCTGCTGGGCCTGCAAGGTCACTGCTTATCTGATTGACAGAGCTTTGACTCCGCGCGATATCCAAATAACCCGAGGGCCTGGAGACGCAGGAGGATCCCAGCATGGCAAAATCCACCCAGTCGGGAGAGTGAGATGAAGGGTGTGAAGAGGCAGAAGAGCCAACGAGAAGGGTGCGGATCGAGACGAATACAAGCCTTTCATTTACTCTCGTTACTTCATGTCATAACCGTGGACAATGGATCCACTATTTGCTTCTGCAAATCTGACAGTTGTTTCTCTAGTCCTTCACTTTAATTTGAAGTGAGTGGTTTGTCTGAGGATCAAACACCTGCTGGGACTACATGGGTAGCGCTATCATGAAGAATTGCAAGATTATTCACAAATGAGTAAATGTGACAGAAATGAAATCTTCTCTATGTCTGTCCTTGAGCTGGATGCTCACTATTACCTCACCCAATTAAATCATGCTTGGGGAATCTCAAACCGCATTCGAACCATGGAGATCTGAACCAAGCACATCCGATAGAGACCCCATTTACCTCTGTTCTGGCTGGACTGTGCTGAAACTACCCCTGCAACAGAAATCTATGTTCTGCCATGCCACAAAGGAGGCCCCTAACACCCCCCCCCCCCCACCCCTCCACCCCGCTCAGAGCAATCAGAGCATGCAGGGGTGGGCTGCAGCTTTTGTCTCCTTTGCTCCAGCAATTGGCCACCAAGTGGCAAGCTAATGACGAGAGCCCTCTTGGAACGGCTCCAGAGCTGTACTGCTTGTGTTGCTTGATGGGCAAGGGCATAATGAATGATGTAGGGCAAGCCCTTAGGCCTCCCCCCTGGCACAAAACTCCCAATATCACAATCCGAATCACTTCAAATGTCGCAAAAAAAAAAAAAAAAAAAAAAAAAACGTTGCCAAGACGTGCTGACAGAGTCACAGAATTTGCACAGCGTGAACTTGCATGCCCAGTGCAACGGATGAAAGACTCAAGAGTGTGTAAAAAAAATAAAAAAACAACGCCGCTGTGAGGCATTGAATACGTCTGCGCGCAGAGCTTGTGAATTTTGTCGAGCTGGATCCCTGTCACTCATGTGTTTGTTTGACGCAGACAATGCTCGCAGAACGTCGGAGGAAGTGCTGCACGTTTTCAGCAAATAGATGTTGAAATTGTATTTTTGGAAGCATATGGAATGTAGAATTTATTAGTCAAACTCACTTTTACAATGCAGCACGAGAAAATAATAAAGGACTGGATTCAAGGGATAAAAAGCAACAGTTTCATCTATCAGTAGCAAGCTGTTAGAGATGCACTTTTAAATAATCACCACCAAAACAATGTGTAAGCCACAGAAATAAACACAAAGCACGTAAGAAAAAGCATGCAAAAACAGTCTGCAAATTGAATAAGCATCAAGACATCGAGACAAAGTCAGTACAGACAAAACAAACTGCAAAATATCAACAGAGAGGACGAAGTCATGTTCAAGTAAGTTAGAAGGTGTGCCAGAACATCGAGGCTGAGCCATGTAAGCCGCATCCATCCAGCAACATCCCGCATTGTGTGACAAAGCAGTGCAAAACATGTTCACATCCCTCATCGTCATTACCGAAATTCTCTGCAGATTTTACCCTCGCCGAGCGAATTTAGTTATTCTTTGTACAACAATATAGCAGAACGAGGAGCTTTTTTTCCCCCCCTACTGGTGTTTTGTGTGTGTGTGTGTGTGTGTGTGTCGTATCTGTCTATCCTGCTTGTTAGTGCAACTTTAGAGACACTTGCGATCGCTATCAAGTCTTTGACATCAGCTGTTGTTGCATGCCTCACTGGATTAAACATGCGAATAATGAAAACAGTGCATGCACACGCACACTTGGCACACGTGTGCCCTGATCGTCTCCGTTTCGTGCCGTTGTACGCAATTAATAAAGAGACGGACGCCTTCTGTTTTAAAGTGGTGCTTCCGTGTCAAGATGTTTTGAAAAAAAACAGGAGTCCTCGGGGTTGGGGCTGGATAAGCTGGAGGGCAACTAATGAATGACACGATTGGAAGATACTGAGATAAGATTAGTTTGCCAATAAGAACAAGTTAGCCTGCCAGTGTCAGAGGAAAAGAAAGCCCCGTATTAAATCTTATTAATGTGGCACAATGGGGCTTTGTCTGTCATCCATTGAATTTTCATTACTCGTGGGTGTGTGTCTGTGTGTGTGTGTGTTTGTGCAGCTGAAAAGTGAAAAGTGTGTGCTCGGGCCTGCGCGCCATATGTGTGTGTGTGTGTCGAACGCACACAAACTGCAGTGAGCCGTGATAATTTTCAAGCATCTCGGTTATTTTGGGATTATCTAAAGACGCTGATTTGTCTCCACAGGGGGGCATAAAACGGGGAAGTTTTAATTGTGAATGGTGGAAAAGCGAAATCTTAAAAGATAATTTCAGATTGTGCAATCAGAGTTTAATGGAAACCCTTCAAACCTAAACGAGTAAAAAATACGGTGGTAGAACAGTTAAAAATCAGATTCAACACAAGGTTCCCTCTCTCTCTCTCTCTCTCTCTCTCACACACACACACACACACACACACGCACGGTCATGCTCAGATAAGGTGATTTGTTGCTTGCATTCATAATCCACACACTCATAATAAGGAGCAGATCATTTATGGATCGGGGCACATTGCGTAATAGAGAGTCTCAGCTTTTGTGAAGATAAACATTTCAATCAGATCCAAATCTCAATCTGATCATCACGATTGTTCACCTCTCTCACGTGATCAAATGCTACAGAGCCCATTCATGCCAGATTCCCAGCTCCCTCTGCCCCCCCTCCACCCCCCGCCGCCTCGCCGATCTCTCTTTGAAATTCAAAACCAGCAAAGAGCTGAGCCACACTTGCTCGCCTTGTCGTCTGCTGCATCTGCTCTGAATGGGGAGGTAGCGCGCTCCCTTATCGCGCAGCCATCTTATCTTCACGGGCATTTAAGCGAATGAGGGCAAAGGGATAACAAACTCATCAGAGAGGAAGCATCATCTAAATCCCAAAGAAGGATGCAGGCTAGGTGAGTGCCACTATTACAAGGCATCTACAACAGGCTAAGACGGATATAATGGATTTTGCTTGGTTTATACTTTTGCAGCGGCTCTGTACTGAGCCTATGTTGTGGCCTCTCCCTATTTATACTCCATACACCAATCAGGCATAAAATTATGACCACCTTCTAAATATTGTGCAGGTCTCCCTTGCGCCTCCAAAAGAGTTGTGACTCATCAGAGAATGGACATGGGCCTTTTGAGGGTGTCCTGTGGTGTCTGGCAACAGGAAGGTGTTAGTGGGTGGCCTTTGAGGGGAGGGGCCTCTGTGGATCATCCCACAGATACTTGATCAGTTTGGGATCGAGTGAATTTGGAGGCCAGGTCAACACCTTGTGCTGTTCTTCATGTTTTTTTGAGTTGTTCCTAAAGCTGCATCCTGCTGGGGATGGCTGCTGCCATCAAGGAGTGTCATTGCTATGGTGGTGGGGGGTGTCTGGTCTGGTCTAGGTGGGTGCTACATGTCTTAAGCTTGATTTAGGGTTCTGCGCCGATTTGTCTGCGAAGCTTCGGCGAACATGATCGCCGTCACTTGGCATTTATGCTTGTGCGTCGGTTTCTTTGCAGTGCGTGGTAATTTACAGCCACAACGCTAGGGGGCGCTGAGTCGCGAAATCTCCTGAATTCGTGCGTGGAGTGTTTCATTTCCGGTTCCGGCTTTTTTCTATGGTTGCGGCAGAGTGAACAGCACAGTGAACAATGGCGACTGAGCGAGAGAGGACACTTTTGGAGCTGGAGCTGATCGATATTGAAGAACAAATGCTTCTTTGCTTGGTCCATCTTGGTCCATCTTGAACTCGAAGTGCAGCTCCAAGAATTTTAAAAATGGCGCCCTTGTATACAGAACGAACCGGAAAAGCTGAGAACCGGAAATGACGTAAAGCGGACCAATCACAGCCCTTGAGGTCTGCGTCGCATGTCCCTGCTGTCGGCGTCGTTTCGACGCGTAGTCAGGATTTTTTGGAGGTGCGCGTCAAGTGACGCAGACTCTCTGCGAAGGGGGTTCGCGGCGACGCAGACTCTCTGCGTACCGACGCAGACGATTTTTCGCACGAGCATAAATCAAGCTTAAGTAACATCCACACCAATGAATGCCAGGTCCAAAAGTTTCTCAGTGTAATGTTATGCCTGATCAGTGTATCTGGGGAGATGCATTTCAGGCTAAGCTTTCGGAACCAGGGGCAGAAATCTAGCTTGGGACTGTGGCTATGCCAAAGTGAATATGAGGAACACATATTTCACGTTCAAAACGCCTCCTTTGGAAATGTTTATGATATATTTTAGTTAAAAAAAAAAACAGTTTTAACATCTAAGTACATCCAACAAAGGTTCAAAAAAGGCAACTGGACTTGTAGAGTTTTTTGAGGAGACGTTTCACCACTCCTCCGAGTAGCTTCTTCAGTTCTAGGAGACTGGTGGGAAGTCGAGGTTTAAATAGGAACTCCTCCTGAAAAACTTGCTTGTTATGCTGGTGAAACGTCTTCTCAAAAAACTCAAACGCCTTCTCAATAAACTCAAAAGTCCAGTTGCCTTTTTTGAACCTTTGTTGGATATACCATGACCTGGATGACTGAGAACCTTCACAGACAACATTTAAGTACAACGTGCAAAAGCACAGTGGAGAAGGTTCTTGGACAAAAGCTTGAAAACCCGAAGGTCTGGAAAGAATACAGTCCAGTGGTGCACAAACACAAACACTTTACAAGGCTAATGAATAGGAGTATGTGGAATGAGGTGAGAGACATTTAGGATGATGCCCAACAAAGATCCCAGACTGGACTCTATTTTGAGTCCAGCTTGGTTGGGACCTCATATGATCAATGCCAACACCCGTAGCCATAATACCAAGATGAAATGATGTCATCTAGCAGCAACCACAGGTTTAAGACTAAGGACAACAGACTGTAAAAGGATCTTTACTTCAAAGCACTTCTGTTGTACACAACTTCCACTTTTTGTTCCGTCGACAAAACTATTGGTATTAGTCTTTGTTAGTTGGCTGCAACTCAGTCAACTTCTTAAACCCTGTAACAGGTTTTGGCCCCGGCCCTGTAACACCAGCTCGCAACATTCAGATAAATACACATCAAAGCGTAAAGATGCTCCCAGATACCTCTGAGAATGTGTGTGTGTGTGCGTGCATGTTTGTTTGTGTAAGATAATGCCCATCCCTTGATGCCCAGGAGTGATTCAAGCTTTCTGGCGTATTACTTCCTTTGTGGCCTCCTGTAAAGAACTTTGATGAGGACCCAGAAGAGAAGGCCCTTATTGCCTGCACTTACTGTGTCAATAACGGAATTGTTTTGGAGACTTCACCCTCCTCTCATCTTCTGCTCTTCCAGTCTGCCATGCTGGCAGTCTTTCATCTATCTCTGCTATCTCCTTCCGTTAGCATGCGACCGCTGAGATTGCCAACCCGCCGCGCCACCACCTCTCGCTGCCGGAGGAGGAAGCCGTCTATCTGCAAGAGCCGTCTCGGTGACGCTCGGCGTTCACTCTCACTGACACACGCACACAGGATGAGATGATGAGTGTTTACACGGCGCGCTTATAGCACGCATGCGATAAGATTCTAACATACTCATGAATGAAAGCGGGCAATGACTGTGCATTCGGATGACGGCGTGGAGACGTACTCCAGATTCTTAAAATGATTTTCCAAAGTATTATCAGGTTTGCGGTCTCCGTGGAAGTGCGGTGAGGTAATCCTGCCTTTCCGCCCTAAAGGTTCCTGTGTCGGGACCAGGCTGTATCTGATTTAAAAACAACACAACTGGTGCTACTCTTCAAAGGCTGCCAAGACACATTTGGCTGCAGTTGAGAGTTTTCAGAGTAGTTTCAAGCACATCTTCATTTGTTAGAAGAGAATCTCCAAATTCATCAGCGTGTGTGTGTTGTCCCTAAGGTCCCGGGTTTTTTTGCAGCTGTTAATAACTAAATGTTTTTGGGTAGGGCTTTAAGGCTTAATAATCTACCCATGGACATACTGTAGCTATGCACTGTTTTGGGTCTTGCATGGGAAACATTTCTCATCTACGACTCCTTATCCATAATAGCAGGTCTAAGCCAAAGCATCGGACATTCTAAAATATTAACCCGACAGTGGCACTCGATGAAAGGACAGGGGATTTCTAAAGGGATACAATTTCCCCCCCGATATGGATAAAAGGGATATGGATGTCTGCACCGAGTTCTAAGGCCGTCCATCACTCCACGGAGCAGCGCGGAAGACTTGATCCTCTCGGAAGCACGGGTTTTCTGTTTAAAATTTGGAGTCAATCCATGTGATAGATGTTTAGAGGAAAGGTTGGGGAATCATTAAAGTCTGTCGTTGCGATCCATCTCCCAGAAATGCGCGCGTCTTCGCGGAAATCCGTCCAGTTGTCGGGATGTTTCTGTCTGGATTAAAGCGGTGGTCTGCCTGAACTGCTGACGCCATCCCTTCAGGCGTGCTGCTGCTGCTGCTGCTGCTAGCAGGTTTGGAAATGGTCACAAGACGAGCAAGATTTAAAACAGATATGAAACAGTATTGAAGACATGTGCTGCATTCTTACGTGTCTCCTTACTTCTTGGTCACCATTGTGTGCAAAAACCAGAGCCAGGACCTTAATTCCTCCCAAAATTAAGAAATTGTTAAAGGCTATGCATCATTTTTCAGGTCGTGCCGAAAGAAAGCGGCTGCTTGGGAGTAATTACAGGGAATCAAAGACTAAGTGGTGCAAGATCAAAGGAAGGCATTCTTGTGTAATCCTGGGGTGTTGCAAATCTTTTGTAATCTGGTTGCTGCGTTCCACCACTGTTTGACATCTATTTACTGTATAAAAAGAAACGGTGCCATCAATTACGGGCCTGCTAGTGCTATTGTTTACCTTTGCCAAGCCCTGAGTGCCGGGCTCTGCTTTGTGAAATATAGATTTCCCCTCTCCCCTGTTTACTCTCCGCAGTCAAAGGTGTGGTGCCTTGCTTGCCCTTGGCTTTGGGTTGGGGGTTAGGGGGTGGAGGTGGGGGGGTTGCCTGGCTGCTCCGTGGTCTGGGATGTAGGCTCAGAGATTAACAGGGATCGGGTTTTGGCGGCTCGCGGGTTTTGCGTGTTTGTTCAAGGCTGAGATGTGGAAACTGACGCGTCCTTGTCTATCAGCTGGCTGCGGTGGCTGCGCGACCGGCTGCGCGGTTTGTGGCGTAAACAGTGTCACGTGCAGTAATGCAGCTTTTAAATGACACCAAGACACCTGCAATATCTCCTGAAATCTGATTCTCTTCTTCTTTTTCTTCTTTTTCTATATTTTCTTCAATATTTTTAGATTGACAGCTGTAAAAACAACTCAACTAAAATCCAGGGAAGCCAGCACTGTCCATCTGTGTAACAGGTGGAAAATGCTGCTGCAGAACGTTGCACAAAAAATCTAACGTACATTGCTGCAGATGTATCAATTGTTCCTTATATAGCCCTTAAATAAATAATTATAGTTCATAAATGGCTTTTTAAACAATGAGATAATAAATTCTAGTTCCACGGCTCACAAACTTCCAAGTCTGTGATCTCTTAATTTAATATTTTCTTGCGACCTCCCTTCAGTTTATTTCAGGGCTGTAAAAATGAATTCATTAACGTGGATTAACCCATCTGCAGGTGGCACAGTGGCGTGGTGGTTAGCACTAATGCATCACAGCACAAGAAGCTTCAGGGTTCGAATCCAGGCCGACGTTCTGTGCATGCGTGGGTTCTCTCCAGGTACTCCAACCTCCTCCCACCGTCCAAAGACATGATCGTTAGGTTCATTGATGATTCTAAATTGGCCGTAGGTTTGAGTGTGAATGGTTGTCTGCCTTATCTGTCAACTGATAGATTGGCGACCCATCCAGGGTGTACCCCTCACCCGGGACAGGCTCTGCCCCCCCCCCCCCCCCGGCGACCCTTCACAGGACAAGTGGTTACAGAATGAATGAATGAATAACCCATCTGCAGCGCAGAATGACTCTGAACGTCTCTGGCGACCGATAAAGATAGACGACGCGAAACAGCGCTAAATACCAGATCAACTGCCCATTGTAACGGTAACTCTACTTAGACAAACCCAAAATGTGTTGCCAGAGACATTCAGAGTCATTCTACGTTAAAATTTTTAATCAGATTAATCATGATGATGGATTAATCCGCATTAACGTGTTAATTTCGGCAGCCCTAGTAGTGTGAGTGTGAATGGTTGTCTGTCTCTCTGTGTTAGCCCTGTGATAGACTGGAGACCTGTCCAGGGTGTACCCCGCCTCTCGCCCGATGACAGCTGGGTAGGCTACAGTCCCCCAGTGACCCTTCACAGGACAAGCGGTTACAGAAGATGAATGAATGAATGAATTTAAAAGTTATAACGAAGTAAAGATTCCAAAAAATAAACAGAGAAAAGTCAAATATTATATGCAAGACTGAAAGTAGCTGTTAACTACTCTGTCTGTTTATTATCCTCTAATGACTTCATGTGATATTTGTTACATATCATCCCCATCTCTTATCTGTGTCTCCGTTGACTGACATGCAATCATTTAAATCACAACATCCTGGATCCAGACTGGCCCTCTGATCCTCGCTGCGTGTCGCCCGCGTCTGGTTTCTTTTTTTCATTTGATATAAAACCGTGTTTGTTGTGGGGAGGCAGATCAAAGATGCCAGGTTCTGAACTCGGCCTCCGACCTGCAGTCAGACTGGGTGTCACCTATTGTCTGGTCGTGTTTACCGTACCGTGAGGCCCGGCCACAGCTGGTAAATGTGAACAGTTTGGAGAGGACAGCCACTCCGCTGCACACGTTTCCCCCGACTAATGGAGAATCTGTGAGTGAGAGCCTTTAAGGTGGGCGGATCAAAGATATGAAATGATTAAAGGAGAACCACAGCATGCTGTTTCATGTAAAATAAGTGGACAAGGGATTCTTTCAGAAGCTTCCATTACTTGTTTTTTTATATGTTAAGCCTCATTAAACACCGCCTCATAGTGAAAGAATTTATTCCTATAAAATGCTATTTTTCTATGCAATAAACAAAGGTCAGCCTAAATTAAAATGTTCTATTTTAACATTTAACATGCCACTAGATAAACCAGACATTTAAATACACTTTTCAGTTGATTTACATAATTAAAAACCCCAAAATCAATAGTGTTATTAAATTGGAAATGATTGCCTCCTCTACTATCAATAGTGTTGTATAAATTACAGTTCCTGCAAGGTGCAAACAAAGCAAAATGAGGCGAGACTCAACATATATATTGCACTTATTAAAATGTAATACCGGACAGAAAAAAGGAAAAAAAAAAAGGTGTTATGTGTTAAAAGTTCAGTTAGACCCAATGTGTTGTAGCTTGAGACCCCCTAAATGAGCAAATGTCTAATCCGTTCCCTTGGTGTCGCGTCAAGAAATTTAAGCAAATAGTGACTTTTCTTTTTCCCGAGCTGTTCACAGAAGAAACACATGCAGCTTATCCTTAAGATCATCATTTGACTCCCTGCCTTACATCTTCTATAGAGCTCCAGGAGCTGACGTCACCCTGCACCGGCAATCACAAAGCGCGCTTTTTGAATTCCTATTCGGCTGACAACTGCGAGCAACTAACTAGCTTGTCCTCGCACCATGGTCGTCAGTTGTTGTGCCCCAGGATGCCAGAATAGTCGGGGACAAGCAAAGGGGGAATCATTTTATGGGATTCCCAAAGATCCCGCAAGACGGCAGATGTGGATTACTCGTAAGAAGCAGGCACTAGAAAACGGAGCAGTGGGATCCCTCAAGAAACGGATTTGGCTTGTATAGTAATCACTTTATATCAGGTACAGAATCCAGCGTTTTCCAAGTGTAATGTCTTGTTTATTTAGCATGTTTTTAACACGATGCCCAACAGATTTCTTTTCACAAAGGCAAGTTAGGCTAATGTTTAGAACGTGGATTACGTAGGGGTGTTGCTCATTCAAAATCAATAAATTACTCGACACAGTTTTTACCCGACATCACAAAGCCTGACTGTGTCTATTCGTGTCCGGCCTCCGGGCTCTTGTATGCCTTCAGTGACTCTCCGGACTCAGACAAAGGAAAGTTAATGAGGTAGTTATATATATCTGGATACTACAGGTCAGGAACATTGTTTCAATGCTCGAAAAAAATCACATCTGGGACATGACAATGGTATGTGGTATATAATCTGTCAAGTTTTGCCTTTTACTGGGCAATTTTTATTTGTTTAAAGTGCGCAGTAAACTCTGATGGCATGAAATCAGTGCTATTAATTTTAAGTATTCCTGCCAATATGGCGGCATGTCACGTGACGCCCGGAGCTCTATGGGACTTAAGCATTATTAATCCAGATCTTTATACGTCAGTGTTTGCCTCACTGAAGTCTCAGCCTATACTGCCGTATCTTGCACGTCAGTTCTTTAGTGATTATGTGTCATGGTATGGACTTTTGAATGTTTTGTTTTTATTTTGTGTATTTTCTTGTCTTGCTTTACTTGGTGTGTTTTCTCTCCTCTGATTATGATTGGTCTGTCCGGCACCGGTTTCACCTGTATCTCGTCAAACCCTCTGCAACTTGTGTTCTTGAGTTCTTGTCCAGGTTTTGGTTCTTTAGTCTTCACCTACCTGTTCTCTTTATTTGTGTGATTCAGTAAATTATTTTATTATTTTGTTTCCTGCTCCTGCCTCCCGTTGTACTCAACACGTGACATTATGTAAACGTTACCACATCTTGATTTATGAGGGGTACACATCACAAAACGATCTCTTCAATGAGCGTCATGCATAGTTTCCTCATTCGCATTTGGTGCTATCACGGCTGGAAGCAAGTTCCGTAGTTCTCTTGTATCGTGCCTTGATGGAGAGTCACTCCTTCTTGATTTCTAACCTGGAGTAGGAGTTGGTCATATTCCAAATACCTGAGGTTGTATTCACAAAACACGTCGAGGCTAAATGTATCTCGTAACTGTCGTGAGTTATGATTCACAGAACGTTTTACTGCTCAAAGAATTAAGAGGAAGTTCATTCCTGTGTCACTAAGCTCAGCCAGGACTGCTGCTGATCGTGCACATGGTCGTGTCGGTACTTTTAAAAAAAAGACTTACGATCATGGCAGCATTTACACGGACACTAGTCTAATTAATACCTCATGTAACCACCTCTGAATAAACCAACTCAATCAGAAGGACATTTGAGTCAGATTGAGGATGAGTGAGGTAAACCTTTCATAATCTGATCTCCTAATAACCATGGAAACATGTGATGGTTTCTGTCCAGTTGGAATAAATCCATTCTTTCTGAGCATGTTCGCCCTTAGTGGGGTAAAAATCAGGCGGCTTGACGACTTTCCATTGAGAACAGGAACATGGCGGTAGTAAAATATCTAGTTGCTCAAACAAAGCTGGAATCCATGTGGACAGCAACTTTTAACAACTATTGAACAACCATGTAAACAGTTCAGTTGAAGTTTATTGAGAAGATATCACCTCAATGGCAAGACTGTGGCAAGGATGGTGGTGAAGATGGTAAGATCTCCAATCACGAACAACTGAAAACCATAGACAGTATAAAGATGGAAGACGGAACAGCTCCTCAAAAGTGAAGCCAAAGCAAGTAGAGCTCCCCCTAGTGGCTGGCTGCAGTACAGGTCATAAGCTCCGCCTCCTCCGTGTTAGTGGATGGGACTTGGGCCAAAGTAAAAGACTAAACGCAAAAAAAAAGAAATTAAAGAATGGTTTCTGTCATTTAAGGTACTTAATATATTTTGGATGCATATTCAACTGTACATTTTTCATGTACAGTTTCATTTTAGTTCGTCATTTGACGCTATAGAAACAGGATGTGACATCATTGTGACTACCAGTTGAAGCGGTCCCGGAGTGCCATGAGAGTTGGAAATGTTTTTTAAAAAAGAAATAAGTACAGTGTATAACCATACATTTCTCTGTAACTGGTGGAAGTAGAGCAGAGTGCAGTATTACTAAAACAAAAACACGAGCAAGTCTTGTGGAAGTGTGGCCCAGTCATCGATACCTCCACGTGGCTCCACTCTCGGACCGTACCGATCAGACTCTGGCTCCGAAATCACAAGATGGTGCCGCCCATATCCCCGGGAAAACAGAATCAGTTTGGCCAGTGCAAGGAAGTGGGAACGCATTGTGCATATTTATATACAGTCTATGCTCAAAACCATGCAGTTCACCAAGGATGACGATTTGCACAACCTCCTGTTTCTTGGCTTATTTGCAAAAATGCAAAAAAGCTGATGATCCTGGAATTTAGTTTTATGTCAGAACTGTTAATCAAACCTGGAGTTTCACTGGGGATTCGCCTAGAATTAACTGATTAAAGTATAATTTCTGATTAGCTGAAAACAATCTGATTAGTACATTCATTCAACAGGGTCCACCCAGCAGCTTTGTGTAAAAGATCCTAAAGGGAAACTTGGCATTTACGAAGACTCCTAAATGTGGTAACATAATATCCTTTGTGAGTGGGCTTTTTTTTCTTTCTTTTTTTTTACAGGCAAAAAGAAAAATATCCACATTAACTCATCCTTAATCAAGCAAACTTAAATCAAGCTGCATTCCTGTTTAATCAAAGGTCCCTAATCAGCCGCCCTCCTGTGAGAACTTCGATAAGACGGAGAAACCAGTTGGCTGAAAATCGAGTAAATCTCCTCAGCGGGGTGCTGAATCATCTGTAGGTGGTCTAATCATCTCAGCTCCCCAGCAAGACTCATCTTCACCGACTTTTTTTTTTTTTTCCTCTCACGGTGACTTCACTTGACTCTGTGACACACACACACACACACACACGCATATACACATCTAACATATGTGGTGCTGCTGACCCAAGAAGACAAATCAGAAAAGCCTCAGGGCTCGGGCCTGCCCGACCAAAGGGATGAGGTCATCCGACAGAACCTCATTTTCCCTCAAATTGCACCTCTGATCAGTGCGGTGTTTCCTGCAACAATTACACTGACCCCAAGTCCTCATTAGCAAATAGTGTGGAGCAGAAAAAAAAAAGAAAAAGGACAAAGACCACTTGGTTTGCGAAGAGCAGGATGTTTAGTCCGGAGAGGGTTGCTGTGTTTTCTCTATCCCCCCCGCCCCAATCTCCACCTCCCGTCATGTCTCAGGACTTCTTCTCAGCATCACCAAAGGCTCTCAGCAGCCAGTTTGAAAGTTTGGACGTAAAGAAGAGAAAGATTTCAAAAGGAGATTTAAAATAACACCCACCATTAGGAATCTATTTACGTGGACATGAAAGTAAAAATGTTTAAAGCAGCGTATTTAAGTTGTTTGCTATTTAAGACTCTTGCATGTGCTGAATCACTGACTGCATATCTTTTTTTTTTAGTTTCTGCTACGAAAAGTTGCGCATCCAATTTGAAGGCTCGTATTTCTCTTTAACAAGGTGCACACTCACACACAGAGACAAACACAAACACACACAGCCAGCCCTCTTTTTAAAGACACTTTACACCTGGCGTCCCAAAGGTCAGATACAGGACAACTATGGTGCTCTGTGGTTCAGTTTTTCTTCTCATTCACAGCTGCTGATCGCTTCGCCCAGTCTAAAATAACTTTGATAAGATTGATGAAATAATGTGCAGATATTCCTGGAATCCTAATGACTTTGGTGATCCTCGGTGAATGGTGACCTTCATCGCTATCAGCAGCTTGTATCACTTTCACTTTTTGCTGCATTCAAACTGGGAAATATAATAATTTGAACCCTTCACTTTTAATCTAGCTCTGTTACCAGGTCGATGCTTTAATTCGTCCAACACTTTGTTTTATGACCGTCTACCTGCAAAGCATCAAAGCTGTCATCTCTCTCACTCCCGGGACACCTAGGAGTCTCACTCGCTTCTCGTTTGCAGGAATATATGGGCGTCGGGGCCGAGCGCAAGGTGATTTGTTAAGATGGACAGTTTGGCAGCGCAGGAACTTGATTCATCCCCAGAACACGGGGGCCCTCCAAGTAATAGCTGGAAATGGTTATAATTCATTCATGCTGCTCCAGGCCAAACGGCTCCCACTTGAGTCAGTATGATCTACGATTGTCCATGAGCCCAGGACACATGTAAATGTACACCACACTAATTGGTGCAGCAACAGTCAGGGGTTTTAAATCAGCGGTTGTATCACCTGTTGTTTCAGACGAGATGGGAGAGGGAAGAATCTGAGACTGCTTTATGATTTGTTTCTGTTTCTCAGTTTCATACAGTATCCGTTTCACTTTGTTGGGATTTGTTTGTCCCGATTTTTTGGAGACATTTGGAGACACTAAAAATATTTGTACAGAGCTTGAATCAATGCTATTGTTTTATCAGAATACTGCCCAAACTGGTAACATCAACTCTAAATGAGTATTTGTCAGAGGTCACAAATATGTAGGCTACAAACTGCAATCAAATCAAAACACTTTACTGCAAACCAACATAACTTGTCAGAACATTTAGCATCCAGAAGTAGTCATGCTTGTGAGGAATTACTGATGCACAAATGCCGTGCAATAAATTTGTAAAAGGTAGACCTGTTAGATGTCTTTGGCACAAAGTAAAAAACAGCTCACACACGATCGATGCTTTATTTTGTTGAACTTTATAACGAGGATCCGAGAACCAGGACTGTTGTTCGGCAGTGTTCGCATTGTGGAATTTTCAAGTTATATGACAAGGACAAGTCAAGCAGGGATTAAAAAAATAGACAGATCAGGTGTAACATTATGACCACCGTCCTAATATTGTGTAGGTCTCCCTCGTGCCTCCGAAACAGTTGGGACTCATCAGAGAATGGACATGGGCCTTCTGACCTGTGGTGTCTGGCAACAGAATGTGAGATTAGGGGATGGGCCTTTGTGAATCATCCCACAGATACTCGATCAGTTTGGGATCTAGTGAATTTGGAGGCCAGGTCAACACCTTGTGCTGTTCTTCATGTTTTTTTTTGTAGTTGTTCCTAAAGTGTTTTTGTGTGTGTGTCTGTGTCAGGCTGCATCCTGCTGGGGATGGCTGCTACCATCAAGGAGTGTCACTGCTATGGGGTGGGGGTGCCTGGTCTGGTCTAGGTGGGTGCTACATGTCTAAGTAACATCCACATGAATGAATGCCAGGTCCAAAAGTTTCCCAGCAGAACACTGAACTGTCACAAGATGGTCAGTGTTATTCACTTCTCCTGTCTGTGGTTTTAATGTTGTGGCTGATTGATGTATTATGACAATACAATAAAATCCAGGCAGTCCATTTGAAATAACAGACTTCATTTAAATATCCAAAGGATTTATGTGGACCTTTTGAGAGAACATAATCTTCATAATTCTGCAAAATAAGTGGAAGCCAGAGCTGCGACACCATTAAAGTCCTATTCCCTCTCAGAACAGTTATTTTTACTTCTTCACTTTGTATATGAAGAAGATTCATTTTTCCATTTTTCTTCATCCGGTTCACTTGCTTCTTCACCTTCTTCTACAAATTCAGAGCTCTTTCCCAACTCTTAACTCAGGAATCATCCTTTGGTGCAAGCCCCCATCCAGGGCTCATAAAACACTTTCTGACGCACAAAAATATTTTGCATTTCTCATCACCGCCTTATTGTTCATCTCTCCCAGCGTCGCCGTGCCGAGACTGCTCTCTGACAGAATTCGACCCAAAAACTTAAGACGCCTGTCAAACACAGTGTGCTTTCATTTATCTTGACTGTGCAAACCTGAAACCATGCTTCAGCTGTCATATCAAAAATGGGTGGAGACAGATTAAATATTTGACCTCTCCTAAGGAAAATATTAACATACTTCTGCAGTGATCTTGCACTGGCGTCCGCGCTCGTCAGTGAAAAATAGAAACTCTTGCCATTTGTTTAGATGACGATGAATCCAACTTCCTAAGGGTGCTCTTTGATGTCCCCAGTTTGCGTTGGTTTGCAGAAAGACCTAATGAAGCCCATATCTGAACTGTACCTGGATGACAAAACATGTTGGAGAAACTATGCAAAATCAAATGAGGGACGTTATAGAAGACAGACACCAGAGTTGTCCTGAAGAGTTCAACACTCCTCTAGTCAGTTGAGCCTGAATAAGAGTACGGGAGTAATTTGTTCACATCTGCAATTGCAAATCACAGACAGACATCATACAGATGCATTTGATTGACATGTTATGTCATTGTTGCGATCCAGTCAGTTGTGAAGTTTAGGTTTACACATTTAATTTCACAATATTTTATTTTCCAGATCGTGCTATTAGGTTTTGGAGACTTGAAATTAAGTTTTGGCAAATTTACTGTAGTGTCCTTTATTTGATTATGCAGTTCAGTCTCCACTTACAGCTGCACCACAGAGCCAGACCATGACTCATTTTGCATTCAAACTGTACCCAAGTTGAACTGATCATCTTCATATAAAATCCAAAGAGCTTAAGCACGGTTTATGCCTCTGCGGGACATTGACGCCATAACCTACATACGTAGCCTACGCTGGTGCGAGCCATTGTGTGCTTGTCAGTCTGGCTCGCTCTGTAACGACGACACTGATCTGCGCTGTGTCTTTTTTCGCCAGTCGGGTTAATTTTTGTTTCTACTTCCTGCTTCACTTTCAACAATGGCAACTGAAACTTTCGGCAAACTTCCACCGAAGACGAGTCGTACAAATGTTTGTATCGCTGAACCTCCTCAGGTAACCTTTCCTCGATGTGTTCCATCTTTATGGATGTAGAAGCAGCCGGAAAGTGAGGGTAGGCGGGAGCGGGAGATCGACAGGCGGATCGGGGCGGCATCTGCAGTGATGCGGATGCTTAACCGGTCGGTCGTGGTGAAGGGAGAGCTAAGCCGAAAGGCGAAGCTCTCAATTTACCGGTCGATCTACGTCCCAATCCTCACCTATGGTCATGAACTTTGGGTAATGACCGAAAGAACAAGATCGCGAATACAAGCGGCCGAAATGACTTTCCTTCGCAGGGTGGCCGGGCTCAGCCTTAGAGATAGGGTAAGGAGCTAGGACATACGGGAGGAGCTCAGAGTAGAGCCGCTGCTCCTCCACGTCGAGAGGAGTCAGTTGAGGTGGCTGGGGCATCTGGTAAGGATGCCTCCCGGACGCCTCCCGGGAGAGGCATGTCCCACCGGAAGGAGACCTCGGGGTCGACCCAGGACACGATGGAGGGGATTATATCTCTTGTCTGGCCTGGGGGTTCCTCCGGAGGAGCTGGCTGAAGTGGCTGGGGAGAGGGCTGTCTGGGCTTCCCTGCTGAAGCTGCTGCCCCCGCGACCCGGACCCGGATAAGCGGAAGAAGATGAGATGACGAGACGAGACGAAGCAGCTGGAAATACTAAAGTGGAAATACGCTACTACCAAGCGGACCAATCACAGGTCTTGAGGTCTGCGTTGCCGCAGCACGTAGTTACATTTGTGGGGAGGTGCACGTCAGGCTACAATGTTAGGGTCTGCGTAGAGTCTGGGCTGCTGCCGTAGCTACGACGTGAAATTGACGCAGAAGCCTTAACCGCCTACTAGACAATTAGTCAATGCAGCCTTTGAGGTGCCCTATTGAAATAAACAATCAATTGCATTGATTTTCAAATTTTTTAGCGACTACAGATATGTTTTGAGAAATAGCATGAAGGAAATGGAACAAATAGTCTTGTTGTTTATCATGCAAAATATTCAAATGATGCAGAATTGACGCAGATGTATAAACCGTGCATTATTGTTACTTAATATACCATATTTGGTAACTTCAGCACACATTTTAAATTGCATCCCCGTGCCTCCCAGCAAGCTTTAGAAGCATGTGGTCTTCACCCAGGCAATCAGGGAAGATCAAGGCAACGTTCTCAGGTCAAATGTGGTCTACAAGGTCAACCTCTGCATGAACACTGAGTATAACTGCTTTATTAGGTACCATGAAGAAGGGGCCTTATGTTGTCTAACGTGATAATATTTATGTTGACAAGTGTCTGAATCAGCATTTATGTTCTAAGGAACCATATATGGTAACTTCACTGACCTTGATTTTCTACATGAAAATTAAAAATTTAGAAAAATGTCACTAACATAAAAAAGTCTTCTTATGCCCTACAATAACACTCGAGGGTTGGAATTTAGAATTTACTAGTATTTCAATGAGTGACTATTAAAGGGTTAATAACCAGCAGCATCGATATGAATGGGAGGTGCCGATTTGCAAATTTTATTGTAATTTTTCTTCTCTGCAAAGTGTAAAGCCGTGTCGTGGCGTTGTCTGTAAGTAAAATCATCCTCATTGGCTTCCAGTCAGCGGTCGGATTTGTCTAAAACACGCATTCGAAACCTGTCAAATCTTGTGGGACTGCGCCAGTCCTGGCACATTTTGTGCGTCGCGTCATTATAAGCTTTTCACATTTTGCAGCGTTAAGCGAAGAGCAAGACGGCTAGGCTAAGGGCTGAGGACGGGGGCAGGCAGTCCTTCATCAAGATTTATCGTCTTGAAATAACACGCAAAACACACAAAAGCGCACTGGTAGCACTTAGACGGTGCGAGGCTATTCATACCAAGTCACACCAAACTCTATCACAATCTTAAGGCAGGATTTCATGCAGAAACACAACCATGAATGTAAGTTATGATCTCATAGTTACTTCAGGGCACTTACAATGGATTAAAACCTAGATGTAGTATTAGGTTTATTATGTCTGAGGCCCTGAACTATTCTGTTACTCACTGTGTTTTTCTAAGCACTTTGCGTTGGTGAAACACCTGGCTGGTAACAACCATAAGCTGGCAAATGTTTGACAACTCTCGGCAAGTCTTCTACCGCCGCATCGCTTTTTGACAGTTCAACTGGTCTCTGACACGAACGATTCAAACGTCCAAACGGCTTGTCATAGCCAAATGCATGTGCCATGTTTCAGTCAGTCATCCCATCCGAGAACGCGTAAACTTAGTCATACGTGGCAAGCTGACACCTCTTTTTGTCTCCTTTCAAATTGTTTTTATCCCTTTCTGAGCAACTGACACATCAGTCGACTGGTACGCTGATCAGGTGCCTTCGCACATGCTCGTGCTTGCTCCCCCGACACACGTTGAAGCCGAGCTGCCTGCAAAGACAGCGGCGCTGTCACTGCAGACACCTGAATAAAAAATGTTGCAGCACGCAGATATGTGCTGGCTCGTTGGCAGAGTCGCGGGGCTTTTGTGGTTCAACAAGAGGCAACTGAATCCAGCGGGAGACGGATTCCATGAAAGACAGCGTGCTTTCACAGTACACACACAAGGAAAATATGTAAATGGTCATTTCTTTTCTACGTGCAAAAGAAAACTTGGAAGCTCTGCTAAGACAGCTGGGATTAGTGTCTGTACTTTAATCACTCAGTTTGCAATTTCCATGTTTTCTTTACTCAGAAAGTAAACACACAGCTGTATACTTTACTATAATGTTTTTGCTCGCTACTACTAATCCTTCCTCACACTTTCCGTGCATATGGGGACTAAATGTCACGTGGCCTCTGTTTTCAGTTTCACAGTTCAGCACAGCAGAACAAACAAAAGAAATACATAAATTAATATTGCCATTGATATAAAATATGAAAAAAATACACTAAGAAAACATGCAAGTGCAAGTGCAAGAGCAGTGCAGCTTCAGAACAAAAGCATATACCGTTACACTGCTGTCTTGTTGCACTGCATTAAGAAATCAGTTCTTCTGGTCCTGTCTGGGTGTTTAATTTCAAGGAACCCCTGCTACTCTGTGTCTTTACCACCACTCTGCAGCAAAAAACAAAAAACACATACAGTGATCAGCCATAACATTAAAACCACTGACAGGACAAGTAAATAACATTGACCATCTTGTGACAATACATTCTTCTGCTGGAAAACTATTGGACCTGGCATTCATTGGTGTGGATGTTACTTAGACATGTAGCACCCACCTAGACCAGACCAGGCACCCCCACCCCATAGCAATGACACTCCTTGATGGCAGCAGCCATCCCCAGCAGGATGCAGCCTGACACAGACACACACACAAAAAAAACACTTTAGGAACAGCTAAAAAACAAAACATGAAGAACAGCACAAGGTGTTGACCTGGCCTCCAAATTCACTAGATCTCAAACTGATCAAGTACCTGTGGGATGATCCACAGAGGCCCCTCCCCTCAAAGCCCCCCCCCACTAACAACATTCTGTTACCAGACACCACAGGACACCCTCAGAAGGCCCATGTCCATTCTCTGATGAGTCTCAACTGTTTTAGGAGGCGCAAGGCAGACCTGCGCAATATTAGGAAGGTGGTCATAATGTTATGCCTGATCAGTATATAATTCCTTGTGGACAGTCCAATAAATAAAACCTTGAATCGGTAAACAAGCATTTAAATGAATACATTTGCTTAAGTTTACCATCATCTCTCTTTGGTTGGGTTGGTTATGGATCAATTGTGCCACTGTAAGTTGAAATTACAACTGCATTGTATTTAAACTTTAAAAGACAATGGCCAACTGTTTCCCAGTTCTGTTGTGACTACAGCCACGATGTAGGAAAGAAAACGAAGAAGTGGGAGCAGCACACTCCTGCAACCTGGCAGAGCCAAGCGGAGGGCAGTGGTCTAACGTCGACGCCCCGGTTCCAGAGAACAAACTTTTGCAGGACACTGTGGGAAGATGATATCCAATGCCACCCAAGGGTCGTAACAAATGACTCAGTGCTTCTGAGCATCAAAGCCGCGGAGTGCAATGTGGCGTCTGACCTGCGAGGTCGCTGGACTCCATGACATCAGAGCCAGCATCACGTCATGGTCAACCTCAGCCCCAGAGTGCTAATTAACACCAGACAGAGGGATTACGGACAAGAGCTCAGGGCATTACCATTCATCACTGAGTGGCTTAGTTTGTTTATTTGCAGATGTAGGCGAGAGAATAATAACAGATTGTGGAAATTAGAGGAAGGAAAACCCGAGGGATGCGTATGAATTAACAAATAAAATGGTGGGTAAACTCAGCGTAGGGCAGCTTTGTCGTCGGCACCGCGTTACAGGCCAGCACTCCTTGAAGTGTCAACCTTTATGAGAATGACAGGCCCGGAGAAGGAGGCTTAAAAGCTTCTACATAAAAGAGACGATGTTTGCTCTGCAGCCTCTAAACGGCCTCAGCAAAGAGCAGAAGAAACGGCGGGAGAGAGACAGCGAAAAACAGATGCAGGCGATTCGTGGAAGCTCGTTCTCCAAACAGTGAACAACAACAAGTCCTCCCTGTGCTTTTAAACATGAATTAATGTGGATTCCAGGCGTAGTTTAAGCCCCGTCTGTGACGCCTCGACTCACCGGTGCGGTGGAATTTCGTAGGGGTGCGAGAATCTTGTTGTAATGGGCATTCCAGCGCAACAACATTACCTCTGTTTCCCAGCGATCAATCATAGTCAGCGTGCTTCAGGAGGGGAAAAAAAAGACAGACTGTAAGAAAGGGTGGCTGTGGTCGGGTGCATTCGTGATTTAACATCGGTGTTAAACTTGCAGGAACACGGCACAGATAGGTGCTAAACAAATCTGAAAGTGTATCAAAAAGGTTTATTTAAATATGAACCATCTATCACGTCATTCTGTTCAAGGCCAGGCTGAGAGGCACAGCCGTGGAGGATGAATTTAGAGTAGATAACTGGTTTTAAAAAAGGGTCTACAGTAGATCCTAATACCCCGAGAAGTTATCTAAAGCTGTACGTCATGTAGTCGGGGGAGGGGGATGACATGGACAAGGTTAGGGATTTAACTCCTTGAAAGGCCACCTCTATCAAAAACATAAATTACAAATACGAATATTGTCATGGTGCTACAATGTGCTCTGGTTTAAAGCCTCCACCAAACACATTTATTTAAATCCAAAATCCAAGGACTGCAAAGAGAAGTTGTGTCTGCACAGGTGAGTTGATACTTTTCAGAACAAAAAAAGACAAATGGAAAATAGTACTAAGGTAAAAAAAAAAATAAAAATGGGACAAACGCAGTCTTGAACATCATCACCAACAAAATATCTGTTATAAGAGCTAAACAACTGAACGGTTTTGCGCAGATTTCCCGTTACCTGCCTCCCCGAGACAACAGCCCTGTTCTCCAGCCATAAAAGGAACCGCACAGTAGTAGTAGCTGAATCATTCCAGCTATTTCCCTGGTTGTACGTGACCTTACTGCTCTCACTGAAAAATCTGAGTCATCTCCGTGATGTAAAAGTGATGAAGTTGAGTCATGCGGCAAACATCCGAAGCAGTCGAGCCTTCCTGATATTACGTAGGATAGCGACAAAGGTAGTTCTTGTAAAGGGGGGAGTGAAAAAAAGAACTTTAATTTTATGCATAACCACACATTTGATTGAGACACTTAATATGTGCAGATGCTCTTATGCTGCTAATCGGTCAAACGTTTGCAATCACCCTAACTGATCCTCTGTTAGTCTGCTTCTTAGTCACCGCTGCTCTCTGTTCTGTGTAACATCTTCTTATAGGTGCATTGTCTCCCATGTGTTTTGCACTGTCTCTCCTTCTTGTACCATTTGTCTCCACTGTCTGCACCATTTGCACCGTTTTGTATTGTCTGCATCAGCTTGCACACGCCCACTTTATTCTCAGTCCCCTTGTATTGTCCTTGGTCATGTGTCTTCATGTAGCTCCATGGTCCTTGAGGAACGTCCTCTCATCTCACTATATATGGTTGAAATGACAATAAGAAACCTCTTTTACCTTTGATGTTTGACTTGCTATGTCCCCCATGCTTGTTCCTCATCACATATCAAACCCCAATTCTAATTCTTTTATTTTAATCATCAGTATATTTCACATAAGGTGTGGTCTATTCTTTTGTTAACTGCATATTGAACTATTGCAATCCAGCAGATGTTAGTATTGGCTCAAGTGGTTTTATTGTTAATATATTTTGGGCGTTGCAATGACCTTACTTCCCACAACACATCATGTTATATCACTTTGTCAAAATATGTTATTTCTTTACTTATGTTTCTTTTCCTCAAACAGGACCTTCTATGATCAGTGTGGACACACTAAGCTGAGAACGTCCCGATTCAAATTAAGAGTAGTGTAACGTTGATTTCTTGGAGTGGCCTTCTCCAGACTCTTTGGGCTGTGGGCGATAACTGTGTGTGGTTTACAGTTTTGAATCTGGGAGGCAGGGAGACCGACCCACCCCTAATTGTCCCATCGTAAACAAAGACAGGTAGGAACGAAAATTACTCTTTCTCTCTAACTCAGACAGTATAAAAATGGACGGCAGAACTGCTCCTCAAAAGTGAAGCCAAAGCAAGTAGAGCTCCCCCTGGTGTCTGGCTGCAGTATAGGTCATAAACTCCGCCTCCTCCATGTTAGTGGATGGGACTTGGGCCGAACTAAAACACTAGAATACACGTCAAATAATTTTTTTTTCAAGGATGGTATCTGTCATTTTAGGTGGTTAATATAATGTTGATGCATGTTCAAGTGTCAGTTTTGTTTCGTTTTAGTTATTTGACGCTCTAGAAACAGGATGTGACATAATGTCGACCACCAGCTGCCACGCACACCACTCCATAAAGCGCTCCGTGAGAGAGTTGTAAAAAAAAAAACCCAAAACAAGTACAGTGTATAATCCAACATTTCCTTGTAACTGGTGGAGGTAGAGCAGAGCGTAGTATTAATTAAACAAATATGCGAGTGAGTCTGTAGGAAGAGTGGTCGGATCATCAATATCAAGGCTCCGCATGACTCCACTCTCAGACCGTACTGATCAGACTCTGGCTCCAAACTCCCAAGATGGCACCGCCCGAATCCCCGGGAAAACAGTATTAGTTTGGCTAATGCAAGGAAGTGGGGACACGTTGTCCATATTTATATACAGTCTATGCTCTAACTAGATCAGATAACTACTGAAATGATACACAAGAAAAAATTATATAATAAACTTAAAGTCCTGAAATAATATTGCACAACTTAATACACAACATAAACTGCTAAGACAAAACTATATCCTTAAAACTAATGTGTGCAATAACTAAGGTTACAGTACTTGAACCAATTTTTTTGTTTATGTACAGCAGCTCCTCAGATGTCAGATGTTAAAGTGTGGCTTATAGTTCATCATTTTTTTCAGTCAAACAGAATATAATGTCACTCCAAAGGAGAAAAAGTCTGTTGAACTCCTTCCGTTAAAACAGATAAAACCTGTGTGAACCCTTTCCTGTTAGAAAAGAACTCGATCCTCTCTCAGTACGTGTTTGTGTACAGCTCAGACACCGGGGTGCTGGGCAGTGCCGGACTATTTGACAGTGACATTGCACATATGCGTCTTCTGACAGCGCTGACGGCCGACACATGCGCTCCGCTTTCCGTCCGATCACGTTCGGCCCTCAAATTAAAGGGGGTGGTGGATGATGTAGCTGAGACCAAACAAGAGGGCGTTCACCGCCGTGTCCCGCACATTCTCAGCTAATCAGGAACTGCCCTGCTTGGAGACACGGTGTCCACTGAATAACAGCATGCAGTGATAAGGTCACCAAATTAACTAAAGCTGGAATCAAGAATCTGAAGCCTTTTTCTAATCCGTGACTAACAAGATTAGAGGGTTTCCACTCCACATACAAGTCGCTGGAAGAATCACTCTGAGACGCGGAGAGTCCCTCAAAATTTCACAGGCCATGTTCCAAAATAAAACATCCACCTTTGGATGTAAGCACATGCTGCAATCGTCAAAGAATTGTAGTCTGACTTTCCGCTAACAGCATATCGCATATAGGGTCTTTGAACCAGACATGATCCTGATGAGCAGGTCAGATCCTTGTGCTGGACTCACAACCAGGTGAAGCCGAAGCTTTTCCACTCTCAAAAACATGTAGATTCACTAAATTACGCAGCACTCGTTACGCACTTCCACTGAGACTGTGTACTGACATGAAGTAGACACTCTAAAACAGACTTTTTGAAATTTAAATCATACCAGCTGGTCCTCACTTCCTGCAAAAATGCTTAATAGTGTGCACATCCAACTCAAGATTGGTAGATTTGCAGGACGATGAAGAGCGGCAAAGCCCTTGCAAGTTAAAAAAAATGCATTATAATTATTATTTAAAGGGGAATTACCTGTTTTTTCCAACCTGGACCTTATTTCTGGCATAAAATGTGATCGTTTACTCACCCATATAACTTTGGTGTCATTTGGAGTCATTCGGAAGATATTTAGATCCAGCGGAGCGCCGCATATATCCATATAGTGGGAGTGACTGGGGCACCGAAACGCAGCCTCTGAATAATGCATTATCTGCCGCGAAACTCATTAATTTCACTATTATTCTGTGATATTATGATATGCTAGTGCTATTCCCCATTGAGTCGGGATCTAAATATCTTCCAAAAGACTCCAAATGACACCAAAGTTATATGGGGGAGTAAACGATCGTATTTTGTGCCAGAAATAAGGTCCAGGATGTAAAAAACGGTAACTCCCCTTTAAGACACAACAGATATGAAATTATCTCCAAGCAGAAATGTGGCCATTTCTCATCGTCTTTTATGTGCGGTAGGCATTTGTAAATGTTGCCTAAACATGTAATGACTGTCCTCTTATATAACATATGATACATTACTTCTTAATGTATAATTTTAATATAGTATCACTTAATTATTAATAACTTTTCATTCTCCGTGACAGCTGAGCAATCTCCGTCCGCGGATGTAGGGCACCCCTGGGAAAGGTTAAGCGTGTCAAACTGTTCCTGATGAATCTTCCAGCTTAGCGTGTCTTCCTACATGCACATGCTACGTATAAACAGATTACACATGTTTTCTAACACACTTTAGGGATTTGTCCGCGTCTAATCGTCTATTACATGTTTCCTCACAGATAAGCTCGCGGATTCTTAGTGCCAGGTTTGTGTGTGAACACCCGAGTGTTATGATTTGTTTTATCCTGCGTGGGTTGGACGGTTGTTTTCCGTCGGAACACCAGAACTCTTGAATGTATGTCAGTACAAAATATGTGTCTCACGGTATTTACCTTAACAGTGATTTTAAGTGTGAATCAAGATGAAGATTTTGTGTAAATCTTCCCGAAATCTATCGTCCACACAGCCAAAGAGACAGTGAAAAGAATTTTGTCTGGTGAAAGTTGAGCGATATGCAAAACGACTCTTTTCCCGAGAGCGAAGGGAGGCTCGTCTCTGAAAAGGTTCCATACATGAGGTGGCGAGGAGAATGCCGCGCAGGCTAAAAAAGACAAACTGGGGAGAGGAGAGAATACACTTTCTTCTTTCTCCCTCTCCTTGCTCAGTGAACCAGCGCAGGGAGCACAAAAGCTACTGTTTGCCAGTGTGTCGAGGAATCTGAACGGTCGCCTCGAGGAAAAAAAAAAAGTGCTTCAATTAGAAAAAGAATATAAACAACGCAGGAGCAAAAGAAAGATTCAGCTGTGTGGGAACAAGACGGTGGAGAAATATGAACCGGCAGAGAAAATGACAAAAACAAGTTCAAGTATGGATCTGTCACGCTGAACGTATTAGCGAAATAAACCGTTACGTGTCTCGTAGCTTGAGGGCTAAATGCTAACATGAAACACATGCAGGTAATCTGAGAAGTGACTGACAAATAATATCATTATTCCGATGACGTGAAATCTGAAAAAGCTCAGATAAGTCAATTCGAAGGAGCTGACGCCAAAGTGTCTAAATATCGTACATAACTATTGTATGGACTGACTTGAAAAATCACACAGTGCATTTAAAGGGGAATTACCGTTTTTTACAACCTGGACCTTATATCTGGCATAAACAATCGTTTACTCACCCATATAACTTGTCATTTGGAGTCGTTCGGGAGATATTTAGATCCAGGGTCTGGGTCATCATCAGGTCTGTAGATTGACCTACTAACCTCTGACCTGGATGATGTCATCTCTGAGTGCCGCGTGCACCCGCCATGGTCAGCTTGTTTACCTGTAATTTGCTACTGCTAGTTTATTGCAACATGGCTGAATATTTTTCCGATTCTGAGGTTGTGGACGACGACTTTGTTTATGTTTTGAGCCGGAGTATATGGATGAGGAGCTCGTTGAAAGGAGGATGCGGGGGCAGAGAGAGGAACAGCTGGCCAAAGAACAACAAACCGCTGCATGTCTGCGAATAGCTAACAGGTAACTCCAGACTCAATGGGGAATAGCACTAGCGTATCATAACAAAATATTGGTGTAATGAACGAGTTTCGGGGCAGATAATGCGTTATTTAGAGGCTGCGTTTCGGTGCCCCAGTCACTCCCACTATATGGATATACGCGGATCTAAATATCATCCAAACGACTCCAAATGACACCAAAGTTATATGGGTCAGCTAACAATCACATTTTATGCCAGAAATAAGGAATGGAACAACTATGTTTTTTGGGGTTTACGGAAATGCCAAAGCTATCATACGTTTGGTCTTGCATAGGCCCTAAAACTATTGTATAAATATGCTAATTGTCGTATATCTGGCCACACTGATCTAAATGGAGTATAAATTGTCTAATTTTTCACTATTTCTTCTGCAATGCAGTGTAGATTTTTTCTTCATATAACAGGTGTTAAAGGGGAGATAATGCGTTATTTAGAGGCTGCGTTTCGGTGCCCCAGTCACTCCCACTATATGGATATACGCTGATCTAATTATCTCCCGACTGACTGCAGATTACACCAAATATATTATATGGGTGAGTAAACAATCGTATTTTATGCCAGAAATAAGGTCCAGGTTGTAAAAAACAGTAGTTCCCCTTTAAGTATACACAGACAGTGGAATAGTGTTTAGTAGACATAATGTCCAGCCTTTTAACAGGTTTTCTACTTTTTTATTGTAAAGGTTTGAACACAAAACAAAAGGCGGGATGACACAATACTATTAATAAATGACACCCTTTTACATCTTTTTGCAAGAAATCCCTTGACTCTTTAAATATCCATCCTCTTTTTTTTTTTTTAGACCTAATGAAGTTGAGCTATCGCCGTCAATCCAGCCCAGACTTCTTTCCCCGGACCCTTCACGTCTGTTGAGAACCGCACACAAGCCGTGATAAATCCTCGATGCTTTATGCTGCTTTTAGGGACGCATAATTCTTGCAGGCTGGTGTTTTTATCGCCCAGTGTTTATCCTGAGAACACATCCTCACGAGACGAATTTTCACGTCGGACTAGTGGGCGACATTCATCTTCAGCCGGAGTGAGATCGCTCAGTAGATTTGTGCCTTTTAGTGGTTCTTAGCCCAAAGCTTCGGTCTTACGAGAAAGAAGCACTTACAGTTGAGAGTCCAGTTATCTGTCAGATAAGACCCGATGATGGCGTTTTTCTTTTTCTATCAGCACAGCTTCACGTCTTGGCATTCGCCCCTTTTCAAGGTGTGATCGGTGGGATTACAGGGTTTGAGGGTGAGATTTGGCTCGCCACGTTACAAGGAAGAATTTAAGAGATGAAGAAATCGCCCTCGCTGACTCTCAGAGGTGTTGATATTTTTTAGAGAGAACAGATAAATTTGGGCCTTGATTTCACATTTCAGATTTGCTGTTAAATATTTTAGTGGTTAGGAAAGACGAACAGAAATAGACATGACATTTCGGAGATGGTTTATTTTATTTTTCACCTGTAGCAACTGTCTCTCCTGTGTTTATTCAGACGTACAGTACATTCCAACTGGACTTCATTTTAAGTAAGGTTTATCATACCTGTCATTCTTTCGGAGCCATTTCCCTCCCTTATGAAGCCTAATATGCTCAGTCACATGCTCAGGATGAGACCACACAGTTTCTTATACAACAGATAGTTGCAGCCAAGCCACCTGATCTCTCCGGTGATGCGTTCCAGCCGTGCTGGTAATCCCACAATGCACTGGCTGGATCTTATGAAAAATGGAAATGGGTTCACTACTAACTCATGGTAAAAAAAAAACAAAAAAAACCTGGGAGCTCAAAGACAATCTGTCTTGCTTTGTTCGCTGTAGCAGTCTCATAGATGTAATTTATTTAAAGTCACTGTCTTTTTAAATCTGAAGTCGTGCTGTTGTTAGATACAGATGTTAAAGGGCAGTACGATCTGGAACACTCGCCACAGTACAAACCTTCAAAACTTACCTCAAGCAGTGGTTGAAAGCAAATCAGTCTTGTAACTATAGATTTTTAACTTGTTAGTAATGTACTGTCTTGTAATGTGCTCATATTGTGGTCTATTGTCCCGTCCTATGTCTTTTAAATGTTTTTGTGTTACCTGCCCTGGGACTGTGGATGCAAAATGGCATTGTTGCTATAATCCGGCATATTTACGTCTTTTACTGTCTGAGTAGATGTTCATTTATGTGCACTGTCCCTATCAAATGAATAAATGAATAAAGTGTCCTTAGTTTATTGCTACAATAAAGTGTGATTAACAATGGGACTACCTTTTAAAGGGGAACTATTATGCTAACATCTTCAACCTGGGATTCACTAGAGCAGCTCTGCATAATTCACGGTTGAACAAAGATCCTTATTTGTTTCATACTGCCCGTTAGTTCAGCTTCGGAAAAAGGGAAATATTTGTTCTGTCTCTTAAAGGACCGCCTTACTAAAAGTCATTGCTTCTGCGCATGGACTTGAGACATACTGAGGGTGCTTTCACACCTATAGTTAACTGAATATTGTTGCATTTAACCTTGGTTTGGTTCGTCTTCATAGGACAATCAAGACAATGTTCTGACACAGCATCAACACTACTGTTTGGTGACTTCTGTGTGGAGTTTGGATGTTCTCCCTATGTCTGCATGGGTTCTCTCCAGGTACTCCGGCTTCCTCCCACCATCCAAAGACATGCTCCTTTGTTAGTCCTGCGATAGACTGGCGATCCGTCCAGAGGCAGAACCCAGCCTCTTGCCAAGTGACAGCTGGGATAGGCTCCAGCGACCCTCCACTTCAAGAATCATGGAGCATAGGCAGCAAATGTGGTCACTCTTATGTGGTTCATGTACCAGTGCCACATGTCCTCTGGAGGGTGGCGGGGGGGCTGGAGCCTATCCCAGCTGTCATTGGGCGAGAGGTCTATCTCAAGGCTAACACAGAGAGACAGACAACCATTCACACTCACACCTACGGCCAATTTAGAATCACCAATGAATCTAACCAGCATGTCTTTGGACGGTGGGAGGAAGCCGGAGTACCTGGAGAGAACCCACGCAGACACAGGGAGAACATGGAAACTCAGAAAGGCCCCAGTCGGCCGCTGGATTCGAACCCACCACTGTGCCGCCCCAGCAGGACATATAACCAAGCTTATTGTGTGACGTAGTTGTGGTTATTTGTAAAGTGGAGTAAACTGTCGTTTACAAAGAAGACTGTGGTTTGACTTTGTGGACACACTTGACCTGGAGCAGATGACTGAATAAAGGAATCCAGAACACAAGACATGAGCATCACGCCATTGGACAAAGCTATTCAGAAAACAAACTAACAGTGTATGTAACATCCTGTGAATCTGATCTTGTTAGATGACATTTTACTTGAAACCCTAGTTTCGGAAGCAGAATTGTCCATTAGTAACATGCGTCATGTTACTAATGTTTACGCCTGCTGTTGTAGCAACAGCAATGCGTGAACGCTGCTTTCAGGACACTGGGCTCTCAGCATTTCCTCGTTAACGCATTGACAGGTGCATGCAGGCTCAGCAGAAGCGCAGGTGAGAATACGTGACACACACCTTTTTGTGGTTATCATACAGTCAAACAGGACGCAGTGCGATAAGTGGTCAAAAATCAAAAGGCAAACTCATTATGGGTCACACCTTGGAATCTGTCAAAACACTTTGGGTGCATCGCGTTTAACCGACGGCGCCCTGTTCCGTCGCAATATTAAAATATTAAACCGTCCTGGATCAGCGGGTGTTTTGTTAAACAAACGGGTTTGATTCAGAGCGGAACTCAGTACTCCACCTCCCAGGCGTTACATAAAGAGTGAGCCTCGACGCGGCATCGTCCGCCTGCCCTGCCACCCCTATTTTAATCTTCTTTTTATCTTTCATCAAATAGTAATAGCTATTGCAACTGTTGCAGGAACTACAATGTAAGTACAAGTAAAAGAAAATAATTTGTAGACTAATAGCAGTAGAAGTGCATGTAGTACTGATGATATTTGTACCACTATAACAATATTTTTATCATAACTGTTGCCTCAGTGTCTGGCTTCCTCCCTCTCTCTCTCTCTACTTGCTAAGACTTGCAGTGTTGCAGGTCCGGCCGGTACACTTTGTACCATAACACAATCTGTGATAGTGCGGCTTCAAATCGGCCTCCTATTTGTTTTGTGTGTCTCTCTCTCTCTCTCTCCCGCTTACATCCTGTCACATCACTCCTGACGCTTATTTAATCTCACATCAAAGCCCGCTGTGCTTGATCACGGCGAATCAAATCATATCAAAATATCACTGCTGTCACCGGCTCTGTTATTGTTAAGAGTAATGGCCGTCTTGTCTGCACCCCTTTGCATATTTTTTGATGGAGTGCGTCCAAGTGAAATAGATTTAGTGATATCTGTTAATTCAACCTCACGCTTGGGACTGACGCTTTAGACTAAATGTGTACGGGACCGGGTGGCGGTTAAGATCCAGAAACGATAAGGACAGACAGGAAAGTCTGTCACCCTTAACAAATGATCCCCGCGCACTACACAAAATCACTATGATCACTTCAGTGATTAGTGTGCACCGATCAGCCACAACATTAAAACCTCTGACAGGAGAAGTGAATAACATTGACCATTTTGTGACAATCCAATGTTCTGCTGGGAAACTTTTGGACCTGGAATTCATTCATGTGGATGTTACTTAGACATGTAGCACCCACCTAGACCAGACCAGGCACCACCACCCCATAGCAATGACTCTCCTTGATGGCAGCAGCCATCCCCAGCTGGATGCAGCCACAAAACGGTTTAGGAACAACTAAAGATCAGCGCAAGGTGTTGATCTGGCCTCCAAATTCACTAGATCCCAAAGTGATCAAGTATCTGTCGGATGATTCACAGAGGCCCCTCCATAGGACTCAAAGCCCCCCCCCCCCCCCCCCCCACTAGCAACATCGTGACACCACAGGACCCCCCTCAGAAGGCCCATGTCCATTCTCTGGACATGTCCATACTCTTTTGGAGGCACAAAGGAGACCTGCACAATATTTGGAAGGTGGTCATAATGTTATGCCTGATTGGTGTATGGAGTATAAATAGGGATACGCCACTCATGTAGGCCACAACAACAGATGCCACAGGACACCCTCAGAAGGCCCATGCCCATTCTCTGATGAGTCACAACTGTTTTGGAGACACAAGGGAGACCTACACAATATTAGGAAGGTGGTCATAATGTTATGTCTGATCAGTTTTTACCTAGCAATGCTAATATTCAATGCAAACCTGCGACAGTTAGTGCCAACGCGTGGGGAAACACAATTCGTTAGTGCAGTGACACACCGAGCTGACAGTCAGCCACTGGCGTCCCGAACCGTTGGCACCGGTCTGACCCATGTTGACGGTTTTTCAGCCAACTGAGCAATGGGAATCAGCAGCAGAATGCGTCAATGAGAGAGAGACATCACTCTGATTGGCTCTACAGCTTAGCGAATCAGTGCATGAGAAAGCTTCATATGCGTACCGACTGATCAGCACAATTCAGGAGGGGCCAGCTCTGTACCACAGTTTGGAGATCTTTCTAACCTCCCAGCCAACAGCAGCTCTTTTGGTTTTGCCTTTTTAAATGACGAATACAAACTAATACCACCTTCTGGTAGGAACAGTTATTTCCAATACACAGACAAAGAACATGTATGTTAGTTGGCTGTCAAATTTAGTCTTTGCAGAGTGACCAAGTGCAAATTTTTGGTCCAGGCACAGGTGCGTAAGGCGACAGTCGAACTCTGTTGCCAGTAGATGTTTGACGTTGGTTTGGTTCCTCTGCAGCTTTTCCACCAGTTCATGGCTCAAAATCCTTTCACACTGCAGTACAAGTACTTCACTTCACTGGAGTTGTCTCTCTTTTAAATTAATAACAGTATAGTAACATGATTATTTTGGGTTCATAGTGAATAACGCCTCCATCGAATGTCCTGCTCTGAGAACCACAAATTAAATCCTGAACACCTGCACAGAAGAATAAATCTGATCTCTGCTGACCACCCATGAGTCCAGCGAGTCAGTAGTCACAGTGGAGACTCAGGCCAAGTTTATATATTAGGCAGATAACGTGCTCTAGAAGCCCCACCATCAGGGACCGAGGATCAGTCTCAAATCAAGGCCTCAGCCCAGAGTACCTCCCCGCCCTCCTCACCGCCTGGTGACAGACCGATCATTGTCTCTCCACCTCCGCTGCAACCGAGGATTCCTCGGGGATTGAATAAACGCAGGTGAGTTACTGCTCTGACAGGGAAGTGAAATATTCCTATATTGTATAAACATTACATCACCCACCCTATAAGCTGTGACTGGCAATTGTCCACAAGTTATTGGATGGAGGAACTCAACGCTTCGTCTCTGGGGTTTTAGCGTTGCCTGTTTATTTAACATGAACACAAAAGGACGGACGCTGATGGACCTTTACTTTTAGACAGAAAATAGGATTAGGAAAATTAGTTTTCAAGTATTTTGCTCCCCGACAGTTGTTAACACTAACACTGTGGTAGATTTTGATAAATTCAACACGAACAAAGGCTGCGCAAAATTTATCTTGGTAACTGTCTACGCTTTCCACAAACAAAAGAACACGTGGTGATTTTCTCTCTAATCTGTATTACTGTTGGATGATCATATTAAACATGACAAAAGCTTAAAAAAGTGAGAGCTTCAAACATTTTTTTTTTTTCCTGTAATCACTATTTATTCAAATTTGTCTCCAGTTGAGAATTGGTTGTTTGGTTTGAATGTGCTGTTGTTATGAAAAAAAAAATCCAAATTCCTGTAATATTTTTTAACTTCTATATAAAGTATTGTCTTCTTCGACCACTTCTACCACTAACCAATGAAAATTATTCATAAAATTCATGCCGATGTGCTGCTGTGATTTTTGTTTCACCTGTTTGCACCATAGACTGTATAAAGATGGACTTCAGGACAGCTTCTCAAAACTGAAGCCAAAGCAAGTAGAGCTCCCCCTGGTGTCTGGCTGCAGTATAGGTCATAAGCTCCACCCCCAAAAATTAAAACACTAAATAATTTGTTTTTCTGTCGGTTTCTGTTTTTAGGTAGTTAATATGATACTGATGCATGTTCAAGAGTCAGTTTTTTGGATAAGTTTTCGTTTGAGTCATTTGACGCTATAGAAACAGGATGTGACAAAATGGCGACTACCCGTTGCCATGCCAGTCACTCCGTGAAGTGGTCCTGTAGGACTGTGAGAGCTAGATTAGAGAAATTAATAACAAGCACAGTGTATAATCCAACATTTCCTTGTAACTGGTGGAGGTAGAGCAGAGCGAAGTATTAATTAAATGAAAACGGGAGTGAGTCTGGAGGAAGTGTGATCGGGGCATCAATATGGCGGCTCCACTTAGCTCCATTCCAAAATCACAAGACGGCACCGCCCGTATCCCCCGGGAAAATGGCATCAGTTTGGCCAACGCAAGGAAGTGGCGACGCATCGTCCATATTTATTTACAGTCTATGCTTTTCACTTGTTGCTCCACAGGATTTCAGATTCTCTGGGTATCTGTATCATCTGAGCTGCTCTGCTCTCCAGGCGATGAATCAAACAAAGCTTCATTTCCAGTAGACACTCTAATATTAGTATCAACAGCACAATAAGCTCAGTTTAAGGCCGAGACGTTTGCTTTTATTACCTCTTGGCACTTTTATAGCATTCCACTTATTTTGTCCCTCCTCCACTCATCCATAAAAATCTGATAAAATAACCAGACTTAAACAGCGTGCAAGCAACTTGACTTTTTTTTTTGTGTGTGTGTGTGTGTGTGTGTGTGTACATGTCACACAGTGTGCATCCCCTTTTGTACTTGAGGGGGCTCTCCTCAGTGTAAACCAGACGTTTATTAGTTTAAGCAGATCTGTGGGAAAAGGACAAGACCACATCCAAAACAAAGGGTCGCAAATCTGTGATGGCACTTTTTTATTTTTTTTCCTCCCCAGACAGAAGAGAGCCGACACAGGCACACATCTGCAAAGCTTTTCTGACACCGTCAAGTGATACTTTTAAAAACAGTGTCATGGTCGTATTATATTTATGCCGAGGAATCTGTGAGAAAGCATTTCAACGTATGTTCTCATAACAGGCGGATGATACGACGTTGATAAGGCGTTGTAAGAATCTGCAACTGAATTTATTTTTACAAACAATGCATCTATCCATATCCTCCTTATTTTAAAGTTATGGCATTCCCGGTATTTCATTTAACTCGAGCCACTTTCTCTGCTTATCATCTACACTCACTGGTGCCCCACAATAATGATTAATATTAATGACTTAAAAAGTCAGCAGCTTATTATTATTATGACTGTGTGGATGTGTCTTTACTTGTGAAATAAAGTGCATGACATCACCTTTTATAACTGAGCCCCACCCTTTTCAAACCAGAGACATGAACTTCAGAATAAAATTGGACCTAATAATCTCTAACGTAACGTAAACAGTAAATTGATCTCGTCTTTTTGTATAGCAAGGAAGGGAGGGAGGACACATATGCACGACACTAAGGGAAGGCAGGAGTAGGAACTCAAAGTTAATAAAAACTCACAAACTAGAGAACAAAAAGTGCAGCGGGGATTCAACACAACTACAAAAAGAAGTGAGGACCAAAACCAAGACAAGAACACGAGAAAATATGCCATAAGACAAAAAGAGAGAACACCACAGAAGACTTGACAGAGAGCAAGAGGAAAGGCAGAGCTATATATACACATGGGCAGAGGGGCGGGGCTAACGAGACACAGGTGAAACTAATGAGGGGGGAGCACACAAGGAGAAACCAATCAAAAAAATCAAAAGGGGGGGGGGAACACAGGAAGTAGAGCAAGACAAGAAACAGAGGAAGAATTTTACAAAATAAAAACAGGAAGCACAAGGAAAACCAAACACTGTCACGGGAAATACTCAAAACTCAGTTCTTAACCCAGTTTTAGTAGTTCCTACAATCTCCTTAGATGTTTTCTCTTCTTGATGCATGCCAATGATTTGACCCTTCTCAAATAGACTAACATCTTTTCCACGACCACAGGATGTGTCTTTAGACATGGTTGTTTAAGAAATGAGAAGCTACTCATTGCATCAGTTGGGGTTAAATAGCTTGTTTCCAGCTGAAAGATAATTGCCCATGCAGTAATTAATTAGTTAATTACAATAGGAGGATTATACTTTTGGTTTTTTGGCCAGGCAGTGTACATAGAAGCAGATAGGAAAAGTAGTTTTTAAAGCCTTTAATAAGACCCACAAGCATGTACGCTGCACCACTTATGTCTCATTGTTCTGCAAACAAAAACAGCATGCCACAGTGTTTGTATGTTCATGTTAAACTTGGCCAAATAAAGAGGTGGATGCATGCAAAATGAGTCCCTGGGAGCCAAATACTCCTGGCCTGCTCGATTCTCCATTCACGGTTATTTTTTTAATGCAATATTTACCGGACAGAGACGTCCTGCTGTAATCTTTGTTTCTGAAGATGTTTGCAGTGTCTACGCTCATATTCCAGATTGGATTCGATGTGAAACGTGTACAGATGGAGTTGAGAAGGTGCAGTTTCCAGCTTTCAGCCAGATCTTCCACAAAGGCGTTATGGATCCACAAGTTTAACTCGTGACTGTAAGCTGTAACCAAAGTCTTCCACAAAGTCTGCAAAACAAAAGCAAGGGTCTTAAAGAGACAGGACGTAAAACTGCTCGTTTCAGAGGGTGGATGAACTGAGGAGCTGCTCAAATGACCAGAATGAGATAAATAATCATTTTTTAAACGGTTAATCATGCAAAGCCACTTCAGTGGAGTATAGAGAATTAACCTAGAGATGGAAATGAAAATAATAGGCGGTCTCCTTTAAAAACTGGATATGCAGAAGACCTGATTCTTGTCATTGCTGTCTAATGTTTACTCCAGTCATTCCTCATTTTCTTCAACTGGGTCAGATCATTGTGTTCAGACGCCGCCTGGTTTCCCGTCTCTAACAGCTGATAGATCAACAGGAGCTGCTGTAATCTGATCATAGATAATCTTCGGGATCATACATCACAGCCGCATGACAACAGTTTGAACTGCTCCAAAGCCCTGCAAAAGCAGTGAACTCTGTGCAAAGAAAAACTCTCTGACGGGCAATCCGTCACTATCTCCTCAACCAATACATGACAAAGCAACAAATTGCCTTTGAATTGCTTGTTGCGGGTGAAATCCCAGCTTCAGGGGAGAGTTTTTCCTCCTCCTCTCTCAGGGCAATGAATCATAAAAATGTGACAAATATGGTTTGACATTGCTTTTTGGGGCTGATTAATGAGTGTAGCTATAGTCACGGTGGAAAGTCCCACACGGACAGGTTTGAAGGTTTCTGTTTAGCGCTGGAGCAGCGAAGAAAAGCCTCTTCATGTGTGTCCTGGCGTTGAGCTCAGGTTGGCTGCATGACATGCAATCAGGCTGTTCCCCTTATGTGAACCTTAAAATTCACTTTAAAGCTTGCTGCCTTCTTTTGTTGTCTGTTCCTACAGTAACAACAGAATGCTCAATTAGTCATCTCCATATTGACACGTTCAGGAGTCGCAGAAATCGTAATAGTAGAGGAGTTTTGTAGGTTGGGCAGTTAACGTAATGCAAAGTAAAGCCTCAGTCACGTTTGCCTTCAGTCAAGAGATTATCGCGCACGCAACACGGAGGAAGATGCATTTTCAGGTGTTTGGAAATATAGAGCAGATCTTAGACCAATCCTGCAAAACAGGGCTTCAGTGTGTGGAAATAATAGCTCCTCAGTTTTTATCACTGCATCTTCAATGTGAAGCACATTGCACAACAAACGTGGACTATTGCAGGATATTTATACACTCCTTTTAGCATGCGATGATTCCCTTTTGATGTTTTTGTAGTAAGATTTCCACTCTCCCCTTCGGAAATATCCTTGCAAATGCAGCCCGGATGAAATATTCCACTGAAAACACGTTTGACCTTTTTAAGCAGGAGTTTAACAGGAGCGTGAGAAGAAAAATGCTCCCGTTGCAGGGTTGTTACACGACTTACTGTATCGCTGGTGTGCTGGACGCTTAACAGAAGCGGGACAAAAACCTGTCCTTTGTCCTCATCTGTCAACCTCGCTGTGGCCGCGCTTTTCTTTCCCCCCTGCGACATGCAGTGGATGGCTTTCAGTGAACCTCCTGTGTGAAGTTAACAGTTAACATCGAAAGAGAAGCATACTCCGGTTGAGTTTATATGGACAGTGTGCACCGATCAGCCACAACATTATAACCACTTACACTAGAAGTGAATAACATTGAGCATCTTGTGACAATTCATTGTCCTGCTGGGAAACTTTTGGACCTGGCAATAACCCCAGTGTTTATTCCCCACTCCACCGAAACTCAATTGGAACATTTGCACTATTGTTTAATGTTTACTGTTTTAAAATGCTGCTATTCTTCACTGTACCAATTAGATTTATTTATGTGCTGCTGGGTGCTTTTATTATATATACTGTATTTTATTGTGTATAGCTGCTATAGTTGTTTTGTTTTGTTTTTTCTTTATGCTGCTATAGTTTCTATTTTACTGCTCCTGAACCAAAGAGCTGCCAAACTTTCGTTGTTTTTCACCGGACAACTTCTTATTCTGGTTCTTAGACATGTAGCACCAACGTACACCAGACCAGACCAAACCAGACACTCCTTGATGGCAGAAGACATCCCCAGCAGGATGCAGCCTGACACAGGCACACACACAAAAACGCTTTAGGAACAACTAAAAAAAAAACATGAAGAACAGCACAAGGTGTTGACCTGGCCTCCAAATTCACTAGATCCCAAACTAATCAAGTATCTGTGGGATGATCCACAGAGGCCCCTCTCCTCAAAGGCCCCCCCATTAACAACATTCTGTTGCCGCAGGACACCCTCAGAAGGCCCATGTCCATTCGCTGATGAGTCACCACAAGGGAGACCTGCACAATATAAGGATAATAATGTCATAATGTTATGCCTGATCAGTGTATGGTATCCCACTAATAAATAATATAATAGTCTGGTGAGGAAATAACGGTCTCATGTCACCACGTCAGTCTGTCACTAGGAAACAATTAGCTCCTAATGACCACATAGGTTTGATCCGATCATTTCTCTCTGGGTGGAATAAACGTATTCTTTCTGTGTGTTTCGTAGACATCAGGCTCGTTACGGTTTCCAGAAAGGGTCAGAAACACAGGGGCGGCAAAGCAGCAGATGTTTGAAGCTGGAACGTAAAGGCGGTACTGTCTTTGCCATCTTTTTCTGTGAAAGAAATTCAGCGTCGTCTACTTGTTCCGTTATTTTTCCGGTAGATTTGCTGCTTTAAACTAAAGAAATTTCGTGAATTTCACTACAGTCTTACCAAATATCTTTATTTTGATGTGTTTAGAGTTGACAGTAATATTAAAAGTGACATCTGATGGAGTACAATAGCAGTACTGGTTGCACTTGTGTTTGTGGTGGTATTATTAGAACAACGCTGAGTAAGCCTGGTTTAAGATGTGCAAATAGCAGCAGTATTAGTTATAAAATCAGTGGTGGAACTAGAAGGTAAGAATACCACTCGCATTAGAAATGGATGAGGTACTTGTTGTAGCAGCAGTAAAATAACTGGTGACACTGACAGCGCTGTAGCTGGAGCGGTCATACTGGAAGCTGCAGTTGTCCGGCCGTCTGAGAATGTGAAGGTTCCTGCGTTGTTTCACAGCATCACCACACAGAGAGAGAGAGGGAGAGAGAGACGCCGTTTCTGTCTTTCTTTTTTTTTTTTTTTATAACGCGCTCTGAATATTTCACGGATGAAGAGTTACTGCTGTTAAACATGAAATCATCACCTTCGGCTAAAAGTCACCGGCGTCCGTGTCTGTGATAGTAACCATGACTTCATACGGCGCTGTTTGGAAACAGCCTCCTCATATTCGTTAAACTCTCACCGGGTTTATTTTATTTGTCACCTGTGGCAACATGTTCGTCTGTGTTTTATTTAGCCGCGCATTCCAACTGGGCTGCATTTAGGGAAAGGTTTATCATACCTGTCATACTTTCAGAGCCATTTTCCTCCCGTATGAAGCCTAATATGCTCAGTCAGACCACACAGACCACACAGCATAATATTAAACATCCAGCAGAAGTGATTGGTCGGTGATGCATTCCAGCCGTGCCGGTGTTTCTCACAATGCGCCGGATAGCTGCGCTTTATTTAAAAAATGTAACTGGTTGCTGCGGTAACTGGTGGAAACAAGGTGAAATGTGCTGGGAAAGCATACCCAGGTGCATTATTGTTGCACTGCAATATGAAACTCGTGGCCATTTAAACATCTTAAGTAGATTTTGAATTTTTTAAAAAGCAGCCAAAGAGTTGATGTCCCTCCCACCGTCCAAAGACATGCTGGTTAGGTTCATTGGTGATTCTAAATTGGCCGTAGGTGTGAGTGTGAATGGTTGTCTGTCTCTCTGTGTTTGCCCTGTGATAGACTGGAGACCTGTCCAGGGTGTACCCCGCCTCTCGCCCGGTGACAGCTGAGATAGGCTCCAGTCCCCCCATATGAGTTGATGTCCTACCAGTCTGTTGTTGTGAGTTGCTTGTACTTTGCTGTGGCTTGTCGGGGGGGAGGCTGGGGCAGCACCAGCAAAAAGGATCGACAAACCGATCCGAACAGCTGGTCACTGGCTGGTCATTGGCACTGAGGGACATGTTTGAAGACGTTTGTGTCCAGTGTCCTCCTGGAACTGCTCTCCATCATGCACAATCCATCTCATCCACTACACCAGACTGTAGAGGGACACACTGATCCAGCTCCACTCCCACAGCCAACACTACAGGACGTCTTTCATCCCCTACTTTATCCAGCTGTACAACAACTCACCTTTCTGTAACAGATAACTCCATGTTATTCATGCATATTATTGCACCTTATTATCATTCCTATGTATATAATATATGTTTACATCTGCCTCTAGTTCTTGTACATTTGTTCACATGCTTATACTATGCTTATACTATTTTATTTTAGTTTTACTATTTATGTGCAACTAGGCTACTGTGACCAAGCAATTGCCCTTGTGGATGATTAAAGTCTATCTAAGTCACAGTCTAAGTTTACATTTGACGAAGACATAAAGACAACATTTATTTAAAAGTTGCCAAACGGTGAGTCTTTGCTGGAAGAGTGTCCAATGATACGCAAGTCTGGGAAACTAAAAAAAAAAGCTCAAATCTTTCTTAAACACTGAAATTCCTTTAAAAAATGTAATACCCCAGCAAAGAAAAAATGATCTACTGTGGAAGGCTAAAGAAAGCCACTAAACTAACTCCATCAAACTTTGTAAATAAGCTGTGCTATTGCTGCCTTCAAATTGGACTTGTGAGCTTGATACTTGCCGTTCAGATGTCCACCGCAGGTTGTGAGAGCGTTGCTGCCGTGCAACTGCTGTCCTCCAGGAGCCGCAGACGCTAAGAGTTGCATATGCTGCAAATGCAAAGGCGCGACGAATTGATTAGGCCACCGAGAATATCAACGTTACCATGATATTACGTAGAAAACTCTAATATTACTGCATATTAACCTACCATCTGACTCGTGAACTACAAGAAATTCCACCACGAGGTTGTGAATACCGCATGTGGGGCATGTTCATGAATCTTTGTTAGTCCAGTCCAGCTGTTAGAACATCCTTAATCCACATTCGAGATTCAATGGCCTTTTAATGGAAATGGAAATGAAGGATCACGTGTAAAAATAGTTTCCTTCACTGAAGCAAGTACTGTCAATTACAGCCTTGTGATTATCTGGATCGAGCTCAACTGGCAAGCTCCCCAAAATAAAAAAATAAATAAAAAACATACTAAAACTACCAAAGACAGAAAAGCTGTGGTGCACATTTGTCCACGTAGAGCATCGAACAGATGAGGATCACATGTAAAAACGTATCTTTAAATGGAGAATTACACCAAATGAATCAATCATAAACCAGACAACATCCAACATCTGATTAGAAGTAAAAAACAAAATAAATAAAAAAACTGCACCTGCAGGATGCAATTATCTAGTTTCGAAATACATCTGGAATTAAAGACCATAAAACATGTACATTGGGTGAAGAAATCAAACTCAGCAGTGCTCTGATCCTCAAGCAGATTAATAAAAAAGAAAAAGTGCGATGGCGTGCTATGTTATCGGCCCGTGGGTAGAAGGCATTTACCAACGTAGAACTCCCATTTTTTTATTGCACCTCTAACATTTTCTATGTAAATATCGACAAGATATTTCAAGTACCCGGTGAGTCTCGAGCTCCTCGTGCCACTGAGACCTCCTTAATTCACTTCACACCTCCTGGCTGTCAATAAGAAAACAGGCATTCTTCTCATTCTTTCCTTTGCGGTTTCTGTGCCACCGCAGCTGCAAAATAGCCGTAATAACTCTTGTCCCATTACAACGCACTCTGATTTCGGCATTGTTTGGGAATTTCCCTGAAGAAGCCTAATATTGCAGAATAGTATTAAGACCGCACAAAGACTTTGGCTGCGGAATAGGTAGAGACAATTTTTCAGACGATTCAGCGGCTGCAATAATAAACATTGACATTCCTCGCTTTATCTCGACATCTAGAGTTACACAAACGCTGCCAAAACGAGCAAGGTGTTTTTTTCTTTTTCTCCCCCCCCCCCCCCCCCGCCCCCCGCGCCTGATAAATGATGATTATTTGTTGCAAATCTTGTCAGGACACCGTGCCCTTGACCCTTGCTCTAAATGTCGAAGCGTACAGTCGTTTTGTGGATTGCAGGAGGCGCTAATCCCGTTAAGATATCGCTTTATGCGTTTAATAGTTTTACAAGAGCCCTATCAGCAAGTGTTCAAACATCCCAGCGCTGAACATTTCTGAAAAACACTCACTGCCAACCGTTTTTTGTTTTCGTGCGGAAACTGAAGCGCAGCAACTAAAGGTATGATTACGCTAAGGCAACTAAAACCATCTGCTAAGCCCGACATATTATGGGACTTTGGTGATCTGTTTGATGAGCAGCCCCGGGCGATGTGCACCTGTGTTGTGTGCATATACCCCTATTAACAAATACGACATAATCTAACACAGGTGACTGAAATAATCTTGTTTAACTTGGATCAGGAATGCATAGTTAAGATGTCGCCAGGCTTAACTTTGGATGCAGGGATTGTTTTTTAAAAAAGCCTCTTGATTTAAGCCTACTCCTGATTAAATTAATTTTCTTGTTCTTTTCAATAAAGTGGTGCACTGGTGCATGCAGCTCTTGTAAATCTTGTACGTACTAAAACACGCTTGCACCTTGACATTACGTAACGCGGCAATAAATAGCCCCAGGGACTTCCCTAATAAGGATGAAATGTGCTGGAATTGCCGTGATATTTATACACGGTTCGGTGATGTGATGTAGTTTATTGACGCAGCCAGCAGACGCAGAGAGACATTTATTTATCTCTCCTAAGAAAAAAAGAGCAGAATTGGTCATTTTAACAAATGCCTGAAAATAATCTGCTTCAGCCCAGAGCAACATTTATTAATCAGAGGACGAACCCGGGCGATGTTCTTGTAGAGTAATCGAATATGGAGGATGTCAGGGTGGATGGGCAGACACGGCAAATTGCGAATTATTAAAATTAAGGGCAAACGCTCCGTTTTTGTCATTAGATTTAAAAGATTTATGGCTTTTGGTTCTGCTAAATGTTCGCCAGCTGATTGCAAACTTTGTTATGTATTGGTTCCTACAAGTGACACACATTAATTCACTCATAGTCATTTGTTCTTTTGCTCATACGCCGATTGGGCATAACATCATGACCACATTCCATAATATTGTGTAGGTCTCCCTTGTGCCTCCCTAACAGTTGTGACCCATCAGAGAATGGACACGGGGCTTCTGAGGGTGTCCTGTGGTGTCTCGGCCTTTGGGCCCTATGTGTTGAGGGGAGGGGCCTCTGTGGATCATCCCACAGATACTTGATCAGTTTGGGATCTAGTGAATTTGGAGGCCAGGTCAACACCTTGTGCTGTTCTTCATGTTTTTTTTTTTGTTTTTTCCTAAAGTGTTTTGTGGCTGCATCCTGCTGGGGATGGCTGCTGCCATCAAGGAGTGTCAATGCTATTTGGTGGGGGTGTCTGGTCTGGTCTAGGTGGGTGCTACATGTCTAAGTAACATCCACACCAATGAATGCCAGATCCAAAAGTTTCCCAACAGAACATTGTATTGTCACAAGATGGTCAACGTTATTTACTTCTCCCGTCAGTGGTCATAATGTTGTAGCTGATCAGTGTATATAAATAATTATTGGAGCTTAAAGCAGAAAGAAATCTTGTTTCCCACTAACTGAGATGTCATATTACATCACATTATGTCTGTGATGGTGCATTATTACACTTTTGGACCTTCAAGGAGTTGTTGTACGTCCTGGTATTATTTCTCCCAGCATAAATCTACATGTCATTCTGAAACACCTTTGCTCCCAGCGCTGACTATCGCAGGTGAATGCAGACTCTCTTCATTCGAGCCCCTCCCGGAGTTCGTCCAGCCGTGGCAAAGTGCTACTGGCAGTGTGTGTGCAGCTGTGATTGGCGGCGTTGATACGTTTCATTAAGAGGTAACTCTAGCTGCTCATATCTCTGTTTCATCCTCACAGAGGACTCTCTAAGAGTGTGCTGGAAAACAAAGGCGGCGGGGTCCTTTGTGGGGGTACACTTAGGCCTGGTTCGGTTTACTGTAAACACAGTGACGGGGGGCACCGCAGAGGTCACATATGAGTGTTTGTGTGTGGGTGTGGCAGCCTTTGTCGCGGGGCTTTCATAGAGTTAAGTCGCGGCTAGTGATGGAGAATGAAAAGAAAACTGGAGAGGAAATAAAGAAAGATTAAGATAATGGACTGTTGTAATGTAGTCAGACCAGAGTTTAGTATTTTTGATTTTGTTTGTGTGTGTGTTTGCACTAGATTTTAAAAAATAGATATATTACTCAGGAATCACTTGAGAATCGCCTACAGTATAAAATAAGTAGGAAACAGATTTAAAACTGATTTAAGTACACATGCTCAATACAAAGCATTCGTTAATACACAGGATTAGATGTTACCATTACTTGTGCCAAGATCCCAGGCAAAACACATTTAGAGGCCCTGTCCAACTGAGAAACCCTAACAAACCTACAGTCGTGAGATGTGACGATTAACCTACAATCTAAAAGTAAATGTTGCTGGCTTGTATGGCCCACAGAGCAGCAGAGGATTCAAGGATTCAAGGAGTTTTATTGTCATTAGACTTAGACTTAGACAGACTTTATTTGTCATTTTGATTTCCATCAAAAAGAAATTTTGGTATAATGGCTCATAGTACACACATGTTGGTACATGAGGTGGAACAAAATTAGTTACCCTGGTCCTGGTGCAAGCCAAAACAGAAACAATAAAGGTAAAGTATAAAAATAGAATAAAATTAGCTAAGTATAAAAAAAAAATAGGCACGTAAAACTCAAGTTCCCTGACCGGGAATCGAACCCGGGCCGCGGCGGTGAGAGCGCCGAATCCTAACCACTAGACCACCAGGGACACGTAGATGGGAAGCCACTGCACTAATGCACGCCGCCGCCATCTTGGATGATATAAACCTTGTGAAATATAAGCTAACCAAATGCTGCTGGCTTGTATGGCCCGCTCAGCAGCTAAACAAACAAAGAAATATCGCTACCAACCAACATGATGACATCAGATACCTGGCCTAGTCAACAGCAGTATGCAGCATGTCATTGGGGTTTTCAAGTGTGCACCTCCCTTCACCGATGTTTCGTTAACTACACAATCCGTTTTTCTCACCTTAATGGCACAGGTAAGCTAAAATGTTCTGCTACCCCACTCTGTAATCCCTTCATTTACATTCAAAGCAAATTTAGACATCTATAAACTGTAGTCTACTTCTTGTTGACTTGAATTTGCATGTACTACAGCATGGTTTTGTTTTAGCATATGCTGCAATCCAATATGGCTGCCTGAGGCAAATCTAGCGCTAAGGCTACATTTGTAAAAAACTGTCGGGCTTTTACACATTTTACTTCTTACTCCTGTGTATTAATTATGCTCATGATGAGGATTACAGCACTGCTACCATGCCCACTAATCACTACAACATTTGGTTTGGTGAAAACTCGTGCTACTACCTCGTCTTTCTTTACAGTTTCACATTTGCTTCCGGTGCACACTTCAAATACCCATTGCTATTTCAATAGGCGCTCACAAAACTCTTCCAAAGTCATTTTCTAGTAGTTTAAGTCTAGTAGACTTAAAACACATCAAGAGGAAGTAATTGTTGGCTGACCAGTTAGGAGGTAATCACCTTTCTGAAGATTTGTTTAACGTTTGCCGTTTGTCGCCTTGACCCTCAGTCGTTCTTCAAACATTGGTTGTGGCCTAAAAAGGTACAGGCTCTGATGTGTGCATGAGTGTGTGTGAACATTGTAGGGACTCTCCTTCCTTTGTGAACAAAGAAATCCTATAAAGTAATTCAATAAATGTAAAGATTTGAGGTTAAATTTAGGATTAGGGTGTATTTTAAGTCTCCAAGAAACAAATGTAATGTCCTCTGAAGTGACAGAAACACGATTGTGTGTGTGTGTTTGAGCTTGTACCTTTTCCGACACAGAGGTCAACCAGTCAACTAGGTGCTGAGGGAACGATTTTTCACAGGCTTTGATTCGCCTGTGAGTAAGTTGGCAAGTATGCTTTCAAAGTCCAGTAGTCTGCGGTCCCAGCAGACCACCACAAAGGAGTTAATCCCCTCTATCACAGCCAGCGCAAACACATTAGCCACACAACATCAACACAGCACTCAAGAGCCCCATTGACAAATCCTCCTCGCTTCCTCAATGAAATTCAGACGGGGAGCCACGATGTTCCTTTTCCCAGCGAAACGAGGAGCTCAGATGTTGAAATTCAAGATGCTGTGGAGAATAAATTAAACTGCACTCTGCAAAGTATGAATAAAATGCGTACATATTATCGGTCGCTGTGTGTTTTTACAACCAGCTCACCTCATGATTAAGCTATTTTTTTGGTTGTTTTTTTTTATGTTGTCACTTGTTTGCTGCCTCTGCTGGCCTCACAGTCGCAGCTTTGGCCTTGGGCTAGATGTTATTTCAAGGCAGACGGGTAATCAAGATGACTGTTGGAGCATGAACTTGACCGAGGTGAAGCTACCAATCAACCCCCTGACTTGTGTGTCCCCAAGCCATGTATTTTAGCTTTAATGAGGCTACAGTTAGCTACAATTCACCGTTGAAGTAATGCAGAATTTGGCCATGGACGGAAGCTGGAGGAAGTACCCCCTTTTCTCTGCGTCTGCACTCCAGGAACTGAGGAAGATTGTCGGTTCTATTGGGTCTTTTCTAAGCAGAGTTGGTACTTTTCCATCATAAGAGGACCCTGGAGTGAGTCAGTTGGTTGAAAACATGAATGCAGAACCAGCAACTGATATTTGTCAACAAATAACACATTGCAAAATGTTAGGTGTGCAAAGAAGTCTGGGATTTGCAGAGCCTATATGCTGCTATATCAGTGGCCAGCTGGTTGGTACTCCTCAGGATCTGCTTGTGTATTCCTACCAGCGTTGTGAATGCAAATAGACATAAAAAAGGGAAAGTCCGCATAACTGTTTGGTCCAAAAGTGCCTGAGACAGTTACCTTCAATTATGAGATGATTATTGGCCTCACTTTTTAACCATGAGAGCAACCTTTCTCCATATTTCTCAGCATATCTGTTTTTGAGGTCACCTTTTGAAGGTAACCTCAGTTGTGAACGGGTTTGTTTTGGGTCCCCTGACCTTTTTGACCCATAATCTTGTACCTTGTTGGCACATTCAGTCCTCACTCCATCAATTCGGTCGCATAGTTTTCTGACCAGGGTGGCACTTCCATGTTGGCCTGCATGTCTTTGGTGACAAAAGGAGGGCAGGGAATTTGACCCTCCTGTGTCGCCAGTAGAAATTGATCCCAATGACTACACTAATCCCTCCTCCTCATCCGACAGTAAACTTTAGGTAGACATCTCCCTCTAGCAGCCAATCCCACGCCAGTATCGCCATGTGCCTGACGTTCCTCCTCCTTCCGCGACTCCATCGGGCCACTGAAAAGTCGAACGCCAAAGCAGCTGCTAGCGGTGTGAGGAAGAGCATTGCTGTCAAGCTCCTGAGAGGACGTCATCGGAGGCACAATGGCGAGTGGGCAGCGGGCCCCCGTGGGGGTTGCGGGCTCCCGAGTGAGAACCCTGTGGACTCACAGCTGTTCTATGCAACATGCTGAACAGTAGGGGGTCACCCTGTGTTTGTTTAAAACTAACAGGAGTCCCATTAAAGCCCTGACTCCCCTCATTTAGGACTGCCATGGGGACACAAAGGACAGCCCTGGGAAGCGGCACGTTGCAAGGGACACCAATTATTGAGGCGAGGACACAGGCCAGCTTGTTCGTGCTCAGGGACATGTCAACTCGTTGGACGACCCCCTCCGTCAAACCCATTGACCAGAGTGCACGGAGAGGCATCTTAATTGGTGTTGGGCAAACAGATTTTGTCACAAAGTTGCAAAGGAAGCTAAGTAGCTGAATGTTCACATTGTCCAACCCCTGACCTGAGCTTCAGGGGCCGTTCCGAGACATCATTATGCTCCATTACTTTGAGTAATCGTCTCAGACTCGTCCTATACCGCAGCAGGGAATCCAGGACAGCAATTAAAAGCAATATTCTGGCAATAAAGACGGCGTAAATAAAAAGTGAGCCCTTTTCTCTGTGTACAATGATATGATAGTGGCAAGGGGTAAGATCTGGCACAGAAAGTAGCCGGTAGGGACCTTCAGCTGGACCAGATTGAGTTTTTGACTAAAGGGAGAAGCCATCTCAGCCTTCTTCTTTGCTCCAACCTGTCCCTCCTCTTCAACTCTATCCCCTCTCTGGACCCCCAGAACCCCCCGCACTTCCCTCCCTCTCTGCCTCTTTCATTCTGTTTTAAAAGGGATTTTGTTAGAGGGAATCACTTGACATCATTAGTTTTGGAGAGCGGCCACCATGGCAGGGTTGCTTGTCTTGGCCCATGAAAACATATGTCAGATTAGCAGCAGAGGACCTGTGTTTCGACCTCAGGTGAAAGGTCTGCACTGTTTTGTTTTTTTTTCTCCTGCTTTTGTTTCCTACTGTTCTTCCTTCTCTCTCGCATACCAAGTTAGATATTAGCCACAAATTATTCTTGGCATTATTTTTAACCTGGCAGGAGCCTGTGTTGAATCTTTTTTTAGTCATCTTACTTTAAGCAGGCCATGAAGAAAGACTGACTTACTGATTAGAGACAATGAACTGTCCCCATCTGCAACATCCCCTGACAAGCACCCACAGAGTACACCATATCACGTAACACTGGACAGAAGTGAAACACCAGTGACACCAAATAGCACTTAAGAATAATCTTTAGTTTTTAGACTTGAGTCAGAATAATAAATATTTAAAAGACAAAACTATTTTTATTCAACACACAGACATGCCTTTTCTGTAATGTTATATATACCCAAAAAAGGAAGTAATTTGAGACTAAAACAATAATGTGCTAAGTTTAATCAGGTGATATATATGTATAAAGCAATGTTTTTAACACATTCACCCTCAATTATACTATATAATGTTATTAATTGTTGCTTTCCAAGGTTCTGTTTGTTTTATTTCCTGGTTTACCTTCCTTGGTAGTTAAATGTATGCAATGATTTATTGATTTATTGATTTATTTTGGTTTTCCTTTAGTACATTTTGTACCAGCTCTTTTCAAAGTTTGCATTTACTTTCATTCTGTTGGGGAGCTTTAATGTGTAGGTCTCTCATTTTAATTTTATTTTCCCCCACTGAAATCAGTGTAATCCACTGGGTTTAAGTAGATTCTTCACACAAAACATGCTTTATTGATTGACTAATGTGGTAAATGAGTTCAGGTCTGACTGTACTCTTAAAAAAGAAAAAAACCAAAACCCTCAAAAGTCATTTTCACCATTTAATAATTGTTATTGTGTGTTAAGCGACATTTAGATGTTCACTTAGTCGGCATCAGTCAATTTGAAGCAACATATGTCGACATTCAAGTGACAAAGACTTCTTCTTGTTGTAGTAGTAATCAGGATGTGAGAAAAGGAGGATGACAGGTAAGGTAGTTAGAGAGCTACAAAGTAAAGAAATGGAGGTTGGGGTAGATCAATGGGTAAACAAAACATTGGACTTTAACCCCATTTTACTCACGGACCTAAAAAATGGGCCGAGTGAAACTGTTGCCACCGTAATTCTCAATCAAATTATACACTGCCTGGCGAAAGAAAAAAGTCACCACCAAAAAAACACACACTTTAATATTCTGACCGCCTTTAGCTTTGATTACAGCACGCATTCCCTGTGGCATTGTTTCAATAAGCTTCTGCAATGTAACAAGATTTATTTCCATCCAGTGTTGCATTCATTTTTCACCGAGATCTTGTATTGATGATGGGAGAGTCTGACCACTGCACAAAGCCTTCTCCAGCACAAAGATTTTCAATGGCGTTGACCACATTTCTTCCTTGAAGACGATGGTTCTCCACTATCCTTCCAGTTTTTAATAATGCATTGGACAGTTCTTAAAACAGTTTTAGCACTTTCTTCAATCTCCTTAGATGTTTTCTCTGCTTGATGCATGCCAATGATTTGACCCTTCTCAAACATCTTTTCCACGACCACAGGATGTGTCTTTAGACATGGTTGTTTAAGAAATGAGAAGCTACTCATTGCATCAGCTGGGGTTAAATACCTTGTTTCCAGCTGAAAGATAATCACCCATGCAGGAATTATCCAATAGGAGGCTCGTACCTATTTGCTTAGTTGAATCCAGGTGGTGACTTTTTTTTTTTTTGGCCAGGCAATACATGTCAATTGAAAGTGCAAAGCCTCACCAACACCACTACAAACAGCCGCAATAGCACTATGTAGCATTATGGTAGTTTAGTAGCAGTAGTTTCTTCGTTTATATGCTGCATGTGTTGCTGCAAACCGTTTTAACTGTAAAAGTCCAACAAGCAAAGTACTTTCAAGGTAGTCACTTGAAGCAAAAACAAAAGATGGATATGGAGGAGGTTAACATGGGTGACCAAAACCGTTCCATAAGCTTAACCTCATGTTCATTCCTGTAGCCGTGATGACGAAGGTTCTCTAACCTTAATGGAGTACTTATCTGAATCCAAACCAGAATCTTTCCCACCAAGTATTTGAGCCTAAACTCTTCCCAAACTTCACTAATCCTGTGACATCATAAAACGATTTGTTAGTTAGATTTCCGCAGCGATTTTCAAAAGACAAATGAAACTATTCCTACGCACATTACTAACGGCAGCACTCCAGACAGGTGGAGCAGCAGATCTGGACGCATCAGATGTCAGGTAATTTACCACATGTTGATGTTACGTGATTTTGAAAAACTTTTCTGGCACTCACTATTTGGTTTTATGTAACAACCAATCGCCCCAAATTTGGCACATACGCAGACTTAAACAAATCACAGAAACAGCTATTATTAAAATAGTTTGACTGCACTTGAAGGGACAAAACGCTGCGATGCATCCGCCGATTTTTCATCCCCTGATTGCATCATCTATTTTTGAAAACCGTTGATATGTCCATTCCTGGAAATAGCCGTCACAACTTAAAAATTTGGCCTTGATAGAATCAAGCAGCTTCTGCCCATTGGTGGGAAAGTGCTGATTAATTGTGTCGTAGCCCTGTGAGAAAGTACGCCCAGCGCAAAGCACTAATTATGGGCCCTGCCTGGCTGAGAGAAAAGGGGGCAAAACTCTCAACAAAGGCTCATCTCATATCTCAAGACAATGAGGAGCCAAAAGAATAGGAGAAAGGAGAAGTTAATGAGCTGTGTCACCTGGCATCTGTTGATGCTGGGGACAAGGACTGACTGGTGTGTGTGTCTGTGTGTTTGTCTACATGTGAGGCCCGAGACAAAGTTTTAATGTATGTTTACATGTGTTTAGTTTGTCAGTGTGGGATCCTTTTCTTCATGCAACATTACCTAACACAGAGGGGAATGCAGTGGGTAACAGACCGAATCAAAAATGATTTTATTTTGTTCCCATCTACGGCCCGTAGCAACCAGCAAGCTTAAACTTTACATTGCAGAACTTTATTATAATGCATGTAGTTTTATCCATGTTTCTTTTCCTTGTCCGTTCAGCCTGAGTGACTGGCACTCTCCAGGAAAACTAAACAACACTAAAGGCTTGTGTGTAAATGCAGACATGGGTCATCCTGTGATTTTCCATACTTGCAGCATCTATATTTTGTTTCCTACTTCTTCTTCTTCTTCTTCTTCTCCTACTTTACAATTTTTACAAAGAGAATCGAAGGACAGGTGCAACTCCCGGCTGAGCCAAAGCCAAATCTCTCACAGCTGGAGTTCTGCAGCTGTAAAAACTGAATTGTGACATAATGTTACAACCCGTTTAGAGAAGGGGTACGCCAGAGATCCAGGCTTTTAAAACTCCAGGTTCTGTTCTCACTTTTCACAACGTACTTGTTTGCATGACTTTTAAAACCTGCACGTTCCTAATTTGTGTTGAAAATTTGTCATTAAGGCTAAATTGAGGCCTTGTTCACACCTGCCATTAAGATTGATGGCATTAGCGTACATTTCTAAACACATAATTTCTCCACATGCCTCTTGGGTGATCGAAACCATGCGCAAATAAATATGTACATAATTTCCATTTGTAAAAACAAGCAATTGGGTTGGCGTTGGTCACGCATCTTCGCTGTGTCGTCCGCATTTCAAGCTAGAGGAAACAACTGGGCGTGAGAAAGGAGCCGCGATATTCACATCCATCGTTGTTCCCTGTCCGGTGCCTATGTACAACAGTTGAGTGGGCGGTTTTCCAGTGTGGCTCTCTGAATGTGGCTTAATTGGATTTCTTGGGTGCGTTCACACATGTACTTAAAGCCGTCCATTAGCGATAAGCTCAGGCCCAAGATGCGTGTTAATGCCAGGTCTGAACAGGGCCTGTTCTAAACGTCTTGAGTTTGCAACACAAGCTCTCTTGTGTCACTCTGCATTGACATAGCTTTTAAATATGCTGGCTAGAACAAAAGACAGTTATTTCTAATGTTATGATTTTTTTTTTTATTATTATTATTATTTATCTAAATACTACCAAAAAAAGCCTGTTTCAATTTTGAAACGAGACAATATCGAGAGAAAAAAAATCTCAAATTCAAACTTTTTAAATTATGCAGATAATGTGCTTCACAGACTAACAAGCAAGCACATTATCAACACTTTAACCATTTTTTTTTTAAAACAGATTTTCCATGATCTTGAGATGAAACAGAATAAGGCTGATGGCACACTTACAGACCTTTTTATTCTTGACCCCTTTCCATAACACGCCGCCCACATGTTGTTAGGAGGAGAACACTGAAGAGGTCTGGCTTTCCAGAAACTGTATGTACAGTAAGCACATTTGTAATCCTGTAAAAACACAACCCGGCCGTGTATTCAAAAATACTCTGAGAATCCCAGCGAGAGTTTCCCCCTGCGGATTCCACAGTCATAAAAGGCGACCAGTCAACTGTGGTTAGCGTTTAGCGTGACTTAGACGGGCGGCAGCGGCAGTCCTGTTTTGACAGCGAATGACGTGACGTGAAACTCCATTTAACAGCACAAGTCATATTATACTGTAGCCCTGTTTTGTTTGGCTTTTAAATTTTGTTTTTCATTGACCTTAAGGAACAATTTCAGTAATGTTCACAGAGACAAAACTTGTTTTATGTCTCAGGGAGAGCAAATTTCTGTTGACAGGGCTAATTGTTAAGTGTGCGGTTGCTGATCCCGAGGCCAAAGAACCACTTTTGGTCGTTCTGCTCAGATTTGTGTAACTTACTCCGAACCACAACGTTTTCTTTCTCTCTACACTGACACTGCTTTCTGGTCATACTGTACCCATTGTGCGGAGTTTCAGTGCGCTGAGACTTTCTAATAATAGAATATAAACTACTTGGCAAGCGGGACTGCATTTAAAGATTCCCCCTTCTTTGAGAAAAGGGGCTGGTGCTTTGCAAAAGGGAATTCTATGTTTCATTTTGAAGTTATTGGTCCAGTTCCAAGACCATCTTGCCTCCAATGATCAAAGGTTGAGCCAGAGAAAAGCCTGGCGGGAGGCTTATGCAAAAATGTCGTCTCCTTATTGCGAATCCGCCGTCATGTTGGAAACCATCGGCGCTCGTTTAAATGTCAATATGCCCAGATGCAGTTTGGCTGTGCTTGGTCAAGTTTGAAGTATGCGGATAAAAAAAAAAAAAAAAGAAAAAAGAAAAAGAAAAAAGCTTTTCGCACACATAAATAGAATTTGGAGGGTTTCGAAAGTTGCATTGATTAAATTCCTCAAGCGGGATGATTTAAACTCCCATTCCTTTAGAATAGCAAACGTCTGTAGACAAAACTTATGTGGGAAGATGTGCGCTAGAAGTTTTTATTTATAGCAGTTTTTTTTATAAGCGGTTATCTTTTTGCTGGGACATATTTAATATATTCTTGAAGCGTGTTTTATTTTTTTCATATTTCCCTCTCAACGATGCCGTCATTCTTTCACAGAGGAGATAATAAACAGCTGAAAGAGATGAAGACAAGATGAAGGAACATAAAACATTCCTTAAAATCCATCCAGCAGCTATCCCAGCTTCTTCTCCGCCCCTCCTCCCCCTCCCCCTCCCCTCCTCCTCTGCAAGACAAGCGGGATCATCACCGCTGATCCATTACGCTAATGGCGACTCACTGGGTCACACATCAAGCGCCGCGTTTCCACGTTTAAAAGCAGACCAGACGTTCGAAATCCCATGACAGAACGGGGAGGGGGAACTTCTGGATCTGTTGTAGGTAGCTATCACGGCGGAGTGGCGGGGGTGGAAGGGGTGGAGGAGGGGGAGGGGGCCTGATAGCATCGCAAGGAATTTAAACAAAAGTATTTTTTTCTCCCTCAAAGCCGCCATCTTTCAGTCTGACGGTTACTGTAAACATCATTCCTGCACACAGCATTATAAGACATGCTACTCCACATTCCTTTAGCACTTAAAAAAAAAAAAAAAAAAGATGGAAAAACCACTAAAATATTGCATGTTTACTGGTTCGGAGGACGGAGCATTTACATCAAAGAACATCGCGTTTTTAAGTGCTCGGGGGTCGCCCGGGGTCTCATCTCTGACCACATTCGTCACATTTGCAAACAATACGAATTTATTTATTTTTTTCGCCTTGCGATGCTCCCTCGAGCCGCCGCAGTTAATCAAACCGCTAATCAAATCTCATGCATGTATATCTAGAGTTCTGCTTTATCTGCCGGCGGTATCAGTGTTTAAAAAAGACGTGAACTCTCTTAGCCCTTCTTCACGGTGATATAAAAAGCCTTGGGAAATGTTGCAATAGGCCTTTCTCAAACCGCTGACCTTAAAAGCAGTCCTCACACTTTGGGTTTGTATATAAAAATGCATACCTTGGCAGTATGCGGAGAAGGGAATGTACTCTATGTCTAACCAATCGCTACCTGCAGCCGTAAGATATTCAGCGCGCCCATCGTCAAATTCCTGGACATAAAAGCACCTCGACCTCAATCCACAGCACAGTGCAATAAAAACAAAATTGTTTTTCTTTAAAATATAGTCCTCATTTTATTAACAGAGGCCAAATAAAACTCATCACATTTTATTTACAAAGGGAGGCAATAAATATCTTAATAATAGTCATAAAATTATTTTTTGCTTACATTTGTTTTTAAAAAAAAAAAAAAAAAATCATAAATGTGTCATGTTGTTAGTAGCAACTCATACAAAATCCTGCCGGCAGACAGGTACCGTAAAATACAAACTACTGGTGAACAAAAAGAGGCTGGAGTTTTTTTCTTTTTTCTTTTTTTGTCAGTGAGAGAAGGAACGACAGAAGAGGCACGAGCTTTTCCCTTTAGGATTCAGATGCAAAACTTCCCCACGCCGCTGAAAATATTCCCTGAATCCTGGACAAAGTCGGTCGTCGAGTGGAAGCTTTAATCGTCGTCGACCGATTATCGGGGGAGGGGGTACGTGGAGTGGATGGCGTGCGTTAAGGGTAAGGGCTTTAACCCAAAAGCATCTTTGAGGCTGTCTTCCGGTGAGGGTGAACCGAAGCGGAGGCGGCGGACTCGCGGTCGAAAGATGATTTCGGGAAGAAAAAAAAAAAAAAAAAAAGCCCGGGTTCGAGCTCGGAGTCGACTGAAAGGTTCAGACAGTCTGACTAGGCCGAAGATAAACAAGAGAACAAGGAGGTAGAAGAAGTCATCACCGGCGCCAAAATACTGGCTAGCTCACACTTTAAGAATCAAGGCATCCTTTTCTGGAACAGCTTTAACATGTGACAGGAAGAGCTGATAGAAATGTCCGGGAGGGGGGAGGGGAGAGGGGAGGGGAGAGGGGAGAGGGGGGTTGGGCAAAAAAGGGATTAACATCCTTCCCCTAAATGTGATGAAGTTGGAAGACAGTGTGCAATTATTATGAATCACATTAGCTGTTGTATTTTTGTTTGTATTGTTTTCTTCTTCTTCTACTACTTTTTTTTCCCCCTTTCTTAGTGTTTAAACAAGATTAAGCCATGGCGGGTGCCTGACTAGTCAAAGCATGTCGTGTTTTAGCTGAATCACAGGCTGCATGGAAATGTCAGGGAAATCACACACACACACACACACAGTACTCGGCAGCGCATTCCTGGAGCCACGAGTGAAGCTGAGGTTGAGAGACGTATGGAAAGAGCAAAAGAAAAAGAAAAAGAAAGAAAAAAAAAAAGAGAAAGAGAGAGAACCTGTTAAAATATTGCACTCAAAGCTACACAGCTATCCCGGCAGCGCAGTGTCACCTGCGGACTGCCACCTCTCTCCCCGTTCCATCTCCATGGTGTCTAATTCCAGTGGAAAGTATGGGATCCGCGTTGTCAGGGGCAACACAAACAAAAACCGACAGGTATTCCAATAAATCTCTAGTTGGCTGATTTTTATAACATTGCGTCAGCTCCTGCTCCGGCTCCCCCGTTGTCGAAAAAGAAAGTACGCCTTCGGCTGTGCAGTTCGGACGTCAGCCGAGGACGACGGCGGCGACAGCGGCGGCGACAGGGATTCTCTCAGAGGTCCTTTAGTTTTATCCAGTATAAATAACATGACAAGACACGTTAGCACAATGACATCAACCCAGAAGAATCCAAGAGTTAAGAAATATTCAGTCATCCTGAAATACAAAAATAAAACATCTTTGACTTTTTTTTTTTGTTCTTTTTGTCTTTTTGTCTTTCTTTTACAGAAGTGAAGTCTTTAAGGTGATTCTTTTAAGACATTTTCAGATACAGTTTCTTTTCTTTTCCCCGCCCGTGAGGAAAACTAGTGCTGTCCCATTGGTCCCCTCAGTTCCTCTTGGCGTTGGTTTTTAACCGCCGAGCCCTTCGTGTCCGCTTAGTTACTGGGGTGAAACGAAACTCCTCCAGCGGGTTCACCCTGCCGTTCGGCGGGCGCTTCATGAAGTGGACTTCCTGCTGCCTCTGCGTGGTCCGCGAGCCTTTCTTGGGCCGCCCTTTCCGGTTGAAGCCGAGGTACCATCCTTTGTACTTGGCCGACACGAGGGCCGTGTAGTTGTTCTCCAGGAATTCCTCGACAAAGACGCACTCCTGCTTCCTTCCGTCGGGCTGGCAGAAGAAAAGAGACGTGAGATTAATTATTAACATACCAGCGTGGCCGCTTTTTCTACTAGTCTGCTCTGACTCTGGCCGGTTTCCTTTTCTGGCTGGGGTTGTAAATTGCTCATAAAAGCCCATTTTTTCTTCTCATTTTCACATCTATGAGCTAAAAAATTGGGCAAATGACACGTAACGTGAAGTTTGAAAACAAAAACATGGCTCAAACTAAAGCTGTCCTTCCACAGAGCAGCCTTACCTGCATACCTTCCCTCTCTAATGCCCTATTGTAATATGACACTACCTCTTGTCGTTTTCTATTTTTTTTTTGTTAATAACAGTGGAAAGCTGTTATTTCACATGCCAGGGCCAGAACACTTTGCAGTAGTTGCACATTAAAAGAGGTAATATTCTAGCATCTATAAATCCACGCCTGTAGGCTAAACATGTTGCTGGAGCTAGGACACAGGTAGCTAGCTCACTTTCGTTAATGTAATCCATGCAAAACCAAAGGTATAAAAAAAAACAACTGGATGTTATGTGATGTATTATTTCCTGGTCAAGACTTCTTTTGCCATTGCTAGCTGTTTCCCAATGCTGCGGGTCTTTATGCTAAGCTAACCGTATCTTGGCTGTATAGCTTGCCGGTTAGCCATATTCACAACTTGAAACGAGTAGGATCTGCTGATTTAGAAGAGAAATTTCAAAACGCTGCATTTTGAGATGACGTTTTCTTTGGTACAAAGTTGAAACTTTTCACAGGAAGGTTTCTAGAAAGCCGCGTTAATCGCGGGGCGGGAACCTCGGCGACGGACCAGAAGTTGGGAGCACAAACACGACACCGTGACGTGAGCTAAAGATCTATAATTGATTCCAAAACTCATTTTGTATCGTTAATAATGCTGAAAATGACAGGCTACGAAGATTGCCAATGTATTCTTATTGTTTTTCGAAACGACGACCTAATGAAATGTTGTCAGGGGACATTTTTTTTTTAAACAAACGAGGCCCCTGCAACTCAAAATGCACATTTCTAACAGATGACCGTAATGACAGAGGGAAAACGGGTGCGGATTCCTGCAGCCCCTGCCGACAAGCGGCGGTTATTAATGCGACAAAAGAACCCTACACCGCTCAGGCCGCTAACTTCTTTCCCGACGTGATCGTCTGCGGAGTCGCATGCGGCCATCCCGCGCTTGTGGCCACCTGGTGTGACTAAGTGATATAATTGCAATGGCATTCCTCCTAAGTGACCATTAGTCTCTCAATGCATTGTGGTGATTGCAGTCTGTAATTGACTGATCGAGTGTCAAAGGAGTAGGCCGATTACGTAATGGAAGAATGGCTGGGAGTTATCAAAGGGGTTTTGTTAGGGTGTACAAAAAACAGCAGGAGAAAGCAGATCTGAGGCCGCGTTCAATTCAGCCCGGATTAAGAGCTCCGGTTAAAAATATTCGTTTTGATATAAGAAAGAGGCAATTCAAACTTCAAAAGCTAAAAGGTAATATCTGAAAAGCAAAAAGGTGCTCACCCTTCCCACTATCTTGCCCTTCTCGTTCATGCAGATGTAATGCTCGCTCTCTTTTCCTTTTATTCGAATGTGGCTCCCGAAGGTTTCCGTCTCGACAACGAGAAGAGCTGGAGGAGAGAAGAAAAAGCATACTCGGTTAAGGTCATGTGTATGTCACGTGCTACAGTCCCTTACATTTAAATATGCAGGGCTCTTGTACCTTTTTTACCCCACACAATCAAGACATATGGGACAGTAAAGAGTCCCTCCAACCAAGGGCCCTCAACAGAGCATTGTGGAGATAAATTCTAATTTGTGCACTAAAGAAATTTGGTCTATTCGGGTTATTAATTTATTCTTTATGAGAACATTGTCATTTTAAATCATATATACCACTAATAGTAGGTGTACCAGAGATTTAACTCCCCTTATGAACATATATGCAGTAAAAACAACAATGCCACGGTCACTTCGACCTGACACAGCAGCAATCCACTCTCAAGATGTATCCCGGCGACTCTCATTCTTATTCCCCCCCACCCCCCCATGCCCTCCTCCTCCTCCTCTTCCTCTGCTCCCATCCCAAATGTTAACCCCTGCGAGGTCACCTTTGTCTCTGCTCGCCCCTTTCCGACCAGGCAAGGAGAGATCTGCCAAACATTTGTGGAGCGGTTACGTGCCCCTCGGGATTAGGTTTCAAGTTCCCTTTAGTCTGTGCTCACTCAATCAAAAAGTTAAGATGATCCATTTGTTTAACACACAGGGCCATTCAGTAGCGCTCAAGGGAGCAGGGGGGAAGAATAGCCGGAGGGGACGGGATGGGCTTGAGGGCAGAAGTAAACCCCCCCGCCCACCACCCTTCTACCCCCCACCCCAAAACCCAACCTTGGGAGAAAAGTGGGTAGTAGGTAACCTGCCTGAAAGGTGAGAGAGGAAAAGGCTTTTCCCTTCTCTTGTTCCGATGTCTTATTTGGGAAATAAAGAACAGCACCTCTGCTTTGGTTTCATCGTTGGATAGATTGGGCCCCAAACACGTGAAGTCAACTATTAAAAGATATTCCTACTCCTCAAATCGGACATAGGGGTCATTTGGGCTTCTCACTCTGAGGTGGATTTACATGGTATGAAGCCTCAACCCAGAACGTTAGGTTAAACCCCCTTAACGTTAAGTTGTCCTCTCTCTGTGGCACCCTCTTCCACACCCTATCCTCTTCCGAGACTCTCTGAGTAAACCACTAACGGTTTGATCTTCAAAAAGAAAAAAGAAAAAGAAAACAAATAGTCTGGTAGCTGAAGGCATCATCAAACTTAATTACATTGTTGAGTCACAGCTCTAGCGAAATGCAAACACTCGGCGGAATCTCACCGACATCAACGGAGCGGCGTTTGGTCGACAAAGGAGGGAACGTGGTACTTTTATTTACAGCGTGAGCGCTTCATCTGCAACTTTTAAAACCTCTGTGCAGGAGTCTTCAACCAACATCGGCCGTGACACTCCATAGAATAAGACATTCAAGCACGACTGCGAGTCCTAAACGCCTTTATTCTGAGCTATGTTTTTGCTTTTTGTGCATCGCTGCAACGCAAATAACGTGGGTCACATTAGCTACGTATTGACCTGAGCAAGAGGACACCTGTCCAACTTCAGCTTTAATTCCAGATTGCAGCTTTTATCAGTTTAAAAGTCTTCGCAGCGACGCACCATCTGCTCGTGGTGGACAGCGAGCATCAGCTGCAATGAAACTGCTCTGGAAAAGCTTTGTTCTTAAAGGTAATGAATATGCTACGCTAATACCTAAGAAGAATTACAACGCAGCCCACTTTAGCTGGACAGATACAGACTTTGCAGGCATTAAGCTCGGCACTTGAACCGTGCACGTCTTCTACGGTCGTTTGCAGCCCTTTGCCGTGGAGCAGCAGCGACTGAGAGTGAATTAGAGCAAGCAGAGTGTCTCGCTGAGCGTTATTAGTAAGTGCAAAGGAGTTCACAGGTGCCAGGTACTGCAGCTGGATGGGGAGGTGGAGGAGGAGGAGGAGGAGGTAGGGGGGTGGACTGTGGGAGGGGTGAGGAGGGTAGAGTTGGCAAAGCCTCATGGGAAAAATTGGATCTGCTTCCACTCAAGCTCTAACAAGCAGTGAGGAAACTTCGCCTCGGCGCATCTGTGACTGAACACACTCACTCAGAGGCATTTTCGAGACCAGCAATTTTAGGGGCCGTGAGTCAGCTGTTGTGAGCACACAATATCTGCAGGGAAGCGGCAGCAGCGGCTAGAGCAGCAGCAGCAGCAGCACGAGTCCTGCTGCTCCGTGCTTGTGCGCCCTTCATCAAAGAGAGCTTAGCTGACCGTCGGTTTACTCGTTCGCCACATTTGTTTTGATCCGCAGTGGCCACCAACGTCAATGCAGGCGGAGAGAATTCACATAAGAGGCACAAGGCTGCATCTCGGATCAGTCTGTTGAATGTTTTTTAATGCTTTTTGAAAAGTTAACATGAAGGACTTTTATACTTGTAGGCTGAACCAGATTGTCCTGGTTTCCCATATTTAGTTTCTTAGCAAGGAAAATGTATTAAATATTGGTAATTCCCATTGTGGAAATGAAACACGATGATTAGATTCTTCAACTTTAAGAGTAGAAAGTTGCGTAATGTGCCATAAGTGAATCCTGCACAGCCTCAAATGCACGATTTACATCCTAAAACCCTTAAACTCCGACTGGAAAAGTACCTCTACACCAAAGGTATCAAGTTAAAAATAGATGTTCTTTGAATACGCAAACACTCAAAGTCAGCAATTTCAAAACGGTTTCATCCACCCCAACCAGTAGTTGGTGGCTTCCGAAGGTCGCCATCCACTCCAGCGCCAGCCAAGCACAGACAGTGGAAAGCCGCCTCCAAACCATGGGCGGTAAACAGCCAAAGTGGCCGACCGGGATGAGCGAGACTCCCAAGAAGCACCAAAAAAAAAAAAAAAAAAAAACCCTGGCTTTTAGGTGGGGGGTGAGTTCTCCTGCTGTCATAAGAGACTAGCTAGAGTGTCAGGTGAGATGCACAGGAGTTCTCCCATACCATACTTGCCCCCATCATCGCCGTTGGCGTTGACTTTCTTCCCCAGGATCTGGACGTGCTTGCCCGTGGTCCTGCTGTAGAGCTGGTAGATCCGCACCTGCTTCCGGCTCAGGTCGTCCGGGTTCCTCGTGTGGTTCTCGATGTAAATCCTGAAATCGGGGGAGCTCTGCTGGGACTCCTGCACAGGAAGTGTGAGACAGGAGGAAACACAGATAGAGAGAGAGAGAGAGAGAGAGACAGAGGGTGAAGAAACACAGAAAGAAGGAGAGACAGACGGTGAGTGTTCGTCACGGCACAGGTGTTGATAGTAATGTGCGCTGTTGGTTTTATGGGCCCGGTGTCAAAAAAAATTGTGCCCCGGGGTTTAAAAACTGAGATAACAACCGGGAAACTGTGGCTGTGGCATTTTAGTGTTTCTCTCCCTTGCTTTCAACTGGCACATTTTATATGCAACGCATTTACAAGCTGCTAACTATGTTACAAGACACGTTAATGAAGTCGCCGTTTGAGCGAAAATCCCACAGAACAAGTGCAAAGCCTATAGTGCAGCCTCGTCGGCCTGTACTGAGACACAGGGAAATCGCGCGCCTCGGGCAATATTGAGAAACCTGCACTCCATTTCCACAAGCAAGCAAGCCACTAGCAATTATACACCTGAAGCATCCAGACCGGTTGCACTATCATCAAACAAATATCTGCCCGCAGGCTACGTGGGGTCCATAAATTAGGAAACGCAGCAGGCGGAGGGCTGAGGTGGAAAGAGGCACCTCAAACCACAAAAACCTCTCCCGTAGGAGAACTTTCTGATCAGACAGAACTCACCAGCCTCTTGTTTATGAGTCGGCTCGGGCCTGCCATAAAAGCGGAGGAAACCGCGCGACTCCGAAAAAGCGACTGTGACCCGACACGTGGAAGAGCGAGCGGAAACGTATACTTTCAGAAGCCCTGGAATCTCGCTTCACGCCAAGATCCCGTTTCCCCAGCTGTATGGTGTGGTAATTGCACAGTAATGGCTTTTTATGTGGCTGTTCTCAGGTGGCTAATTATATACACATTACACAGCCCGAGTCCTTGTTATTCTAGCTCCGGCAAATTAATGACATGCAGGGAACATGATGGGAAATCGGGGCATCGGACGGACATTCAGATCCTTTAAATCAGAGGGGAAGGCCGGACCGCTCCCGAGTGCAATCCTGACATGCCTCCTCTGAACCAGGTGTCATGCTTGAGTTGGGCCTCAAAGATGTGGCCCAGAAAAATACAAGTTCCTCTAAAGGAACTAAAGGCATGTTCGTGCATCCGCTTTACCCTCAAATTCACCATCAAGTGGCATGTCTGGAAAGACACTTGTAGCTCTAGATACCCACTTGAATTTGCAGGATCGGTGCTGATTTCAAGGTATGAGGTATATTCTCAATGTGTGAGAATTTAAGAAGGGATTCTGAATCAACACAACACAACCGTGCAACACACTACCCTTTAATAATTACACAAATATACCTTTCCAATCCTAAGCTCCACCTGGACCAGAGATAAGCCAAGAAATGCACAGTTTTACTGCAAAACGAATCACTTCAGGATTGATGAAACCAGCGCCTGTTTAACACACGTACATCAACATTACTTCCGTTGTACCTTTACAACAACTGCCAGCAACAGTCACGATAAGATCGTATGGCTTTTGGCACCGACAGAGCTGAAGGAAGCTCATGTGCTGGCCGTTTTGTGCAATTTGTGTCCTCGTAGGTGTTTCCGAGGAAAAACGATAAAGAATGACGAATTTCATAAGGATTAACCAGACATGTTACCGAGAACAGAAAGAGGCCGAGTTCCACTGAATAGATAGGTGTTCCCAACAGGCCATCAGGGAAGCGCTCATCCCAAACTGTGCACAAAAAAACTGTTTTGTAAATCAACCATCAGCACCGTCTGTTGCCAACTCTCTCTCCAAATGAACCTCAAAGCTGACGAGGACGAGGAAGAAGAAGAAGAAGAAAAAAACTAGCGCACAACAAAACATAGCCTAACCTGGGCTGCTGAGGGATTTATCCCAAATCTCCCCCATCTCTAAACAAACATAAAGGTGTGTTTGGTAGACAGTTGCATTTCATGTCGAAGGGGGGAGGGGGGAAGGGGGGGAGGCAAGCCTAAGCACATGGCTGGGGTGAACGCTAGCGACAATAGTTTTTGTTTTTTTATCACGCCGTCTCCCTTCTTCAAAGACGCGGCATGAAAACGGATATGGTTGAAACTTCAAAAGTCTGGCGCTCGCCTTCGCCGAGGAAGCTCAGTTGTCGCATCCATCTAAGATACACCACGCTATCTGCTTGACACACGTGCAGACAGTCAGGGTCACACACACACACATATGTATAATCAGGCACACTGGTGCGGAAAGGCACCCTCAGCGTTGGCAGTGCATTCAAAGCCGACTTCCATCTGTGGTTGCTTCTTTTGTTTTTCCTTGTAAATTCACAACCACAGCATGACATGTAAGAGTCATTAGCCGTACGTGGCTGCACCGAGGAGCAGAGTTTCCCAATAACACGGAGAGGCGGCGTGACAGGAGGATAAAGAGACGCCCCTGCACTTCTTTTTAGTCAGGTAAAACTAATCAAAGAGCCGCAATCAACACGCAACGTATTCAACGGTCCAACTCCTACATCTACTGGGTCACATTCTGCATGAGCTTCTCCACGAGGAGTGGTCAGCTTTGTTTGCGGCAGCTCTGTTGGAATAATCAGAGCAAACAGACTTATATAAGATTGCAGTTTCTAGTATTAAGGGTTCTCCTTTCCTTTTTCATTTTTTTTTTTTTTATGTTTCTGGGAAATTTCTCCAGTTACTTCCCAAGCTACCACAGCCCTGTTATTTTGTCCCTGGGAGCTAATGGTTTCCTGGAGAAGGTGATCCCTGCAGAACTGTGCAACCTATAAAATGTACTGTTTCAAGTTAACAAACATCTGCTCCCACCGGGTTTTATTTGGCAAATGTGAACTCATCATGTTGGATTCATTTTTTTTTTTCCTTGACTAAAAAAAAAAAATACTTTATTAAATATGTAAATAAACACTAAAATAAACACTGACGAATGAGGTGAGGCTTTTTGGAGATGCATGGATGAGAGATAAATCCACTGCTTTAATGTATTATTGTTATTTTGATAAAACAAAAGGTGGAATATTAGGATCGGACACGTGATGCCAATAAACCGATCAGATATCTTTATGGGGAGAAGGAGCGTGCTGTCTGCGTCCTATCTAAATCACACCCGCGCACTCAATTAGCTGAGTGGGTGCCTGCAAATCATTACTGTTCAAAGTGAGACGCAACCAATAAAAACCGAGGCAACATGCGCCAAACGAGCCATCTGTTCAAAGAACAACTTTTAACCCCAGGGATCAAAATATTTATTACGCGATTCTGTTGTAAAATACCGAAACTGCTACTTGAATTCCAAATTAAAAACAACAGGTTTTAATTTAGATTTTTTTGCCAATCCCTTAAAACTCGGTGGAAGTATTAGTCACCATTCTTATAATCTATTTTTTTTTTTTTAGATTAAATCGATAGGGCTCTTGTCTCTCATTTTCCCATTTTCTCTCGTTTTAATTTTCGCTTTTACGCACAAGATCGATCCAAAAACCTATACTCTCATTTTAATTCAGCATCCCAATCAAATCTAATTTACCTTAAGCTCATTAAATCACGCTAGTTTGCTGCCTAACAATGTATATCTGGTCCTGAACATCCATCACACCACCATCATTCGCATTTAAAAACGACACAGCGTCATGCGAGCGCACAAACACACGAAAAAAAGGCTTGATAATGGGAGTAAACATACCTGTAGCTGGAAGTAGAGTACCAGAAAGTGTAAACACCTACAGCAAATGGAGAGAGGGAAGAAAGAAGAGAGGAGGGGAGTGAATCACACAGGCAATTACATGAAAAATAAATGCAGCCTACCTGGATGACACCAGTGCACAAATATGAAGTTTTTGGCGACTTCTATTGGTAAGAATGCATGATTCTGTGTGCAAAGAGAACCGAGATGTGGTGTACTTACAGGTATATGAACCTCGAAGGCAGCAGAGACATCTTGACTCGCAGAAATACAGCTGAAATACACCTGCTTCCACAGATTTAGAGCCCCGGGAAAGGTTGGCGAAATCGCCCCCCTCTCTGTCGCTTTCGCTCCCCTGCGCGTCTTTTACGCACACAGCTCCGGGGGTAAGTAGGAGATTGAATCCCAGTGTAAGGACATATGACGGGAGAGCAGCAGCAGCAGCAGAGTTACGGAGTGCAACATTGGGTGCTTCCTTGTTGGGGGAAATTATCCAGAAGATTTTTTTTTTTGTTTTTTCTCAGCTCAGTCTCCTCCGCTCCCCCGAAAATAACTTCTCCGTAAATCGGTGCCAAATGTGGGAAGGAATCGGACTTCTCCAAAAAGAATCCCTCTCTCTCTTAAAAAAAATATCCTTTGAGTTTTTTGTTTTTCTGCGCACCTAGAGCTAAGTTACCCCGCAATCCCGCTTCTCCAGAGATCACAGGCTCCTCAACTCCGTCCGTACCTGTGAGGGATTTCTACACCTTGCATGGGTCATTTTATTCTACCAAGTGCTACGGTGGAAATAGGAAAAAAAAAAAAAAAAAAAGAATAACAAAACGACCGTCCACCAAAAACAAAACCGGTAACTGCGGGCAAATAAACTTATCCAACTTATCAAAAATATATATATATGTTAAAAAAATAATAAGTAGTGTTGAAATCGCAGCGGTAGCAGCAGCAGCAACAGCAGCAGATCCCTGGAGAGGTTCGGGGGCTGATGATGGCGCAGCAGTGCCTGTCAGTGGTGTTTGTGCGTCTGCGGCTTGAGATTTGGGCACAGAGAGGCTTTTTTGTTGTTGGTGGGTGGAAACATGTCAGCGGTTTGCACCTGATAGGGTAATCTTGGAGAGACCATCAGCCCGGAGAGGGTTTTTTCCTCTCGGTGGGCAAAGCGCCGCGCGAAGAAACTTGAACAAGCAGATGAAGTGCTTTGGTTTGGTTTTATTTATTTATTTATTTTATACATATATATATCTCAATTCAGATATGTGTTTGTGAGAGGCTTTAATTAGTATTCGGGCATGACCAAAGACAAATGCGATAATCTAATTTAAAATATCTGCATCTGATGGGGTGATATTAAATATTTTTACGCAAAATTATATATTTTTTTCTTTCAACCTATTTTTTTTTTCTTCATTACTGTTTGCACGTTGTTTTTTCATGCTCAGCTGATCTGTCGCTGTGTTGCAACAGCGACAGAAACTGCGTCTCTTTCGCTGTTATTCGTGCGCTTTAAACCGCCGCCGGTTTGTGGATTGGCCTCGCTCTCCCCAGACGGCATTCAAATGCAGGTTGTTGTCCTCGATTTTTTTCAATAATGTGCTATAACTTATCCCGCATTTAAATGAAAGAGAGGTGTGAATGTGTTTACGAGTACTTCAGAGCTGGCAGCAGTAAAGTGAGCCCACATCCCTGCTGCCATTAAATAAAAAGAGAGGAAAACCTTTGTGGTTCGCCTTTATTGTCCCATTAAAACTGGATCCTCGGGATTCCTGCCCCATTGATATTCAAAATGATTCTAAATGATTACATACATAACTTCCCATGCTGGGGATTTCAAAGGGCCTCCTGCTGCTAGTTTAGTGGGAAATGAAAAGGAGTGTTTGACTAAGAGCTCCAGCTGCTGATCATCATGAAGCAAAAACAGCAGCGAAATAAACAAAAAATCAGGATGTTAGCTGGAAAATATTAATTCATGACCTTTGTTTAAAAGATTTGAGGGTTTATGGCGAGTTAAATCACAGAGCGTGCATCTTTTCCTCAAGAACATAAAGTGGGTTGATGTGGGTTTACCCAGTGATTCATGGCTTTCTGCCTAACAAGAACCCTTGATCCTGTCAACCACAGGGCACTGTAATCATCCCTGTAACACAACTGATGCATTATGTCATTTAAAGCATGACTAATTTAGCCTTGTCTGCCTCAGGGAGGGAAATCACAGCGAAAATGGAGCAAATAGTAATTATCCAGAAAGATAATTTGACGATTTCTTTACAAATACAAGGCTCCGGGAGCGTTTGATCAAATAAGGCTCGCCGCTGATAAAGATTTCTCCGAGAGTCAAAAAAAAAAATAAAGGCACCTGACAACCTGATTTAAAGGCAGGGACGATAAACAGCAATTACCACGCTGGCTGCGATAGAGCCGGCATTGTGGAGTCACTCATCGCCTCTTAAGCACATGTTTGTGACAAACTTCTCGGAGCATGACTGTAAATTCACAACCGAGGGGAGGGGGGGAAAAAAAAAAGGGGAGAGAGGAGCAGCAGGCTTGGACGTGGCCACCTGTGAGGGTACGGGAGGAACCTGCATGTCTCTGCTTTTGGCCAAGAGGGAAGGTTCCTGTTGTTTTTTGTTTTTCTTTTATCGTCAGGCTTTGGGTGCACTTGTCTGGTTTACCAGTCACTTTGGCAGCTGACCAACGAGCAGTCAGAGGGATAGATTTATTTACTATAATAACATAATTTGACTAATAAAAGAGGATTTATAATGACCTACGTTCCCTAATCCGTTCAAATACTTGCAGCTGCCTTGCACGGATCTTTTTAGGACACGGCTGCTGTTTGGTTGTCTTCACCAAATCCGTTGTTGCAAAAAAATTGAAATGCATCCTCTGCACACGTGGTGCAGACTTGAAGTGCAAAAGAAATAAATAAGCCTGCCTTCTAAACATTTCTTTTTTTTTTTTGGTAGTGGTGGTTCCAATGAAAACAGCTGACATCATGTTGCATTGATCATCCAGTCACCATAAAGGAATTTTCATCCCCTTCTACTATAACGGTATTGTGGCAATATCTCAAATCTCGATGAAGCAAAACGTGGAGTACCTGCACACAAAGACGCCGCTAGATGTGCGTGAATTAACCCTTTGAAATAAAAGATGAACCAAACACATTTTGAACCGTCGGTCAAAAGATTCGTTGAGCCTGCGAACTGCCTCCCGACTCTATTTGAAGAGCAAGAGAGAGAGAGAGAAAAAAAAAAGCCTGATAAAACGGTAAGAATCAATCAAATTCAGTTTGCTGCAGGTTGAGCGTAACAAGGGCGAGCTTTGTGAATGGGGAGAGCTGTTTCAGTCCAGTTCCTGAGGCTCAGAAGAGGAGCGGTGGTGGTGGTGGTGGGGGGGTTGGGTTGGGGTGGGCAGCCACTCAAGAGTTGGGATAAGGTTACCCACACAGATTAGCTGACAAGAGTGAGGGAGTGAGAAAAACAAGCAAGCAAGTTAAAGGTCTTAGTTTACCTGGCTTGCTGTGCTTGGCAGCCAATGAAAGTGCTTTCCGACCACAGATTCAAGCGGCGATGCCTGAGATGGACCTGTGCAGCCACATTTCCTGATTGTGTTTCAAATTTTATTTTTTTTTTTATGAAAACAAATCAAACTCTTAAGTCGGGGAGGGGAGGGGGCGAATGATGTTACTCAGACGTCTCCCGGAGTCCTTTCAAGCCTTTGAATTTGAACCTCGCCGCTTCCGTGCAGTTATGCGTGTCTGTCTGCGGCGACGGGACTGTGGGAATGTCACCGAGGATATCTCATTGAAGCTAAAGGAGGAGGCATCCGAGGGCGGGCAAGCGCTCAGCAGTTCAAAGGACCCTAGCAGGCATTTAAGGCTTGACAAAAGAACTTGGCAGATCAGTAAGTGAAGCCCAATGTACTACATTAGTGTCAGGACCCCCTCCGCGTCCCTCCCACTTTGCACTTTCATCTCTGACACGGACATATTGACTTAAAGGAAAGGAGGGGGTGCCAGGGGTCGCTGCTGGTTTGGTGAGTGTCGGAGGGGTGGGGGGGGTGCATGCGTCCCATTCAATCCCCAAGGTGAAGCGAGTGATGCCGAGGGGTGACCACTGACTCATACGAGCCACCCAGAAGCCTTTTCTAAACTAGAAGTCACAGGCCGACAAGCATGTGAGACCCAAACGGGACGGCCCTCTTCCTCTCATCTCCCTCAAACTCAGACTCACCCCATTAGTGCATGCTGACCCTACCCCCGCCCCTCTCCAAACACATCCCCTTTTCACACCGTTTGCTGATCGCGCCCTTTCTGCTGGCTACCCAGAGTCCAATATCTAACGTGGGCCCAGGTCGTAATGGGGTCGCGACACCTTGACATTGCGGAGGGTGACAGAGAAAGGAGCCAGAGGTGGGAGGGGGCAGCGAGCCGGGCTACCTCAGAGACCTTTCAAGTATCACCTGAAGAAGAGGGAGGAGGAAAAGCAGGAAGTGTTTAGGTAATTTGTCCCCCGTCACACGTTGTTTGCATGGAGTCATTAAGGACCATTTAGGTTTTGTTTTTTTTTTCTTTTTGCCTTGAAGGGAAGACGCCGGAGCGTTTGGGTGCAGGCTGCTCTCCTGGAGGGGAGAGGCCATGGGAGCGAAGGGTGAAAATTAAAGCATCGCTCTTCAACAAATCATCTCCAAGCACCGCAGCACATGTCGAACATATTAATGTTTCCATTAGCCTCAGTCGCCTGTTTGACATTAATGATGATTTGCTCCATCTCGGTCCAGCAGGGAGTCTGAAGTTGTCCAAAAACATAAACAAAAGTTTGGACTCTCTTGTTGCTAGTTACTAACATGTGCAATAACTTTATGTGACTACACGCAGTTTGAAGACCTCACTAAACTATTCATGCTTGGATGAATTCTTTGGCCATTGCTTAGCGCAGTGAATCTGCCAAAATGTGTCACCGTGCTGCAGTGAATAAAAATCAGCTGACAGACCTCATGTGTTCTACGTCTTTTGGCACGTGTTTGACAGATAAATGTCAACTCCCTTGGACGAGCAGAGGTAATCAGAAAGTCTTGTTTCTCTTAGCAGACTTTAGCCGAACAATATGAGTGCTTTAATGACATAATAAGCCTTCAGAGCTGGGCGGACTAGTGGTGAAAGTTTGGGAAGTAAAATGATGTAAGTGTTTTTTTGTCAGCTCTTTAAGTTTTTTTTTCCTCCCTGAATTGAACGACCCCATAATCGTTTTCTTGGATTGCCACAATTACCAAATTAAGGGGCTGGTTGTTTTGTAATGTGGTATAAAATTGCTCCGAGACTCACACACTGGCCGGCGGGTTTGACTCATTCACGCAGGACGTGTGATGATTCGACAGTTATTAAAAACACTTAGCCGCCCCGCCGAGCTTACCCTACCCTACCCGTACCCTGACCCCTCGACGGATGGCGCTTTATGGACGCCGTTAACGAGACGAAGGCCCAAAGTTAAATTAAAAATTAGCTCGAAAGCAGCTTTGAGAAGGTGACGCTTCGCAATCAAAAGGACGCCGGAGCCCACCAAGGGTGTGACCTGAACTCGGCCACATGATTTGATGAGGACTTTGATTTTTAAGTCATTACCTTCCGTCTTAGGGGTGAGAAGAACTGAGTGAGTGTTCAAAGCCGAAACCTGTCAGGCTAATGTTTATCTGATTACCGTCTGAAAGGCACTTCCTCAGGTACAACTGGTCTGCGGTGGTCCTGGGAGATTGGTTTCAGCTTGTGCAATCGCCTGTCAGGATGAGGCCGTTCATGCACATTTTAAAACGTGCGTTAAAAATCATTATTCTTCCGTTAAATGAGATGTTGTAAACATATTTGAGGAAGATGGCAAAATTCAAGGGTGGGATTTAAAAAGGAAGTGTCTTTAAAGCTAGGGCTGTGCCACAACTTGATTTGATTTTTAATGGAACAAATATTTGGCTTAAGATTTGTGCAGGACGATGCTCTACTATTGCACTTTTATTATTCCAGGTTTACACATGCACCTTTAAACTAAAGGTCCAGTCAATTATTGACATGCTGGGTAAAAAAAATCAGGGCCTTAATCTGAACCCCACGGTTCCAGCTTTGGGCCAGAGCGAGGGCCGAACTCAAGAGCATTGTTAGGCGTAAGTCAACTTCAAAACTCTCTGCCCATCTCTGAGCTTTACAAAGTGTTGTGCGCCGAAGTGCAGCTGCGGCCTATAAGTCCTCTGTTCCCAGTCACGAAAAAGAACCCCGGAGTAGAGTCTCTCCTTGAGCTGTCTGCTCGGGTAAGCTAGCCTGAACCTGCAGTTCCACTCATCCTAATCGCTGAGCCCAATCCATTCCCCTGTCTAGCACCTCTTCAGAGGCCGCTCGCCCCCTTTGTTCTGACAATACACAAACGACCATTCAAATGGAGGGACTCTGTAATCAGTGAAATACTAGCCTCTAGGCTTTCAGAATAGAAAAAAAAGGGAGGGAGAGAGCCACATAGAAAGAGAAGAGAGAAAGAAAATCCATCCATGACCAATCAACTCTAACTACCTGTCTGGCTTTTTAGCTGCAGATGTTATTTGGAAAAGAGGGGAAAAAAATGTGCCCGTTCCAGATGTAAGATGTACAAAGGGAAGGCAGGCTGGTACCTCCACCCACAGAGAAAAAGGCCGGACCCTTCCACACCCATCCATCTTTGATACGGCTGATGTTATTTTTGCTCTTGCCTACGCCATTTCCTTCAAACAAATATGTGATGCATTGCATCACCTTGCAACGATGAAGGAAAAAAACTAAAATATGATCGATGCAGTCTCACTGCAGAAGCATGCTGGGATCACGTATTACTGAATCATTCTGAGCTGAACTTCAAGGGTTGTAGTGGATCATTTGTGGAATATTCGTATGAGTTTATAGTGGATGTTATCTGCCTCTAGAAAATAAAAGAAGCGCTAAAAAGGAAATTCAGGGCATGTCAGAAATGTGTGATTCCTAAAATGTTACTACTTCTTTGGCTCAGAGGTCATATGACTAACAGCTTGAAGATAGATGATGAAAATACATATAACAAGGGTTGCTGTATGTTGTTAATGTGGGCTTCACACCTTGAAAATTAGGTGCATGAGCAGAACAAGTCAGTACATAGTCTGAAGTAATTTGCATAATAAGTAAAATGGGTTTTATATTTCAGTATTTAGAGTGCATGCAATTGAAAATGTGAAGTAATGTGAGTAAACCATCCTCAAAAATACGCGAGATCAGCGTCAGTATGTGTCAGTCCCTTGGAGTCACTGTGGCCTTTTCCTCGTATTTCATATAAGAACGGAATAAAGACACTAATGCAAGTGGAGCTACGCTGCTTTCCAGTGCATTTGCAAGGTGAAGACAGTTTGTTAATGTTTGCGCATGTAGACCGATAAACCTAACCAACTGATTCACCGACTACTCAAATAAGCAATACGTGAATTTTAAAATATGCATTAAATCAATTGACTAAAAAGATGCACAAAGTATCTCTGGCAGTGAGCTATGAACTGCTTTGGCGGGACATTTGCATACATTGCTGGTAGATTGTGTTTGCAACTTGCCTCTCATAATCTTAACAAAAAATAAAAGCACAGCAAAAAGAGGCTGCAGAGCTGAAATAAAAGCAGTTGGACCAGTAAATCAGGTCGGATCGCGGTGCAGTGTTTGTCAAATTGTGTTGGAGGTCAACAAAGGTATTAGCTCAACCGACAAAAAGAGCAGGGGACTTTATCTTGTGGTTAACATCTTGTTTCAAATAAAATAAAGCAATTAAAATAATAAAAACATCACTCCCTCCTTTACATGTGACTGTACTTTATGATTAAACTATAATTTCCACTTTTGCTATCATAGATGTTTGTGTACACACTTGCTTTCTTTAAATTCTGCATCCTGTCAACAACCAGAAAAAACGTTGCCTCGTGTTTCGCTTCAAATGCTGAATGGAAGCGCCTTGTTGCAACGATGCAGAGAATACGTTAGAGAAAGTGGGAGAGGTGTCAGGTGAGACAACGTGCACGGTGCAGGTAACAGCCTTAACAGAGCTTGGGGGCTAAAGTCATTACAGATCTCAGTTTTTTGAAGTTTGGGGACTGACAAATTACCTTGTTGAACCACACTATTCTGAGTGAGGCATGTCTGTCAAATATCTGATGAAAGTGCTGCCCGAGGCTCTTGTTGGAGTGATCTTGGGCAGATAAGCGTGAAAACAGGTAAATGTAAATTCAGCTGTGAACCTGTGATGTGATGATTTATTGAATTTCAAGTCAGATGTTCCGTCATCACCGTAAGAAATCGGATTCTAGGTTAAAGAGTAAGAAAAAAACTCCATCATAAAGTCTCGGAGCATATTTTTACAGTCATACCTTTGGCTGTCGTTAATACGTATGATAATTTGATCATTTGAGTTACTGCCTGCTTATTTTACAGATAATCTAGTCACCCGATTGACTACCTACTAGCTACTTCTAAAAATATAACAGAGATGTCAGGATCTCACCTGCCACACTACCACTGGAGGACTTTTGGACTACCTCTGTTACATTTCATTAAAATACGGAAAGAAAAAAGGTTTCTCCAGAGGTTTTCGATTCAGTCCAACAGTTTCTCGCCATCTTGAGTCATCTTCCAGTAAGTCTTTCTTCAAGTCTTCTTCAAACTCTTTTCCACTTTTTTTCCTAAACTTCTGTGTCACTGCAGACCTGACAGATCTCAGCGCACACACACACATACACAGTTCTTGACGCTGACCAAACTAAACTTGGCAAATCTGGATTCCCCAGCCTCTCCCTGGACGCAGTTGAAGGCCTTGTGAAAAGTAGCCTTAACCATTCGTATTGGACCTGATCCTGATTCTGTCATTCTTCGGGACCAGAGTTGAATTCCAGACCTTGCCGCATCCCGCCAACTCTCATGTTAGCTTTGGTTTGCTGACGCACTGCTACCAAAGAGCCATGATTCTGTATCAGAGGACCCTAACCCACAGACATCTTTCTATCTTTCAAGGACAATTTGACAAAATGCTGTTGCCCTTTCCTATGGACTCATGTGACACATTTTCAAGGCTCACGGAAGTCCTTATGAAAATAGGATTAATCCCGGAATCAAGCCCTGTGGCACTCCACAGGCAAAAGCCTTCGTGTATGAAGAAGTAATCTATTGCAAAATCCACTCGAGAACAATCCCAGACAAAACCGCCCACTGCCTTGCAACTTGTCTACACCGGATGGTTTTCAGCTGTCAGTCTAATGAATCTGCTTCATCTCCAATTTATTCTTGGCAGGTGTTTACTCCAGCCTTTACCTGGAGTTTAGAGCAAAGGGATCACATTTTTTAAAAGAGAGACTCAGTAATGGCATTCTTAAAATAGGTGGGGACATAAACACAAATAATGGGACTGTTAATAATTAAGAGCCAACTGGAAGCAGTAGCTAGTACAACAACTTCCTTGAGAACATAAGAGGAAATACTGTTTCATGGGGGACGAAAAGTAGAAGAGGTCTTTCCTGGTTGTTGTTGTTGTGTACAAATGAATCCGTAAAGGTTAAGATTGGAGGGAGAACCCAAAGATTTGATATCACTATGAGTTTGAGCAGAAAATGACTAGGATCTTGGAGACGTCCAAGCGACAGGGGCATAATAAGCTTTCAGTTGTGTTTAACCATATTTGCAATCTTGTCTAACACATTTTTAAATGCCATAGTTATGTAATAATAATAATAATAACATAAATCATCTTTTGTAATCGTCATGCCAGCGTAATCTTTGAGAAAGTACAATGTGTACTATAAGGCCATAGAACAAAGTCATGGTGGGCTCCCTTACACAATGCCCAAGCCCTCGAATTCCTCCAGATCTGAGCTGAGTAGCTCTCAGAAGCCTCTCTACTGCATTAGGGGAAAAAACCTCTGAGTTTGTGGGCAGAGGAATGCAGCTCACATCTTTGCCATAGCAGCCGTAGAGGTAATGCACTCGCGTGTTGGCGCTTGTCGAGGTGAGCGCACCTCCCTCTTCTGTATTAATAACCGCATGTCCTATTGCTGTATCAACGGGGCTGTGTTTTACTGGGCCAGGGTTTGCTTACGGGAAGATAGATGATGAACTCCCCCACCCCTTTCCTCTAATTTACACAATTACTTCCCCCGATGTCTGTTTTGCTGAAGTATTCCCAATCCCTGAACGAGCAACCGTCGTACAACCCCCACCCAGTCATCCTCCACATATCACGAATGCCAAGAGCAGACCTCAGCAAAAAAAAGTGAATATGGCATAAGGAAAGTCAGTGCACAGGCATTTTAAGCATAGCAGAAATAGTTAAAAATAGCCCTGTTTAGTTTTCAAGGATAATGCAAAAGAGTTCACAAATCCTGACAAGAAAAGAGCTGACTGCTTTTTTTTTTTTTTTTTTTTTGGAAATGTTTATATAAGCGCATCATCTTTGACAATTGACTTTAACATAGAAGGAATTGTTATTAAGATACAGTCAACTGTCAAAATCGTGCCGTGAAAGAGAAAATCACTGGTGATGACAATGATGGCTTCCTTTCCGTCTAATATAAACATACCAGCATGATCACTTTTTCCCCCAAGGGCAAAGTCATTGTTCCATTTTGAAAGCTCTCCGTGAATGCTTGAAATGTTCCCTTGATATTTTTTCCCTCTGCTCGTTTATTTGCTTGTATCCAGGTGATGTGCCAACCTGTCACATCAAGCACAGACGGCCTTATTTCCTCAGAGCAAAGGTCAAAACAATCGTCACGGGAGGGATGGGGCGCATGCGCGTGACGGAGGGCGACAGAAGACCACGCTCTGTTTTTTTTGGGGTTTTTTTGTTTGACGTGTGAAGTACAAACGGAAATGGATACGTTGAGAACGTGCTCGGTGAAACGCGGGAGAGATTTTGATCCCCTGGGAATGGGATATCTATTCATAGATATCCATCATTTTTGTAAGGAAGCAAAAATACTTATCAGTTTAAACCTCCAAAACATGGATAGAAAAGTGTATTTTCTACATTACACTGACCTAGTTTGTCTGTAGACACAAAGACGCTAATCTCCACCTCCAAGAAAAACAAAACTTGCTCATGTTGCGTCACAGTACATGGCTAATAACAAGAAAGCTAAGCCCAAAAATACAAAAGTCAAAGATATATTTCACTGCCACTTGGGGCCGCCAAAGTGCCCACCCAAACAATGCAAAAAAAAAAAGAAAAAAAAAGAAAAAAAAAAGAAAGCTTCCATTTCAACACATCTGCATGTCCCTTTTTTTAAAAAAAATTTCGTAGGACCAGTACAGAGTTGCTTTCCAATCTCACTCCATCTTAATAACAACACTTATCACCAGTTTATGGCATTGACCACATGTCTTAACCGCAGAACTATTATATAGTATTAGAACATGTTAACAACACCTGTTGCTGTGGGCTGAGCTTTTTTTTTTAAACTAGACACACAGATGTCTTTAAAATCACACATCCCTTTGGGTCGTGAGAAAAAAGAGGGCGGAAATGTACATGCCTGCAGAGACATGACCTTACATTTCTTTCCACCAGAGATGGAGTGTGAAAATCTTGGCCTCTATTAGATGTCCTACAGGTAAACCCTAGGAAGACGGAGAATATCTGATTTCTTCAGAACTTCTCATGAAATATAACAATGGAAGTGTCTAGGCTGCTAAAAAAATGCAACTACAGCAATCTCAAAGGTGACATAACATGATATTTAGAGCCGATGCACTTGCCATTTTTGCTCTTAGCTATCAGAACTGGAGCTGTGAAAGAGCAGGCTTGGCTGCTGTGAGTAGAGTGATATAGGCAGCCTGACAGTAGTGTTAGCATTCCCCCGAAGGCAGTTTAAAAAACAGTGTAGGATGAGGTTGCATAATCAGTGCCTTCGAATTCATGGAAAAGAGAGCCTGGACTTAGAGAAAGATATACTGACACATCAAGAAGCGAGGAGAAAAGTGTATGGAGCAACATTTTTGGCTGGAACCCAGGTGAATTAAATTGAAATTTGTAGCTTAATTGACACTAGTTGCTACAAGCTATACTGACGGGGGAAAATGATGAGGTGGTAACAAGAAATGTATGATTTTATATTTAATCTAGATGTATTACTACATATATCGGACAAGATTTTGGTTCTTCTCATAAATGACTATATCCTGATTTGCTTTGACCTTTGAGCTGGGTACAAACTTACAAATACAGCTTTAAATAAAAGTCAGAAATGCGTAATTCCGTTCTTAATTATGTCTACAAAGGACTCTGACTCTGTTCCTATAACTCTATGTCCATCTACATTTTGTGAGTCTTGTCATTGCAACATGCCAAGAAATGGGTCAGTGTGTATATCACTACTTGAGTTCAACTGGAAGGGAGTGAGCCCAGCCAGAATCGCATATTATCCTTTAAAGCTACCATAGTGGATTTTAAGATTTAGCTTGACATAAGCTACATTTACATGGGGTGGGGGTGGGGGACTCTACTGTCTTAATATGTTAACCCGACTATTAAAAACTATTTATAGAGTATATGGCACGTCAATGAAGAGCATGCGTTTTGTATCAGCCCATCTTTAAATTACCCTAATAACGGATATATTGGATTTAGCGATAAATAGCAGCAAGCTGTGCAGTTCAAATACCAAACATGTAGCTGTTAAGACGTGGCATTCTATGAACAAATATATGTGAGATTAAATAAAGTATCAACAAAACTGTTGAATGTCAATCTGACTTTGGAGTTAGCTCTTATAAACCTAAACTAGTTCAGGCTACGTTTGGAGTCGTATGGGAAACTCTGTATCTCCCCCTTCTGGCAGTGAGGGGAATTACAGACATACAAGTGACAGTTCGTCTTCTTTAACAGGAATGGTAATCCGTGTTCGTCTTTCCCGCCTTTCTTTTTCAACTACAATCAATCGTCTGAACGCAGAGTTTCCTTTTCATTTGCAGCACCTGAAATGTTTCTTGGAAGCTTCCTAGATTAAATTTCCTTTCTCCAGCCCACCAGAGATTCTGAACTCATAGAACCACAGTTGCATTCGTAACTGCTGCATCCACAACTACAGACTATGCTTTACTTATAGCTGCTGCAGACTATTCCGTCTCCATTGCTACCTTTGTTCCTCTCTTAAGACGCCAGATTTAAAACTGCCTCATTAACTTAACTAGCGCTGGGTAAATATGGGAAGGGTTTGAATGTAACCAACATTCATTTTTATGTATAAAATTCTGCACTAATGTTTTAACTATTCTTTTTTTTTTTTTTCAGTCATGGATCAATGAACAGGTAAATTCAGATAAAAACCAGTATTCAAAAGACAGTGGAAAAGAAGGAGTGTATAAACTGAGACAATTGGATGGTTTCTCTTTTTGCATTTTAGCCTAGCTAGATGTTTTGTTAAACTATTATTTTTCACTTGTATTACACAGTTTCAGTTGCACAAGCATCTAATAATAGAATCAAGAATCTTGATTCTTCTTGACAAGCATTTAATTCCTTCAAAAGTGCTACAAAGGTTTTTACAAAACTATACAAAGGTGTGATGTGTGTGCTTTTACAACAGATTGCTCAAAGATTGTTTGCTGTACAGGAACAGCTTGAGCCTATTAGATGTTATCTACTGTTCCTCCTCTTTCCTATTACACTCCTCTAAGTGCTGAGAAAACACATATTGGTGCACGCTGTCTTTATAGTTGCAGGGAACGCAACATCCCTGGATCAAAAGCCATGTTTAGTTTGTGCTAAAATGCCTCTGAACAGTACAAGTGATTGACAACAGGCACAAGATCATTTAGTCCATTCCCTCTACATACACACACACACACACACACAAACGTTTGTATGGCTATCTTTGTAAGGAATCCTTACCCTAACCTTTACCCTTTACCTTTAACTAAAACTTAACCCTGAAACAGCCTTGTACAGAAGTGAGGAGCGGACAAAATGTCCTCACTTTGCACAAATGTCCTCACTCCGAAGGTGTAAAACTAAAAACTGGTCCTCAGAAAGATAGCTGTACAAGATCTCTCACACACACACATACACACACACACACACACTTCAGGCTGTTGGCAGATGCTTGTACAAGATGGGTTTACACAGCAAGAACTGCCCGTCCTCTGCCACCCTTACACTCTCTTCACAAGGAGGCACAAATACACTTACAAACAAAACACACCTGTTCTTACAGGACACGCACACTCACAAAATGCTCAGAATCATGACCGTCCTGTCTCATATCGCGTGACGCCTGGATTAAAGAAAAGGGCGATATTTCCCTAATGGCCCTAATGCTGGATTTGGCTGGCACGCGGTGGGTACCGATACCAGCGTTGTCGCACGTACCGCACACCTGCCTTGTGTCTGTGCGGTTTAACTCTTAAGAGAGAGGCGCTGACTGTTAAAGGGTCAGTTTATCCAAATAGGAAATTAAATAGTGGAAAAAAAAACTGTCTCAATGAGAAAGATGAAGACAGAGAAGATGAGATCATGTCCTTGAATGGTTGAGAAGATACCACCAGAATTAAGGGTTCTCACGCCACCTTTTTTTGCTTCCTCAACCACTGCACTTTGTCCTTTACTAAATTAAGAGTTTGCACCTCGTCTAGCTCGCTGCTGAAGGGGGATTTTCTGTTTTTTTTTTTTTTCCTGGAGACATCCTTTTTACTTGGCATCCAACTAGTTATTGGTCGCTCTGGTGGAAGTAAATCCTGCAAATGTCAATTCTCCCATTTTTTTTTTCTCCACAGGTGTACGCTGAGAAAACTTTGCCAACCATTCTTTACATATATGTGGCTGTGCTTTGGGATTCTGGTGTGTGTGTGCGTGTGTGTGTGTGTCAATACCTCCGGGCTGGTTCAGTCAAACCCTGGACTGGAATTCAAGTCAACCACAATGGGGGGGATTTCCACGTGCCTCTCAGTCGTCTTGTTTGGAACATAAAATCGTGCGTCATCCCGTGGCTGCATCCGCTAGTGCGCCTCACTTCCTTGTGGCCGAGGGGCATGAATTGTTCAGCTGGCAGTGAAGTAATGGTTGACTCACGCTTCAGGTAAAGGCTTAATCAATTTATATCATTACCGAGACTGGCTTTGAAGTTAACGCCTAGACTTCAGTGCCACCCAGTGGTGACACCAAAGATGGATAAAGATTTGAATATTGAGGGCATACAATGATTAAGCATAACATTATAACTATCTTCCTAATATTGTGTAGGTCTCCCTTGTGCCTCCAAAACAGTCGTGACTCATCAGAGAATGGACATGGGCCTTCTGTGGGTGTCCTGTGGTGTCTGGTAACAGAATGTTGTTGGTGGGGTGGAGTTGAGTGGAGTTGAGTGGAGTGGAGTGGGGTGGGGTGGGGTGGGGGGTGGGGGCCCTATGGGTTGAGTGGAGGGGCATCTGTGGATCATCCCACAGATACTTCTACAATTTGGGATCTAGTGAATTTTGAGGCCAGGTCAACACCCTGCGCTTTTTTCATGTTTTTTTTTTTAGTTGTTCCTAAACTGTTGCTGCTGCCATCAAGGAGTGTCATTGCTATGGGGTGGGGGTGCTTGGTCTGGTCAAGGTGGGTGCTACATGTCTAAGTAACATCCACACCAATGCCAAGTCCAAAAGTTTCCCAGCAAAACACTGGATTGTCACAAGATGATCAATGTTATCTACTTCTCCTGTCAGTGGTTTTAATGTTGTGGCTGATCTGTGGTTTGCAAATTTCAAGCGTTCTGGTTTTTTTTGGGTCTTTAATAACCAGATGTTGGTAGACGTTTGCCAAAAAAAACATAACCACAACCCACTGGAGATGGTTAGAAACTCTTCAGTGAACTTGATTTCAAAATATGAATCATCAGTAAATAAAGGAGTTTTCACTTGGCAACACAGAGGTGCAACTTTGGAAAATGCCAAAGATGCTTCCTAGCTATTTCTTCATGACAAATCCTCATCAACTTGTAAACCCTGAACCAACAAAGTTACTGACAAACTGCTAAACATCAGTCGAGTGTTCACCTCAGAAGTCAAATCCAAGTTTTTCAAAGCAGTGATAAATGGCAGAAAAACAAATACACAAGGTTTGGACAACCTAACAAGCACGCCATCCAACGAGGACGTTTATGCTTGACTTCTAGTACTTAGTGGTTAACCAAATTCGTGTAGCATTAACAAAGCAATTGCACCAGTCAGCTTTACAGGTTGAGGCCTATGTGAATGCTGCATATTTGACATGAATGAATGTCATGTTGACACACAGCATTTGCTATACAAACAAGATGAAATACAATTAATTAAAACAAATATTTACACCCCAGTTGCGCCTTTTCCAAATTCAAACAGTCCAACAGCCATGCTTGGTGGAACTCCCAAGATACAAATAATTGTTGATCATGTATATTTCAGTTGAGTTGCTGATTATGATCATCTATTTTTGCTGCAAGAGCGAAACCTGTGACGACAGAAATATCTATACAAGGCTAATGTTTAGTCTCGTTCTAGGTAAACAGAACAGAATGTGACCAAAACCAACTAGAACTTATTTTATTCAAGTAAATGTTGCATGTAGATTTAATCAAATAAATAAAGGAAAATACACTGGTCAGGGATTACACTATGACCACTTTCCTAATATTGTGCAGGCCTCCCTTGTGCCTCCAAAACAGTTGTGACTCATCAGAGAATGGACATGGGCCTTCTGAGGGTGTCCTGTGGTGTCTGGCAACAGAATGTTGTCAGTGGGGGCCTTTGAGGGGAGGGGCCTCTGTGGATCATCCCACAGATACTTGATCAGTTTGGGATCTAGTGAATTTGGAGGCCAGGTCAACACCTTGTGCTGTTCTTCATGTTTTTTTGAGTTGAGTTTTTGTGCATCCTGCTGGGGATGGCTGCTGCCATCAAGGAGTGTCATTGCTATGGGGTGGGGTGCAGCCTGGTCTGGTCTAGGTGGGTGCTACATGTCTAAGTAACATCCACACCAATGCCAGGTCCAAAAGTTCCCCAGCAGAACATTGAATTGTCACAAGATGGTCAATGGTATTTACTTCTCCTGTCAGTGGTTTTAATGTTGTGGCTGGTTGGTGCAAACCACAGCTACTTTGGTCCGATACCATGGTTGGTCCAAACTACTACTACTGAAAATCCAGAGAGTTGAAGTAGCGTTGTAATTACACTAAATACAAAAAAGCAAAACTCAACATAAGGGGCTTTAAACAAAGACGTTTACTGAGAGATATTTACTACTACTTCATAACTACTCAGTACAGAATCAAAGGATGACAAACAGCAGAGTGAAAATGAAAGGTTAACAAAATCTTGACATAATTCCAGACATTTGGTTTTAAAAAATGGGTTTATACTCACAACATGTTTATACCAAACTAGAACACATCTCCAATAAAGACCATGATAACAGAATTGAAGCTGCAAACACAGCCATGAGAAAGATCAGATTAAGCAGAAACTTAAAATGTATTCGTTCAGTTCAGCTGCCGGAGTTGCAAATAAAAGCATAAGATATTTTTACAGAAAAAAACAAAAAACATCTGATAAGATGGAAGAATTAAAAACCACTGATAAAGAACTCTGCCTTTATAAACTTCTACAAACCAAAAAAAGAAAGAAATAAACAACCTGCCGCTACTGAAGCCTCGCTACAAAAAAAGGACATTACTTACATTCAATTTTGAGATTCAGGTAAATTACCAGGGCCATTTTCATTATCAACTGAAGTATTGAAGTTTGCAGCAAAGGATTTTTAACTATCTTTTAAAAGACGACGCAGCAGAGGAACCGAACAATTTGACTGGCTTAGGACGGCATACATCTGCCAACATTTGGCTCTTAAAATGCCTTTTACAGGATCATAAACACATTTTAAGCTCAGAGCGAGCGCATGCTTATTGTCATCTGAGCACTGATAGAGAACAATTACGCAGCTATTTATGTGGTGATATCATGTTACTCTGATGTAATCTTCTCGTGTATACCTTATGATTATGTCGTACTTAAATAAGCTCAATCACATGCTTATAATCTGCTTTAGAGTAAACTGAAATACACTGAAAACAGTGTCCGTGCCAACTCGTAAATATTCTTAACAATGTAATCGCCTTGTTTTTAACTTTATTTTCGTATGTAATGTAAAGACGAGCCTTTTAGTCTGGGCATCTGTGCTGGTTTTATGGGTCGTGTCGTACTCGTGAAGACGAGTTGATGAAATGATTTTCAGCTTAAATCACTGGAAGGAACAACAAGTTAACGGTGAAGATCCTGGTAGAAACATGGGAAGAATATGTACTTGTCTGCTCTTCAGATATGTACCAGCAGCTGTGTTGCAACTGCTCACATCCCAGCAGATACATAAACGTTACTGTAATACAATGCATTAATTGGTTTACATACGCAGTTGTATGACTTTCCTTCATTGGCCAAATTGTTAGTGCATATTGCTCTGCAGGAATTGCTAAAACCAAACTGAGTGACACAGTTTAAAAATAAATCCCACTGTAGAAGTATCTGCACAAGCGAAGCAATGACAATACGCCAGACAAAAAATAATAAATCTGTGAGCATGCTCGGAGCAAAAAAATGCTTTGTAAATCTAGACAGAAGCTAAAATAACAAAACAAAAGGTATCGTCACTGGCTGATGATAGAAGATCCTCCAACTCTCAAACTACCCTTTTACATACATCATTTGTCTTGAGCACCCTTGCATATACTGCTCAGATTCACACAAATTGGGACTGCTCTTTACCTCAGTTTACAGTAGAGATATTTAAAGGCACATTCTGCAATATCTCCTATTGCATTTTTGACTGGACTAAGGATGCACAGTGTCACAGATGCAAAGCCCCCGAAACCAATTTCAGGCAAAATCAAGTGCAACAGTTCTGGACCCGTTGGTTCAAAGACAGGCCACACTACCAGTGCATGAAGAAAGTCAGGTGCTGTTATGCCCATCTCGCTCTCTAAAGGCAAAGGAAGGACTTCTGTAATCTGACATTTACACCATCTGCTGTAATATGTGTCATTGATGAGTCCTTCTGTGTGAGAATATGACGAAGACGGTGTACAAACAATTAGAAATAACTAACAGGTTCAGGATCTGGGTCGAAGATTTTTTCTATTTCTGGCTTTGAATACTTAAAAGTAAAATCTCTGGATGCAATGTTTGTTACTTGCAAGTGACGCATTTGTTAGCTTTCCTGCAGAGAGCGACATAGACATCCATAGGACATAGCTGGTAGTGCTGAACAAAGCTTCAACTTTTGAAACATCTGCAGTCTGCTAAACATGAATGAGCAAATGAGTGAGCGAACCAGCTAAATTAGTTGCTTTGCATCTAACAAATGACACCTGAACGCACGCACTAATGGCTTACCTAAATTTGAACACTCAAGTCTTTCCGATTCTAGTCCTCCGCTGTGCTGAGAGGATGAGGCTGGGTAGGAAATGTCGCCGACTGTGCCTTTAAATGTCTTGCAGGATGCAAAATATACAAATGTTAAAACATAGATGTACGTTACTTCTTCAGTGTCTGCACAAAACTCCAGAGATCCTTGACCACCTGAGGAAGGTGAGAGGGGAGAGGGGTAACAACAGAATAAGAGAGAAAGAAATTATAAATCATCCAAATGAAGTGCTATACAGCATGAGACATATGACTCACTTTTACTACAACATGCTTTTGTGCGTCTCGCCTGTGGGAACGCTGAGTTTAGATGGGGCGGTTGGGGAACGACGAAGGTTGGGTGGGGGCAGCAGTACATACCAGAGTATATGACTAGGTGCTCCAGGTCTGACAGATCTCAGCCTTGGCTGATGAAACCAAAGCACTTCCACAGATGTTTCTACACACTGGGATCAACAAGCTCTCGCCGACCCAACTCCACCCCCACTCTTTCCCTTGTCCACCCAGCCCCTGTGCTGCTCTAAAGAGCTTTCACCTGCTCTCATAACTGTACAGTTAACGCCGCAATGCAGTCGCAAATGAGTGTTCAAATAGTGTGATTCAAAAGGGTCGCCATCTAACAGGTGCTTCGATACCAAAAACACAGCTTTACCATTGCACACATTTCCTAGAATAATTTACTCTGCAGTGGTCATCTAAGGGTTTTGGGTGATGAATTAATTCTCTGCCAAATAATGTGCTGGGGATGTTGTTTTTCTTCTGAGAAGACAAGCGGCATTAGGAAAGATTTAAGTCCTGCATTTGGTCAAAGGCCTTGAATGTGAAAAAGACTGGTACCATCCACATACCACCAGTCCCTTCATTAAGGCTACAAAAGACACACACTCTAGTAAATCACTGAGAAAGAGTTTGCCTTGGCAGGTGTACTCCCATTTCATCTCGTAAGAGCCCGCCGACACAAAATGAATATAATTCAAAGAGAACGCACCGTGCTGCAGAGACATTTGAGGCGCACTGGACAGTGCTACGGAACAATGATGCATTCCTGCATAACAACAAGCTCTTAAAGCAAAAATGAGGTTTGCTGTAAATGTGCCCACAGCTATTAAGAGTCAGCGACAGGAGGAATACTTCACGAAACCTGGCAGTAAACAACTTCCCCTGGATGACTGTTTATGACACCGAATGGAGAGATTTTAAACTCTATTAATGAACAGTAAATGTAAAAAGAATGAGAAGCAAAGAACAAACTGAAGCTGCCATATTTGTGCGATGATTACTTACTTTTTTGTCTGAGAGTTTAAATGCGCTCCTCACATAATTCTCAAACTTCTGCTCGGTCTTCGGTAGAGGTTTCCCCTGCAGATAAAGGCAGTTAAATCATCATCTTAACTGTCAAACATTCAATTAGGAGGGATAATTTGCAAAAAGAGGATGACAGCCTCACCTCCTTGGCTGCCGCTGACAACTTGCTCTTAATCTCAGGCAGAGATTTAGACGGGCCAGGCTGGGGTTTGTCTTTTCCTTGGGCAGGTGTCTTGAAAAATATATTAGCTTGATAAGAACACTGGTTGATATGTCAAATAGAGACAGAGTTATAGTTGTAGATACACCACAATAGATCCTCTTTTCCTCTAGTTTTCTGTAAGTTATAAGTTTCCATTTAAACCCCATTGTTCATTCTGACATGTCGTTGATGAATTCATTTACCGACCAATAGGCCAGTCTGAGCTTCAGCCCTATCATGACCCACTTAGTCCCAGGCCTGTGTTTACAGGCTTGGCGTGGGCAACCAGCTGGAAGATGATAAAAGCATTAGAAAGGACAACAAATTCTAGCCTAATTACACCATTTTATTTATTTATTTATTTATTTTAGAAATACATCAGGTACAAATTATGTTTTTATGGTTTGCAAGCAGGCGAGGGCAAGCCCCGACTCTCCAATACGCAATGCACATGGTCAGATGTGTTTTTTCCATTGATGCAAAAGTCTAATGACCGAATTTAAGAGGAAAACGTCCAAGTTCAACGATTGTTCTTAGGCTCGTTTTCCCATAAATGTCATACTGATATCAAATTAATGACTTTTCTAGGTAAGACGACAAGTTTTCTTTTCAATGTGAATGACGAAGCCTAAAAAACACCATAACAAGCAGCCCCTCCATTTGGTGACATTATTGGTGCTCTTTCAAAACACGAAAACTCCCTTTTGTTTGTGAAGATACGAGCAGCATGAGCAGTGAACTAGCAGACCCACAGGTGTGTCCAGACCCAGGCAGCCACGGGAACCAGAGGTCCTCAATTAGGAAGTGTCTGAATGTGGCACAACAACAACAACGCACACACAAACGCCATACGCTGTGACTGCATGTTACACAAGCCGTGGAGCCTGTCCCTACACGCTAAGCCAGTGTGGAATCCAGTGAAATTGCAGGGTTTCATTGATAGCCAGAGACGCATTTTGAAAGACAACAGAAGCCATGTGCAGAGCAACTCCTTACACTGCAAGTCGAAAAACAACAAAAAAACCTACTGAGCAAATGGACAGCCATGGTTTTAGTTTCTGATTGTTTCTATTCTACGCTGTGTTTCAAAGGGTGCAGAATGGCACCAACAAGGTTTTCATTTATTAGATTTTAGCTTAAAATAACAGTTCTTGCTTCATAATTCAAAGTGCTTTCATATTAGCCAAGACACTAAGAAAAAAACGAATTAAAATTACTATATAAAGTGATAAATAAACATATGTGCTATACTGTGCCATGCACTGCATTTGCTTGGCTCTGATCTGCCACGTCGCAAACACAAAATGCTGTTCTTAAGGCTCATTTTGAAGTACTGCAGGACATGGACAACGTAACCTACGTACGTAGCCTGCCGGTGCAAGTCTTTTATACTTGTGCGCTCGTCAGTCTGGCTCGCCCTGCAACTATGCCACCCAAACACTAGTCGGTGCTGTGACTTCTTTGCCAGTAAATTTAAGTTTCTACTTCCTGCTTCACTTTCAACAATGGCGACTGAAACTTTGGCTGAAATTTCACAGAAGACGAGTCAAACAAATGTTTTTTTGTCTCTGAACCTCCTCAGTTTACCTTTCCTCAATGTGTTCCATCTTTATTGATCCAAAACAATCAATTAGGAAATTGCAGAGTTGGAGAAGCGGCCGGAAATACTAAAGCGGAAACACGCTACTACCAAGCGGACCAATCACAGCTCTTGTGGTCTGCGTCACTGTGGTCTGTCGTCGTAGTCAAATTGTCAAATGTCAAATTGACGCAGATGTCATGTAAATTTATGAGCACTGTATACCCACCAAGTACTTTTTCTCACCCACCGATGCAGGACCAATAAAAATATTTGTAAGCTGCATGTGTGCTTCATGTAGATACATGTATGAATTTAGCAGCTTCCTTCTCTCTTCCCTCTGTTTGTTCTCTACTCGGTTCTCCTCAAGGTTTCTAAAGGGAGTCTTTAAAGCTTGCTCTGTGGGTTTCAGGATCTGGGTTCTGTAAAGTGTCCATTAGACCATTTGTATTGTTACTGACACTATATAAATAAATTTGAATTGCAACGGCTCAATAGGTCAAATCTAGGAGTGGACATTCTCGAGTGGGACATGTATAAATCAAACAAGTCGTTTCTTCTTATACATAATGAACCGATTTAATAACGTGCCTTGTTCTCCATGCCCAACCCCAGTGCTTAAATTTTTGGGTAAAAAGTAATGTGATTCCTTTAAGACCACTTTAGCACCGGCCGGCTGTGAAAGCAAGACTTTGGCTTCAAATAGTTAAACACAAGGGAACAATGTTAGGAAAGTTAATTCTCCTTCGTGTTAAAAAAAAATGCAATAATCTGTCCCTGTCCCCAAGAGAGCTGCATTTTATAGCAGAGATCAAAAGGTATAAAATTAACAAAACCTTGAGTCAAACATACCACACTACAAAAAAAAAAAAAAAAAACATATGCCGCTGGCTCCTGGCCAGACAAATGCACTACGTATTTATTATTTACGGGCAACTCTCTACTTCCAAAGGACAGCTGTGGACTTGAAACAGCTGATAAACACACAAAGCCAGCAAGCTTTTTCATCTGGGCCAGACGCTGATTACAGATGCCATGAAACTTAATCACAAGCACGCTATCATTTGATGCAGTCTCTCGTCTTCAATCCAGTGCAAACACATGGTTGTGACACCTTTGCTCATCAAGCCTGTCCAGGGATAGTTGTCACTTTGCTGGAATGAGAAGCTTAGAGGAATATGTGTGAGGGAAACATCATCCTTTTAATCCTATATATATGTATGTATGAGTGTCTGTACATATGTTGGCCGTCTGGACATGGAGTTTTCAGGTCCAAACTGTAAAATCATAAGAAGCAAACATCCATAAACTCACAGTGGATACAGGTAAGCGCTAACTTAATAGGCACCTGCTGTAACACATGTCAATCAGTCACTGAAACAATGACTCACACCCTTTTGGGATAAGGCTGAGTGAAGTGGTTAACAACTTTATGACTGTGACGTGTGCTTGAAGGCATCAGCTTCTCCAAACCCATCAATCAAAGGACACCAGCTGCAAGATGAAGTTACTTCAGATCAGCACAACTCGAGTTAGCAGGTTCTCATGTCGAGCCTGTTACACAAGAAGGTGCCGAAGCACGCTGGGTTCTGAGAGGTGAGAACTGCGGTACTGGCAGCAGATCTGACAAGCCAATCTAATGACCAGTCACCTGCATTTAGGAAAGAAAAAAAAAAAAAAACAGACATCCACGCCCGCTTCCTCGCTCCTCAGGGGCATCTGGAAGCGCAAGCTGCACCAGACATCAAACGCTGGTAATGAGAGCAATTGGGAGAAGGTGTGTCCAGGAAGTGAGGGGTGTGAAGAGGTTGTAGAGAGGGAACAGTTGTGAAGAAGTGGAGAGGGGACGGGAGAAGTCAAAGCACCAAAGGCCAGAGAGTTGAACTAGCGGGATGGTTTCGGTGTAGGCTAATCCCCAAGAGCGTTTCAGGAGCCGCTGTGCTATGTCTGGACAACAGCCACTGCAGAATGTGCAGCACTCACCCACACAGCAAGAACGCTCCCCCTTCAGGGGGATTGCTCTCTCGCCTCAGGAGTTTAGCAATCCTGCGGCTTAGTGTTTAACATGACAAAAATCACAAAGCTTTCTGTCAAGGCGTCAGACGAGAAATGACAGCTTTCTCATGTGCCTCGAGTGTGCAAGTGTGTGTTAGATGTTCTGCCTTCGGTGCGAGTCATGTTTTATCACGGGAGCAGACAGCGTTAGCATGCCAGAAAGTAACGCTTTATCTAAACTGACTTTCTGTCCAAGTATTTTCCTTCACAGTAACATCCTTTCTGAAAACGTGCAAACCTGCTTGCCAATTTGTTTTCCCCCCCTGATTTGTACGAGAGCCGCAGAGGGGTGAGGGGCATCAAAGTTGGCTGCAACTCAAGACGGCGGGGTCAAGCCAAGAGGTCGGGGGTTTAAACCTCGCCCCCAGGAAACCTGTTTAGAGGTCAGGTGTGTTTGCTTAAAGACGGGCAGAGTTCAAGCTGTAGGTTTTGAGAGGCGGCTGTCCAAGACATTCCATCCAAGAAATTAACTATCAGGTTGAGCTAATTGCAACGTGCATTTATCACATTCCTTGGCATTGGAATGAGAAGGCTCTCCAAGTTTTTTTGTTTTTTTTTCCTGCATTTTCTTAGAGACTGGCAATAAATGCAAACAATTAGCTTAGCCTATGCTCTATATAGAAGGTATTTTCAGCATCGGGTTTGAGCAGAAGTAATTTTATGCAAAAATCAAAGGTTCTGTTGGTTTTTGTTTGGAAATGCATTGCGTAATACAACTTCGATTGCATGCCACGTCAGGGTTTCACTTCAAAAATACTGCAGGTAATGGGAGATCCAAGTCTTTTTGCAAAGGAGAAGGAGGTTTTAAATCTCTGCTGTGCTCATTTATTCTTTTTTGAAACTCCCATTTTCATTACTCATCCTTCTATCACATACTTCTAAAAGTGACATGCTACCTTTCATTAGGAATAGAGCAGCAGGCTTTGACTCTAGTCGACCCATGACTGCAGAAGCAATTAATCTAAATCTAATCTGGCCTGCTACACAAATCTAGCTATGTTATTTCCAAACTAATTTTGAAATAATCTCAAAAGTAGGCTAGGTGCAGAAAAGATTATCCCCCTTTCTGCAATGATAAGTGACTATTGTCTTTCTGTATGTTTCAATAAACATTATATAAAAACTTAACTGATTCCAGGTACAATGGCTAGATAATTTAAATAACCAAAAGTAAACAGAAAGAAGCAGCCTTTTTGTATACCTTAATCTGGGGTTTGACCTCTGATCCTGAAGGTTTTCCTGCAGGGCCATTTTGTTTCACTGGAGTCTTGTTGGCTTTCTTAGTTGAAGGCTCTGGACTCTGAGGGAACAAGTAACATCTCAAGTAAGACTTCACTGAGTTTCAAATAAATGTGTGTGCTATAACAATCTTGTTTATTTTTTTTGGTATTGTGAACCAATAACCAGAATTTGACCCTCTATACACCAAATACATATCACATTCCTGTTGATAACAACGGTGACTGTGATTCCTTTTCATTAATATTATGCTTTGAGACTATTTTTCTGTTGTCGGACATTAAAACAAGCGTCTCCTTGCTGTTCAACCAATAACAGTACTGGAAACGCCCCTCAGTTTTGGGTGTACCGACGTTTACACGTTTTATTGTCACTGTACGGTAAAAAAAAATCAACAAAATACAGTTCTCTGGTACAGCAGCAATAAAACTAAATGCTATAGCAGCATAAAGATAAAATCTACAGCAGCAACACACAAGAAACATTACAATGTGCACCAGTAAAGCCTTTAAATTTGAAGCGTCACTGGTCAATTGTCAATTTTAACATCAGCAATCATAGGGAACATTTCAATACGCCTCCTGTGAAAGTACACCAGGAGTTCAGCAAGGTGAAGGGGGAGAAAAGGGACCAACTAGAGCAGGAAACTTTGGAAGCTGCATTATAGCGACACAGAAAATTCCACAAAGACCGGCCAAAACTGACATAGATAACTGGTAAAGCTGTCAAACTCACTAGTCTTTATGACCGTTATGGAAAACTAGGAATTATGCCACTTATTGGGTCATCCAGAGCCACGGTACAGTTCGCCAGGTCGCAAACGCTGTGCGAATCTTCCATCCCCAAACTGTATGACACAGTGAGTGAAGAGGTTTCACAAAGGCTAAAAGATGTGCAGGTAATCAGCTTTAATCGCTCATTAATAATGTCACATCTGCACTATACAAAAACTGTCCATTCTGTAATTAAGAAAACAAGGGTGGCCTCAATAGTTTATTCTGATTAAATATCAACGTGAGTTCATTCAATGCAGGCCACACTAAAGACACCTGTGCTAAAACTGCAGAGGAAACACTAGACATACTTGGTAATTTCACACTGATCAGGTACTTAGCACCCAATAACCTGTCATTGTTCTCCACACTGGAGGCCTTCCCGTCAGGTTTCCATTGCTCTCAGTCACCTGTGTAATTACCTTGTAATAGCCGAGGCAAGTACCTGCATTTCCTGAGCACCAACCCTTTCCTTGCAATCACTGGTATTCACCTTGGAATGGACTAGAAGTGTAATTGCCTGTGTTGACAAAATTGCTACAAGGCAATTACGCAAGCAATTCCCTACAGCGATACATGGTAATATAAGAAGGCGAGGTTTCTAAGCTTCTTTCTGTTTCAGATCGGTGGTGTACTGATGCATGAAGGACTGTGAGCAGAGAAACATCTTCATGAATTCACAACAGAATGAAATCTATATTTTGAAGTCAATAATATGTTGACCATGTGAATATCCGTGCCTCTACCAAAAAAGCAACCAACACCCACGGAAATACCAAAAAGTGTTGACCTTTTGAAGCAAGTACAGTCATTGCCTTGCATTTTGTAAGTGTTGAAAGAAGTCTTTGGGTCACACTGGGTCATCAGAAAGTTCTACCTCAGCGGCAAAAACAATTTTCTCGTGGTTTCCAGGAAAGGTTTCCTGTGATGTAAATCCTCCCTCACTATGCAAAGGACTCATTAAACACAGTTTCACTTAGCAGTTGCCTTCTCATAACATTGGTGTGCTTTGTTCTCAGTGAAAATACTGGCATTGCCAAGCTCCTCGTCAGTGGCCAAACCTATGACAACTGCCTAAAGTAATGATGTTTCTTGTCATGGCGATGCCGTCGAAATCACACGAAGGGTCAAATAAAGGCCAGGATCTTACAGGACGTAGAACACATCCGAAGGGATGTAGATCATAATTGAACATGATCTTCATAAATGCGTTTTGCTCTTCAGACTGAGAAGGAAACATTAAACCAAAGTCCACGCGGACACACAAGTCGAAACTCGAGCTCAGTTTAGATGCTTGAAAAGTCGTCACCAGCTGAGGGCTCTTAGTACCAATACATGACGTTAAGAGCAAGCATCTATACAACAGACATTTTGACAATCTGTGTCCTCATTTCCAGTACAAAAATATCTGATCAAAGAACAAGTAAACTACATTCATGTGAACAAGCATTTGGTGCAACGTTTGATACTCAGTACAGTACTGAGGTTTGACAACAAAAGGAAAACTAATTTTATCCTCAGACACAGCTGAATTAGAAGTCAAAAAAATAATTGCTCCCAGCCCTACGCCGCTCTAGTGCTTTGTGCTTTCATTATTAAAGAATGAGACAGAGTAGCTATGGAGCTAAAGAGAAAAAAGGTTATAAAAAAAAAAAAAAAAAAAAGGAGGAGGATTAAGGTCATGGAGGGAAGAAGGTGGAAGAGAAGACAACAGAATAAATCAACAGGTGACAGAAATGCTCAGCTGTCATCTGACCCTGAGGGAAGAATCGGCGCTCACGTCGCAGGTATGCGCATCTGCCCTGCTTTGATCTTTTTGCCTGGCACAGTTTGCACTTGGATAGCGTGCTTTAAGAAAAAAAAAAAAAACGAAATCACAAACAGACACCGACGTAAAAATGAGGCAAATACACACACACACACACGCACCCACACACTTGCAAGCGATTGTAGTAACACGCAAAACAAGTGTTCAAAGGCGAAAGCCAGGTGCAAAGCTGAAATGGCATGAGAAACGATAAAAAGGAGCAATCATATTAACAGTGGGATGACAGAGGGACAAAGATATGCAGTGTTTCAGAAAAATGGTTGAAGATGTTTCCCATAACTGAAGCGTGCATGTGTGTGTGTGTGTGTGTGCCTCTCTGCATATGAACTGTAGATATGCACTGTTAATGTTTGCAGAATATGTGCATTAATGCAAGTGTGCATGCATACTTACACATTTAAATGTGCATGTGTGCAGTGTGTATATGTTCCTTTAAGTGTGCATGTGTGTGTGTGCATGTATAGCATAGGAGTGTGGTCTTGTCGGTGAGACGGTGAGAATTCAAGCAGATTACAGAGAAGAAATCCGATCATTACACCACGCAGACCCTGTGTTTTACTCTCGGAAAACAGGTGGGTACATGAGCGAACAGGATGAAAAAGTTCCATGTTTTGTGTCTCATGCGAAGAGCTGGACGGTCAGCGGGTGCAGGAATGGGTAGGGCCGGCTGAAATGAAACGCTGCTATAGCGTGTACTCTGCTGAGGTTTAAATGATGTGGTAGAAACAAAACAAAAAAAAAAAAAAAAAAAAAGGGGAGTGGGCAGACGGCAGTGTCACGGAGAAATTCCTTTTACACACTAAAGATATAGATGAGGGGAAGCCGTTGGCTACCCTGACACCTGGTGGACAACAACGGATTGGAAGCATTCCAAATAAAGAAGAATTAAGTTAAAGACCTACAAGGAAATTTAGTTTGGTCTACAAAGTCATGGTAACTATGGAACAAAGGAGTCAATAAAAATATCAAAAACTTATTTTAGCAAAGTTTTACCTGACAATAAAGAATATGAAATAGCAATTAGAGAAAAGAAATCTAATTTATCTTCTATCTTATCTTTTACTAATATATTACTTAGTCTAATTACATAACACAATCCAAAAATTTTAACAGTGTTTAAATTAGTCGGCGATCGCAAACCAAAAGAGGAACATCCGTCCAGACTAAGGACCAAAGATTCCGGATTCATTTCAAAACAAAAGGTTTCGGAGATTTGTTGTATTTCCACAATATTTAACCTGTAATTGGCACATCTAGCATACCGAGCTCTTCTCTGTCGACATAATATTTAAACCTAAAACGCTGACACAGGCCTCAGAGTCATCATGTTTTGGCTCTCCCTCACACGTGGACGAATCTTGCCGCACAGTTTTGCGAGAGTAGTCAAACAGCAGCAAGATTTCTAACGAGATGATGCAGATATGCAAACGTTTAAATGTAGGGACACATGTTAAAACTGTTCTAAGTGGCCGATAATTGGTGTCTCAGCCCCCGTCCCCTATTTCAGAGAGGGTTTTTCCAGTGTTACACAGATTCCTTTATTCAAACACTTGGTTCAGATGTTCTGATTAAAAACTGAAGAAACCCCTTGGATAAGTGGTGAAACATCTTCAAGAAAACTCAAGCAACAACAGTTGCTTAGTTTTAGCTCGATATGTCTAGATATCACTTGTCAATCCCACATGAATAAGAAGTGTAGCTAGCTTTAGCCGCTGCACTGAAAGGCCATATCAGTAGACGGCTATAACAACAAGTCATGACAGTGTTTTAAGTTCGTCACAGAGTCCAGTAGTCATGATGCCGTTCACAAACAATAAGATGTTTTGACGCAATGGAGGATGGAGGACGGCAGCTATTGTTACGGGACAAGAAAAACATAAGAAATGAGAATGAGCGATGGATTAAGTAAGAGCAGGGGTTCATTAGCCTGACGAGCCAGACCCACATTAAATGTAGGGTCTGGGCACTCTCCATAGACAGGGCTCAACCGGAGGGGTGGGATAAACGGTTGTCTTTCAAACTCCCTCTCCACGCAATAGGATAGCGCTACAACCAATCAGAGCAACGAAGAAGGTGACGTAGTCGGAGCGACGGAAAAGAGAGTTCCTTGCATGTGTTGTGGAAACACGTATCCTAATACATATTAAATAGTTCTTGTTGCATCCTTTTTTTTCTTCTTTTTTTATGAGTTCGCCTACAGGTTGAGTTTCTCCTGCATTAATCATTTTTAAGCTGTGGATCAAACTTTTGCCGTATCCAGTTGGCAAAACTCCAAATACATCCTTCTTTTGTAAGAACGACCTCAGTGCAGTTTCTTGTTCTTTTCTCAGAGGAAAAGCTTAACTTCAAGTCTTTCAGAGTGGCGGCCAAAGCCGATTCGAAAGAAAGTTGTTCGCTAGCAGCAGCCATCGCTCTGGTAGTTCTAGCAGGATGGGGAATTCACGCGTAATTCACGGAACTTATGGTCGCAGGTCAGTCGTCATCATGTTAAGCCTGCTGTTACGACCCGGCTCGAGAGGTGCAACATAAAGTGGAGACAAATGACGGAGCTAGAAAAATAAGGGTTTATTTAATTTTAAACAAAGACAAAAAGACACCAGGTCTGACATAGCGAGCCTCAGCAGCTGAAGTGATCCCCTGGGCTCTTTCAACAAGGCCCTTTATTTGGTCTTCTCAGGTGTGGCTGGTTAAGATGATTAAGCACAAGCTAAAGACTTGCACAGCCAATGGAGGAAGCAGAGGGGCGTAACACCCGCCCACCGACTCGTGATTGGCCTGGTCCATCTTGGATTTTTCGAAATCTCAAGTCAACGGAGAGTAACTAGACTGCCTCTGGAAGCAAATGTAATTTACTGCCGCTCGGGGCGCGTCTAGATTCTAGGCTAGGGGTTCATATAATTGAGGAGAGAAGATGGAAAAACCCTCTGCAATAGTAATAGAAAGGCCAACGAGCAATGGATTTGTCAGTCAGCGCTAAATATGAACTCTGAGTTTGTTCAATATATTCATTATGACTCAAATATGTCTCATTATGATTAAAGACACAATTAAAGCGATGGGTAATAACAGACAACGGTGAGAGTTGTCACCTTTTCCGTCAGAATGACAGAAAACAAAAGAGTCTGACAGACTTACTCACCTTTTTGATCGCTTTCCCGACAGGCTTCGCATCATCTTCATCACTGTCATCATCACTGCAAAGAAACAGGAAGAGGACTCAACATGACGGTATCAGTTTTATCTGCACAAACACATGCACAAAAAAAAAGATTCCTCTTCTATTATAGGCATCAACATAAATAAATGCATACTCATCATCCTCCTCCTCGTCACTGTCTTCTTCGTCATCATCGTCGTCGTCATCAGAGTCCATCTTTAGTTTTTTCTGCAAAGAATGTGACTCAGTTTATCAGAAACATCATTTCAGTTTTATAGAGAAATATTTTTTATATCAGCGTCTCTCATTGGACGTGCAGCAAATAAATAACCACTATGTCCTGCTCTCAGGATTAAACTGGGGCTTATTACAATAATTTAGTTGGAGCATTTCTTTCTTTGTGATTATTTTCTTGGGGAGTTAAAAACTGATCTGTACATAAATAATTCAAAGAACAAACTGTGACAACTACCAGTGGAGGCTTCTTCCCTGACAGCAGGCTTGCAGGTCGTTTCACCGGCGACGTATTGTTCTCCTCTTCCTCATCCTCGGAATCCTTCACACCTACAAAGAAATGCTGGTTAACGCTGGTTAATGGCACAACATAGTAGTGAATCCTGTTTACTCAAAAATGACTGTGTCAATTACGGGGTTAAAAATTAGGTTTCATTCCCTTCATTGTGAAAGAAGGAAGAGGATACAGTCAGTAGTTAGGTGGTAAACTGTTAAAGCCCGAGTCTGGGCTTTGATACTCACTAACAAAATGTTGCCCGCTGATGTGAACTGGTCCAGAACCAGACTGGAGACGGAACGTGATTGGGGGAGTAATCTCAAATCCCCCCAAACTAATCTGCACCAAAAAAAAAAAAGAATACAATTACAATGACGATATTTCTTTTTAATTATATAATTTTGCTGCTGCTGTGAGAGCTAGTGTTGACTCACCGAGGGAAGGACCGAAGGTTTCAGGGCGACGAGCGGCACTTTGGTCTTCTTCCCATCAAAAGTGAGGCCCTCGACTTCCACCATGTGGAACTTATCCTCAGCCTCCGCTCCCAGACACACCTGGAACAGCAGCGCAATTGACGACACCTCCACGTCTCGGCACCATCAACTTTATGCTACTTTTGATACCCATTTATTTATTTTTTTATTTTTTTTGTATTTAGGAAGAATTCCCAGAAGCGACTAAAGTTCAGGCTTCAAGAGATCAACCTAATGTTTCGGCATTTCTAAAATTTATTTTCTAGGAAGGTTACTGGCTCCAGTTACAGCTGAAATGTCTGAAATACAATTTAATGATTCATTGATGTCATTACTAGTTAACTGGACAGTATACCATCATCTGCTTCAGACATTTCACCAGATAAGGTATCAAAGATTTTCTCGATACACATTTAAGTGTAATCAATATCAGAACAAAACTGCAATTTTAAGGGTGCAGTTCCAAAAATACGCTACATAGCTCGTCTGAACAAGAGTTTATTCATTTTTCATCTTTATTGCTTTATTTGAGTTTGTAATATATACACCTTGGCAGCAATTCTTGTCTTTAGCAATAAGTATTGTTAGGTTATGCCCCATCACATGCTTTGAATATATTATTATAAGTTATTATTGAACTAAAGCTTGACTTTAAGTCAAATCTAATGGCAATACATGCACTTGCCAGTTTATTAGGGACACATTATTAGGGAAAATTAAAACATTCTGCAAAACAGCCCAGCACTACGTTAAATTAGCATTTGTTCAAAATAACAGAGAGAACAGTTTTCATTTTGGAGGCTTTTCTACTATATTGACAACCCTTTTTTTAGTTAGACTAACTAACATTTCCTTGTTTATTTCCAATATTTCCAAACAACAGCTTGACACCAGTCTATGCAATATTTTACAATTCAACCCGTGCAAATTACAATTCAATCTGTGCAAAATTTCTATCCGATTCTACTTCATTATTTATCTTTTATAGCTACTCTTTTTGCTCTTGTTATTTTTTATTCTGCATTTTCTGTAAGCTGTTGTAAACTGCAATTTCCCCATTGCGGGACTAATAAATGTTTTTCTTATTCTTATATCGGTTTAACAGCACCACAAACCACAGCCTCCAAAATGATCATCCAGTTGAATGACCACCTTTCTGACACGGTTTCAAGATCTAGTGCAGAAATGCATTTGTTTTCAGGAGTGTACCTACTGCTTTGTCAAGTGAGTGTGTGTTGTGTGTGTGCAATATATGCAAAATATTCTAAATATGTTCCCCACATTGTGCAACCTACGTAGCGTGTATATTGGTTTTATATGTTGTACAAATTTAAAAAGACATCTTCTTAGCCTCTGAGCATTTTTGACTGCTAATGTCACAACAAAAGCCCTAATTAACAATAGTAAATAATAATAATATCTGCAGCTATAATTGCAAAGAAATAAGATGCCATGAACAACAATTTAACATCGATAACATCGTTTTTTTGTTTGTTTTTGTTTTTTTAAGGGGGAATTAAGACGAAAATGACAGATGTTGAGCAACAACAACAAAAACCTAAACTAGCAGCATGTTATGGGACATAAAGGTTTAATTTAACGACCTAAATCAAGGTTTTAAAGATAAAATCAAAGTGCAACTTAACACATTTGTCTCTTTGCAGCATTATTAAGCTGCAACCATTATCCTACAAATAAAACAAATAATAGACAGCGTCTTCCTTACTGCTTTGAGTGACAGCTGTTGCTCCGTATCATCGTCGTCTACGTCAACTTTGAACTCCCTCTTGTCCGATTTCAAGGTACAGCCTGGGGGGGAAACAATACATGCAACGTGTAAACAAACTCACGCCTGCATTTGCCGTCCGCAAACATAAACAAATGCATAAAGCTATTTTAAACAGAGGCGTATAGTATCTGCCTGTTTGCTACAGCCATGTATCTCCATGCTCGGCTAGCTAACAAAAGAAGCTGAATTGGCGCGAGTGAGGGGAAAGCAGGTTAGCCAGGCTGCTACGCTAGCTTCCTCCGTCTAAACATGTTCTTTGGCTATTGGTGCATGACAACATGGCGGTAAACCTGATTGTGCGACCAAATAATCTCGGGTTGTGTCAGAATAAGCGAGCTCACCAAACAAGTACATTTGTGGTCTGCTCAAATCTGAGATATCGTCCTCCATCTTTGTAGTGGGCGGTTGTACTTCCGTAAACTGCTGCGGCTGACACATGGCAGAGCCAATGGGGAGGCAGGACGTCACTGACGTGGGAAAACACGTTAGCCAATAGCGTTGCAGTATGGGCGGGGCATATTAAAATAATTGTGTTCTGATAGATGGACACTAGATGGCGCCGTCGTAATGTAGATTGTTGACACTTTTCCGTAAACAAAAGCGTTAAAAAATAAAAAATAATCATAAATTTGAAAAGGTTTTAAGGAAAATTATTAATTTTTTAAAAAATGCTACTATTAAATAATTATTAAAAATAATTTATAAGACAAGCGAGATTAAAGTTCACACATTTTCTGAATATCTGCAGTTTTGTTTTTTTTTGTTTTTTTTCTGTGTAGTTGTTTGTGTCATCCTAATTCACACAGGCTTCCTAGAACAATTATTGCAGGTTTTATATTAAGATTGGGATACTCTCCCTCATGTCCATTTCCTAGTGAGCTGTTTGGACTAAATAAAAGAGTGATATTAAAAGTCCAGCCCGGGGGGCAGTTGCAGTCTTGAAGAGTCCTCTGTGGTTGTTAAAAACTATTAAAAAGAAAATCATTGCAGGTTCACGTGCTAAAATGAACAAATATGAAACTTGTCTAAACTGCGTAAGTGTGCGCAATGAAGTTACACAGGCACGTATTGTTCATTTAATTCATGACCACGTGCTCTCTTTTAAGTTGAGGGCAGGGTGTAATATAAATCCGAATATTAATTGTGCATGCGGTTAAAAGACATTTCATTCAAATTCCTTCACTGGACTTCACTTTGAGGTCCATACATTCTGCAGCTCTGCGGCCGGGGTGAGCTGTTTTGCTCAAAGGCATCACAGCGACACAGGTTTTTAAACACACACACACACTTCCACTGCCGCTTCAGAGGTGACATAATTAACTCTCACGTGGCTCTTCTTTCTCGACTTTCCTGGCATCTATTCGTCAAACAAATAACTACAGCGTATGCTTGAAATATTCCAGCTGAGTTACCTAATTGTGAAATGTCTCTCTCACATCCGTAAGTGTGTCACAATGAGCAGGTGGTAGGCATGTATTGAGCAACTAAGCCCCATCGCTGGTATTAGCCGGCCCTCTTCATGCATGCCTGGCAGCTTGAGAAAGCCTTAATGTGTCATATACTGCCAGGACACGTCTGCAGGTCTGTTCTCATAGCTGGTATAAACGTGGTACGTGTGAAACTCACTCAGCACATTCGCTTTGCACTTACAGCGGAAGGAAACTAAACCTTCCCTCGTCATCTTCTGGCGCCAGGTTAAAAAGTATGTATGCGTGTTTAAATTCTTCATCAAAGAAGCACTGGAATATTTTCAGCACATCGCCCCTGAATGTATCTCGACGTTCACGCTTATAAGACAATTTGTGAATTTGCATGCTTGCTCTTGTCCCTGCATGCACCCTTGGATGCAAACATGCCCGCGTGCAGCTGTTTGTTCATGTATATGCGAGCATGTGCATATACTTTACGTGCAACCGCAAGGCTCCGCAATGGAGTTACGAGAGCACGTCGAGAGGGGTCAAAAGGTTGAGGCGAGCGGAGGAGTCACGGTGTCAGGCAGCTGAAAGAGCTCTTCATACTTCGCCTGACTCAGCTGGAAGTGACTCGATGCTGCTGGATTTTCGACGGTTGTTTGTTGATCAGTTGACGAAAACCATGCATCCAGTGCACAAAAGGAGGCGTCAGTATTGTTCACGTCCACTTCTCTGTCACGGAGTCGTGTAGATTTAATGCAAAGAATAAATGTGCAATGTACTGATAGACTTCTTGCTATCACAGGTGCTCAAACGGACTAAATCAAGAACTGCAGAAGCCTTTTGCCCACATAGAATTAATGCACATCTTGTTAAACGTCCTTTATTAACTCAAATAATCCTGAGTTTGCATATATATTTAAATGGAATTTCTTCAGAGAGGTTCAACTTCAAGTCACGGCATTGAAAACTAATTTTATTTACAAGCTAGCGCCAGTCATCCAGAAATGTTCTCTCTTGCCCTTGCAAAATTCAAAAGGTTAATCGGTCCAGTCAAACCTGTTTAACTCATTTGTGTTCAAATAAAATGTATTATATCGTGTTGTTGTCCTGAACTTTAACCGATCTGAGGACAGAATATGAAAACAGAGCTTTTATATTTACCAAAAATGAGCTGCCGCAGGAGAATCAATTCAAACTTTCCAACAGAGTTACGTCAAAGGTTAAATAGGTTTGAATATTTTACTATATGTGTTTAACCCAGTGGAGCAAAACTTGTTTGGGATTTTAATTCGTGCTCACTTTAACTTTGTCACACACACACACAAAAAAAAATAAAAAATACAAATACTGTTTGTGTTTCAAAGACCCTTCGTCCTCGGCCGAACACCGCAGAGAAATGCCGCAGGGCTGGTTTTTATGAACATATAGATTTAATTTAAATGACTACAACTGTATTTTGCGTTGACTGACTTCAGCAGAATTTCTCCCCGGCATGTCCTCGTCTCATTTTGCAGGTGCTCAGACTAACGGAGCGTAGCTGTAATATTTTAAAGTCACAGACCGTAGGAGCCCTTTGTCAACAAAGCCTCTCCGTGTCAACACATCAGCAGTGACCCAACAGAGTTCGGCAGCATCGGGCAGTGTTTGCTTTCCTCTGAAATTTAGCAGCTGTCATTGTTACTGAAAGTGATTGTTAGAATTTCAGACAGATATCATAACATGCGGCGGCAAAATAAATAAATAAAAAAAAGACTGCTGAACTTACCTGCATCATTTTGCATTTGAACACTGGCCTGAAAAGCCCTAATAAGCACTAGTGACAAATGTGCCACTAAAACTGATGTATGCTGAAACTATAATATTATCTGCACTGGAAACTAAACCGTACCAAGCCTGCACCATCACAAGCCTTTTCCTTGTTCATAAATGCTTCTACAGACATTAAATCATCTGTAATCTGAATAAATATGAAAAGATCCCAGATTAAAAGTAAAGTGTGTCTAATGTACGTGTTAGAAAACCTGGAGGGATGCAACAAATCAGTAACGTGTTGCTACCTGACAGCTGTGCAACTGCATTAAGCTGCAAAGTTGACAATTTTAAGGGGAGACACTGCAGGTGAGTAGGGTGAAAAAACAAATATATATTTCACTAGCATATCACAGTGAAAGTTCTCCAGCTGTTTATGCACATCAAGATTTTTTGTTTTTCTGAAGTTCTATGTTGAAAACAGGTTTTATTTGGTTCATTTTTGGCTGAACTGCAGCAATTTTCAGAACAGAAATCTGAAATACTGAATGAACCCGAAGGTTTGTAAAATCCTTAAACCGTAAATTTAAAAACTACAGCCAGTAGCAGGAAGAAAAAGGACGGTTTTGTGATATTTCCGAGAATAAAATTCTGCATAATTGAGGAATGATATGTGAACGATTCTCTCTGAGAAAACTCTTAAGATAGGAATAAAACTAGAACGTTTGGTCTCTGTTTGAGCCACTGAAGAGGAGATATTTGGCTCAGAGAATTAAAGATATACCCAATTGCATGTCTGTTTGTTTCGGTAATATATAACAAGCTTTCTTTAATGTTGGAAATGAGATATTATGTGGTCAGACTGGATGAAGCCATCCAACTCAAACTTTACAAGACACACGAGCCACGAGGATTTTTGCAGAGGCTCGTGAAGTGTGCGGATGCCTTTGCTTATCACTCCGTGAATCGGAAATTACTGCAGATAGTCAGTGTTTTCAGGAATAAACTTGAGGCTATGAATACAAGACACATGAACAAACCTCCCAGTAAACACTTTCCCGATATAAATAGGAATAAAACTGGAAGGTTTAACGTCTCTAAGAGCCACTGAAGTGGAGTTCTTTGGCACAGAGGAAAAGAAAAGCCCTTTAAGATATGCTTTTTTTTTCTTTCGTACTCTCTGAAGCTTTAAGTCGTAAAGAAGGTATTTTTTTTAAAACCAAGTTCAAAATTCTTGACATATGAGAAGTGAATATCTTTTACAGACAAGGTTTGTACTGACACTGTCGTTCAAAAAACCCCAATGTTTTACAGTGTTTGATGAATGATATATGAACAAGCCTCCCTGTAAAAACCTCCACAGTATGGATACAAGTAAAACTCGAAAGTTTGGTGTAAGAAAATTATGCTGAAGTTGAGATTTTTGTGTTTAGAGAAAGGAACTTTGAACAACTTGACTTTTAAGACACAGCATCTGTTGCTAAATAGTTTTTTGGAAATGAAAAAACATTGTAATAGATATCACATGAAACTTTAACTGCTGTCTGATAACATTATGACAATTATTTTTTATACACTACCTGGCCAAAAATAAAAAGGTCCCACACTTTGATTACAGCACACATTCACTGTGGCATTGTTTCAATAAGCTTCTCCAATATCACCAGATTTATTTCCATCCAGTGTTGCATTCATTTTTCACCCAGATCTTTTATTGCTGATGGGAGAGTCTGACCACTGCACAAAGCCTTCTCCAGCACATCCCAAAGATTCTCAATGGGGTTAAGGTCTGGACTCTGTGGTGGCCAATCCATGTGTGAAAATGATGTCTCATGCTCCATGAACCACTCTTTCACAATCTGAGCCCCATGAATCCTGGCATTGTCATCTTGGAATATGATCCATTGATGGAATAACCTGGTCATTCAGTATATTCAGGTAGTCAGCTGACCTCATTCTTTGGACACATAATGTTGCTGAACCTAGACCTGAGCAACTGCAGCAACCCCAGATCATAGCACTGCCCCCACAGGCTTGTACAGTAGACACTAGGCATGATGGGTGCATCACTTCATCTGCCTCTCTTCTTACCCTGATGCCCCCCCATCACTGTGGAACAGGGTAAATCTGGACTCATCAGATCACATGACCTTCTTCCATTGCTCCAGAGTCCAATCTTTATGCTCCCTAGTAAATTGAAGCCTTTTTTTCTGTTTAGCTTCACTGATTAGTGGTTTTCTTAAGGCTACACAGCTGTTCAGTCCCAATCCCTTGAGTTCCCTTCTCATTGTATGTGTGGAAATGGCTATTTAACATAGCCCTGAGCTCTACTGTTGTTTTTCTTCCTTTTGATTTCACCAGATGTTTGATCGCCAATCACGATCAATCAGAATTTTTTTCCCGACCACATTTCTTCCTGGAAGACGATGGTTCCCCACTATCCTTCCAGTTTTTAATAATGCCTTGGACAGTTCTTAACCCAGTTTTAGTAGTTTCTACAATCTCCTTAGATGTTTTTTCTGCTTGATGCATGCCAATGATTTGACCCTTCTCAAACATCTTTTACACGACCACAGGATGTGTCTTTAGACATGGTTGTTTAAGAAATGAGAAGCTACTCATTGCGTCAGTTGGTGTTAAATAACTTATTGCCAGCTGAAAGATAATCACCCATGCAGTAATTATCCAATAGGAGGCTCCTACCTATTTGCTTAGTTAAATCCAGGTGGAGACTTTTTTTTTGGCCAGGAAGTGTGTTTCTAATGTTGTTAAAATTAAATACGTAAAAGACGTTTAATAAATAAAGCACTAATTTGCAAACATCTGAATCAACCAAATGCAGCAAATGATGCCTCAGTGTGTATTGTACATGTCATTCCTACTAATCTGAAGACGTGATCCAAAAATTAAAAAAAAATTTAAAGAATCAGAATTCAAACTTCCCATGCATCCAGTGCAGAATCACCTGAAGCATCAACAGCCGCCTGATAGCGATTTAAATGTTTACTGCATTTCTCAAGAATGGAAACAACTGATGGCAGCAGACAGAGCGTGACACACAGCACAACAGGGTGTGTGTTATGAATAGTTTTTCTTTCTTTTTTTTGGTGCCCCCGTTCAAAACAAAGCGCTTGATAGGAAGTCTGATATAACCTGAGCCTCTTGCGCTTGTTCATCTTGTGTGGTGACATTTTATTGGATAAGGACAGGGCTCTGCGGTGGCGGAAGACAGGGGGTGAGGTGGTAGTGGTGATGGTGAGGGGGCGGGCGGGGGGAATACAGAGCCCTGCCAGGAGAGGAGAACAAATCTTTAAGCACCTGTAGTAAAACACAATGCAGAGTTTTGAAAACAGAAAAGAGAGGAATTTTTCTAAAATGGGCCAAGTCACGTCTTCAAGGCGTCTGAGACGGGAGAGATGAAAGCGGCAGGGGAGCGGAGGAAATGGGGGTTGAGGAAGGCGTCACCTGGAGAACTGCTTGTTATTGACAGGATCCCAACCAGGCAAGACGCCCTGAGAACTCACTAAACACCGGCGCAGCCTCTTAGAGGAAGCAGGAGGGGCCGGGTTAGGGGTGGCTGGAGCTGCAGACAGCTGATTCCAACCACGCCGTCAAACCTCTCCAAAGCAAAGATTGGGATTCTCAAGCAGGCAGATGCCAACGGTGTGCAAACAAAAAAGGTTTGCGTTTGCACAACGCCACGTCTTGTGATAGGCGCTTGTCATCGGTGAGGATTCGCAGGAGGGAGGTAACGCTTACAGTCCAATGGAAGTGAGTGGTTCCCTGTGAGGGAGAGGAAGCAGGGCGCAGCGAGGCCCGTTTCCTGTGACGTTCACGGTGTTGAAGGCTCATTTACGAGCAAGGAACCTGAATGATCTGTTTACTGTACCTGTAGATAGGTCGTTTTTGTTATGACTTGGCCGATAAGCGTTTGCATGATGGGCTGGTCGCGGCGATAACGAATGTTTACGACTGTCTGGTGTCTAGGTGGCCGTGATTCACCTCGACAGCAGTGAAAGCCAATATCACAACGGCGGGGAAACTAGGTCCCCAAATAGGATTCTTTTTGGTATTTTTATTAAAACAATACTGGTGTCTTTTTGGGGTTTAAAGCCTGCGACTACTCCAAAAAGGAGCAGCCAAAAACGTCAACCATCATCCAAGAGTTTATCAGGCGACAGGCATTCGATTGATGACGTGAGGGTGGAGATTTCCATTCCTCCTGTAGGTGTCAGCCGGGTGACGGGAAGCGGAGCGTAACGTAATGCAGACCTCTGACCAAATCAAACTGCAGATTCCTTTTTTTTTTTCTTTTCTTTCTGTCACCAGTCGTGTCACTCAACTATGAGAGGTATTTTTCACTCCGAAGGCACCAGAAGAAGAAGGCGTGCTGAGCCGGATAGAAAACCCCAGCCACTTCTCGCTGATCATGTGCAAAGAGAAGAGGCAGAGAGGTGAGACTACCTGGATGCATGCCACAACAAACACCTTTTAATCTGATGCAACGATCAACCAAACCAAAAAATTGCTGCAGTGAAAACAAGAGCGCGGACAAAACGCGACGGCGGCCGCTTTTCAGATGTCCTCCTGGCAGACGCTCCCTGTCTTCCCGTGTACTCTCACTCTAATTTGAGCTGGCATCCGTTTTCAAACCTTTATTTATCCAGGGAGGGTTTTGCTGAGCACACTTGCTTTTTTCTATTTTTTTTTTTTTTTTTTGAGGCCCTGCTTCACATTCACACATGGGAGCTGTAGTCATCCGTTTTTTATGGATCAAAATAAAGGCATTGCCCTGTCCTTTCCGATACGATTCGACGGTATCTTACCTTTGGGTGGTTTGAAACTTTAATGTGTAATCACGGCTAAATCCCACGGGGCTAACTACCGCCCTAAAATCGTAAAGCATTATTGCATTGGTTTTCCATAATGGTGACAAACAACAAAGAGGGCGAAGGAAACACAACAGTATAAAAAAAGAAAAAAAAAAAGAAGAAGAGGCAAGAAAAACAGAGAGAGGTTTGTCTTCTTTTCAAAAAGTCACAATATCATTTAATATAAAACACCTTTTAAATTCAACATAATGAGGAATCCGTAACCGGGACTTTTCACCAATTCATTACCACTTGAACTCCGCGGCTGGCTGGAGGAGATCCACCTCGACAGCGGCTGGGGCTGACTTCAGCGGTACTTCCGAGCGTACACAGAAAAGGAGTTGAAACATGCACTTACTACATTGTACAAAGTCAAAAGCGAAAAACAGGAGGTCTTTTTTATTTATTTTTTGTCGCCCTTTTTTCGGCAGAGAGTCTCTGGCGCCTCGTGAAGGGATCCAGAGGCGGGGGAAAAAAAAAAAAAAGGTGGTGGGGGGGACAGTCTTGATAGTTGGGCATGTACAGAGGTGTCCATTTGTTTCCTGGCACTTAGGGGGGCAGGGGGGGATAAAGTGCCCTCTTCTCTTTTAGACCGACAGCTGAAGGGAAAGCGGAAACTTGGTGTAAGGCATGAAATGACTCAATATACTTCAAGATATTCAAGATAACAGTTGCTTAATTATTTTTTTTTTCCACAAACAGCAATGTTAGTGCAGCTCCTGAAGAGTTTGTAGGCCTTGGCAGTAACAGATCTCCATCCACACATGCTCCACCCACCATGTTGCTGGTATCAATCAGTGAGGAAGCGCAATGTCCACTCAAACTTTTTAATTTTCCAAAGCAAGCATTACTCTCCTGCACCTACGATATCCCAAAATGGAAGTTTCTGAACGTCAGACGTGTGAGACATAGACTTGAAGAAAGTCCTCTCTTTCGTCCATTCACACTGACGACGCTTTAATAAAGACGTCTCACGTCCCTCCCTCTGTCTGTCTTGTTCCCTCCCTCCCTCCCCCCTCTCTCTTTCTCTCTCTCTCTCACACACACGCGCTCTCACACAACAGTTGCCACGGAGGTGACGGAGGTCACCTTATTGTCTTCTGCCCACGGCTGCAGGTTCTGCAGGGCGTAGAGGGAGGAGTTGTGCAGGCAGAGCGGGTCCGGCTGCAGCGGCTGGCTCAACGTCTTCTGGAAAGCTTCCTGCTGAAGCTGCAGCATCAGCCGGTTGGCCTGCTGCCTCTCGGCCTCTCTCTCCTCCGCAGTCTGTCTCCTGGGTGGAAGGAGGGGGGGAGGATTTAAGACCAATGTAACGTTGATCTGTACGGGTGCACGTACAAAACGCGAACAGTCGGGATGAGAAACGTTGGCACCGTAGTTTGGATCTGCTTCACAAACTTAATATATATGCATATGTATATTATGTAAAGTGATTTTCAGGCGTCCATGCATTTCAGTGAAAAGTACAAATGCAACGTTTAATTTTAAGGTGCAACAAGCCAAAAATCAACTTCACAAATAAATAAATTCTTGCAGACTGACTCCACTAGAGCTACAAAACCCTTCAAGATGATTTGAAATGAGGAGCAATTTGTTGTTTCGGGATGTTTTTGTGAACAGAAGCAAGAAAATCAGAGCAGTAGAGAAAAAATCTTCGGAGAAGGGCTGAAAATAAAAGCACTTAGACGTGTCTCCAAAAAAAATAAAATAAAATGCAGTTAGTATCCAAACCGGCTGGAGTTCATGTCAAGTTTGTTCAACACCTGTGCCAGCTACTTCAGCCTTCAAGCTACATGACAGCTGATCAGAATGAGTGACAGGTGTTGGTGAGCGAACGTGACTAACGAAGGAGGAGGAGGAGGAGGAGGAGGAGGTAGAGTACGCTTCCTGCCTCAAGGTGAAATCTGTTTTAACTTCGTCAGCATATGTTAACAGTAGCCCGGGCCCTGTGTGTTGTGACAGTGCGTGTTGAAAAGCAAGCGTGTGTGTTTTCCTGAAACTGTCTCATGTTTAATAGGAGATTTGCCGTGTTGACGTTGGAAAGAGTTCTGTGGTTTTTCGTTTTTAGTCACCGGCCCGAACCCGGAGGCTGCACGAGAAGATACGTGACTCCCTGACGAGCTCGATGTTGTGCTTCTACGAAACGCCGAGTTGGTTATTATTTCTCCTGAGCTGAGGATCCTTTAATGCTTAGATCATGGAGGACATTTTCTTCTCTGCTAATTAAAGCCAGAGCATGTTCTGAACAGTCATTATGAGCAGTTGCTCCTAATAAAACAACCTATAACAAACGCTTAATCGTCCTTTACGATCGACAGCAAAATACAAATGGCAGGCAGGAGTCACAAGCTGAAAACACACCTCTGAAACACTCTTTCATGCACACCAACCTCCATCCATTAGCCACACATTATTGTTAACAGCATTATCATAATCTGATTCCCCCGGCTGTTGATTCGATCATCCTCTTGTTACTAGCGTAGTCGTCACGCAAAGACATCCCTCACGCTCGCCCTATCGGGTGCACACTGCAGGGAAACGGCATAAATCTCGGGGCAAAAGTAGGAAATCGGCAAAACGAGTTAAGCCAATTCCCTCGTTACGCCGTGACGTGCCGCTCGGTCTTGGATGCAATTTGGCCCGTGTTTGTTTTTACGCAGAGTCATTTCCGTCACGCCTGGACGCGGAGGCGCTCACCAACACGCTGCAGGATGCGGCTCAAAACAAACGCACCTTTTTGCTCTTCAGACTAAAGTTTTACCTTCACAGAAATGCTCACCGTGACGGTTTTCCATCAAATACATTAAAAAAAAAAATCTTTAGGATCATTTAAACTCTTAAGGTAATGACTTAAGGTAATTTAGCTGCTTTTGAAACATGCCTCTGGCCCCTTTAGCTAATAGCAGGGCATCATAATTTGATTTTCTACTCATTTACTTCCGAATGGCTATAAACAACGGTTAGAATGAAGTGAAATAGTGTGTGTGTGTGTTTTCTGTCCACGGACTTGGCAGTCAATTCCTCCTGTGAGTGTTCCAGTATTGCTTTGGACAGCAGGTTTCTAAAAGGCCTTTCAGGAGGCTCAGGAGTAATTGTGCTTGGTCAAGTGAACTGGCCTCGACTGGCAGCTAAGCTAAGCAAAATAGGTGTTGTGTTGTACAACTCCTCCAATGCTTCAGCTGTGGGCCGTTTTACTTGTGCTTAAAGACGCCGGTAAGCATTTTTTTGGAGGAGTGTAAAACAGGAAAGGCATTCGGGGCCGTCAATTTACGGAGCAAGGAGTGGAGATTCATAGCGGACGTCCCGCGACCGTAAAACGGCTCCTGAAGCGCGCCAAAGGCCTTTCGCACGGGGAAAATGACACTCGAGGAACGGCGCGCTGCTGTGGTCTTACCGCCATTTTGTCCGTCTGTTCTGAAACCAGGTCTTGACCTGCGCGTCCGTCATCTTCAGGGCCTTGGCCAGGGTGGCCCGCTCGGCCGACGCCAGGTACTTCTGCCGGTGAAAGCGTTTCTCCAGCTCGCAGATCTGCACCCGGCTGAAGGAGGTGCGGGGCTTTTTCCTCTTGGGCGGCGTCCGGTTCTGATACGGGTGGCCGATGCGACGGGTCACGGAGAAGGGCGAGAGGGCGGCTGAGAAATAAAAAAAAAAAAAAAAGAGGGTGGGAGGAGGGAGAAAAAGAGGATTTATTTGACTTTTATCCTTTAGTATAAGTGGTTATTTCCATTTCTGAACTGGGATGCTGCTGGAGCATACATTTATTTCCCATAAGGTTTTGTTTGTCTCTTCCCTTTTTTTCACACCTTGGATAGATAAAATTATTCTCCATTTTGTCTTAACTGTGGAAAAGCGAGCGTGTTTGGGGAGTCCAGGAGAAGGCCCAGAAGCTGCCAGTTGAAGGAGATAAATGTAATTACAAATACACATCCCCTGGTGCATTTTGAAAGCCAAACACTGGCTCCCAGCTGCTGATAAATTAGCCTCCTACCATTTAAAAAAAGAAAATGATATAAATACTGCATCAGATCAAGATTCTACCTTAGCAACATTTTCTTTTAACATTTTCACAAACAAAACCTTTCAATATTTAATGTGCACACAAGAGGGATGCTTCTAAATACACAAATGTGTGCAGTCTGAGGGGAAAGGGGGTGACTCACCTGGGCAAGCCCCCTTTGGAAAAGGATAGTCTGCTAGAAGGCCATTGCCGTCTCGCAGGTGAGCGAGCTCGGGGTAATAGCATTTGGCTAATGTCTCCACAGTGCTCCAGACAGGGACCCTGCCGATGTCTCCCTTGGGGAGAGGACAGAGGGACCCGGCGACCCCCGGCCCCCCTGTGCCCTCTCCGGCTCGGATCTCCTCTGCCTGCTCCCCTAAAGGAAAGGGAGACACAGTAAGGTCCCACATCTGGAGCAGCAGCAGCAGCAGCAGCAGCTGCTGCCGCCGGGCGGGCGGGCACCGACGCACAGCAGCTAATCACATGAAGGAGGCCTAAACGATGAACAGAGTCTACTTTAACGTCGTTTACTGCTCGACTCTTAAGTTAGCGTTTGCAATTGTTGGGCTACAAAATGAAATATCTGGCCGTTCAGAGAGTATAAGTGACAACTAGCAGGGTTACACAGATACATCAAGCATCGTACGGGTTGGTAAACCAGAAACAGGCAATCAGGGCCATCCACTGACAATGTGATGAGGCTCTGTAAATGCTATACACAGACTAACAAAATGCAATTACGGCCTAACAAAACGCAATTTAGAGAGTCGTTTTTCAATCACAACAATCAGATTTAAACATATTCAATAGTTGCACATAACGTCTCAAGCACAAACATGAAGCATTTGTCATTAGAGCTTTAAACCTATAGCAAAACAGTAATTTTTTGCAGAATATACTACAAATATTGCACACACTGCTTTTGATTTAAATGAATCTTTACGGTAAAGTGTATATAGATGTAGAGCTGGGGTGTTTCTGCCTCTTCCTAAAACATAAACTGCACACTCTGGGCGTTTTTCTTCCATCTGTGCCTCAGCGCCCGGTGGCTCACTTTCACATGCCGGGTATTAATAACAACTTATCTCCTGCATCATAAAATATCTATGAATCCTGTCTATTTTGTCAGCCATGGGTAAACAGAAGATCGATAAATGTAATGAGATCGTTGGCCATGGATCCACTCCACAGCCACACTCTCGTTCTGAGGCCGAATGGAAATGAACAGCAAGAAAAGGCTGCCTTCTCCTCTCCTCTCCCTCCCTTTCTCTCCCTCTCCGTGTTTTTGTGTCACTCCTCCCCGGCAAGCTGTTCTTCCCGCTGTCTTACAGGGTGTTTATTTGTTTTTGTTTTGTCAGAAAAGCTCACCAGGAGCCAAAATGAATATGAAAACATCTGCATAGGTGTCCCCTCGGGGCTCCTGCACACTACTGCTGCTGCTGCTGCTCCTGCTCTCTGAGTTTCCTTTTTTTTCCCAGCGACCTGAAAATTCATTTGCAGCACAGACGATGACAATTTGGATGCAAAATGGAACATGAAGCCATTACGGCGCTCGGCACTCATTTCCAGTCGAGCTCGCCGGTCTGTCCCCTGATGGTGCTGAACATGAGTGGCAAATGAGAGGCGTGCGCGGGCAAATGATTTGCAAAGCGAGGACGCATGTCGCCGTTACAGTAGGTCACGTAAAGTTAACGCAGGCCTAAATTAGCAGGCCAGATTTAGTGTCTGATATGAGTACGTGCTGATTTTATTGGCTTTTGTGCCGGGTTTACAGTGACCGTGACGTCTCCCCCCTTTTTTTTCCCCCCCTCATTATTATTTTTAATCATCTGTGGTAATATTCTTATAACATTATTATCTGGTTTCACATTATGTGTTGCTCTGACGCTCAATAATAATAAAAATGGTAATTGTACCCCTCTAATATTCCTTTTGGGACTCGGACGGGCATCTGTGGTATTTAATCATGAGTTTATAATGACAAAATCCCCGTGATATTTCTATAATATTCCTATAGGTGCTCACAGTGGACTGCAGCGCCTCCATGGCCCTTAATGCTGAGTTATAGTGAGCTTATTGCACTTTACGGGGCGCTTTTTTAAATCTCCACTGATTCACTAATTCTTACGGTGACTTTTATGATGTCTCTAATACATATACATTAAAACGTGTGCTGTAAGAAGCCGTTGCCCAAATCTTTTTGGAGCCTTGTAGGGGCCACGGTTTATCGAGAGACTGTGTGTGTGCAGGCCTGCTGCTGTTGCTCCGAGCTGCAGGTCTGGCTAAATGATACCGCATTAGACGGCTATTTCAGGCCATCTGCGGGCTAACTAATGGGCCAGGCGCATGCGAGCACGTTCAGAGGCAACCCAGCGTGCAGGAGAAGCCTTCGGACCCGCAAGCTGCTGCAGTGGTTTTTCCTGGCGGCCGTGCAAAATGCGGATGAGGTGCATCAGTCACATAAGAGCTGCCAGGTTTATTTATCCACTGCTTTAATTGCTGAGGCTGTGAACTGGTGTATTTTTTTGCATGCAATCTGCCTTTAAAACAACCAAAATTGCTCCAAATGCACAAAAATTGCAACTCTAATCCTGCAAATCCTAACTTTACTGCATTAATGTGTCCACTTGTGTGTCCTTATATCAAGCTGTTATTCATGTGATGATGTTAAAATTGGATTTAGAGTAAACTAACACGCATTGCTTGATAATAGGGTGCATGATCAGAATCACAGGAATAAAAACTAAATATTAAAAGCTGGAAAAAGATGTCTTTAAATGTGTCTAAAAATAAACAGGGACTAAAGCAGCAGCTTGCAGCAAAACAAGGAAAGAAATATTAAACAAATTCTGAATCTAGTGAGAGAACAGATATTGATTGATATCCCATAAACGTTCCCTATAGATTATAAAATCAATTATTGAGCAGAAACGCAGTTAATCCCCCCTAATTATTAATTGTTTTCCCGCGCAGAATGGAAAACAGGTAACTTGCGAAGAGGCTGCGAATAACTTGATCATAAATCACGTTAAATAAAAGACAGAATTAAGGTGAAATTAAAAGAAATGCACTAAAAGAACAATGTGACTTTTTATTTTTATTTTTGTTTCCTGCTTCCTTTTGTTAAATGCAAAGCAAAAAAGAAAGAAAAAATAGCTGCAAATGCTAAATCTGCTGCCCGGGTAACACAATTTAGCATAAGCATATCAAAAAATAAAATGCTACCGCGGAGAATATGTTTCCCATAATAAAACCACTTATACTTAATAACACTTCTCGGTGACAGCGCCTCCCTTCCCCACTGCGGATATTACCTCTGCAGCAATCTAATAAATATATCCGTGAAGGATTCTAAAGGGGATATTGAAATATAACATGAACATATATTGCTATTTATTACACTATACGGAACAAAAGGGGGGAAGAGAAGAAGGAAAAGACGAAGAAGAGGCAGGGACGCTGTCTTCTGTCACACTAAGAGTGGGGAAAACACGAGGGCATGAGCTGTGCGGGTTCAGGGCTCTAATAAAAGCCCGCTTTTCTGCTCCGCTGCCATTAAAACGCAGACAGAGATTTACTGCAGAGGGGAGGAAAAAAGGGTTTAATTATGTTTTTTATCGGTGTTAAGGTGGCGTTTAGAGTTGCGTACGCTCGTATTGAGATTCTGCCGGTTGTCCAAATGCGCAAGAGATCCGCGTTATCCCCCTGTTACTGTCACTTTTATTACTATTTTAATGATCCTTATTTGTATTTGCAGCTTATTTGTTGTTGCGGTGGAAGTGGTTGTGTGTTCGCGCGATTTACATTTCAGTTCATCCCCTAATTTGCAAATAAATAAAAAATAAAAATAAAAAAAAACACTCCCCATTTGACTTTACGCTTTCTGTCCATCCCTAATTTGCAAATAAATAAAAAATAAAAATAAAAAAACGCTCCCAATTTGACTTTCTGTAAAACACATTTTGCATATATGTTTGCATCATAACTTTAAAACAGTTATTACAGACTAGGATATATTTATATATATATATTTAAGAGCTTAGTTCTTTTTTGTTTTGCATGTTAGTGAAATAGTTTCAGAGACGTGAGCAGGTTTAAAAATAGAAAAATCCTAAGTCAACACGTTAAGAATTGGAATAAAAAGAAGAATGATGCCCAGAAAATAATATCAATTACAGAATATATTTTACGCACACATGCAGTGATTAAATACTGTCAGGATCTGGTGATCACCGTGGATCCAACGGTATATAAACGCGTCTTAGTTGGATTAAATGATCCCCTTTCACACCTTAAATCTTTTTTTGCACCAGTTTGAGTCTTGCTTATTGAGATGAACTGATGCCGTGTATCCCCAGCGTGGGAAAAAAAAGACTAGAAGTCGACCACGCGTTGTAACGGGTTTCGTTTACATCCCTGCTAACAGAAAGAAAAAAACAAACTCCCAGGGCTGCCAGAGCTGGAAACCTTTGTCAACACGTTCAGCTGCTTAGAGCTGGACGCTTTCTCTCCTCCGGTTTCAACTTGGAAGGCGAAGGGGAAAACAAGAAACCGGGAGAAACATTTAAAAATGGTGCTCTGCCCATCAGGATAGATGATAGTGCGTTTGATTTACGGCCTTTTATAGGAAGCAGAGCAGGCTAAATCTGGAGTGTGTGTGTGTGTGGAGTGTGTGTGTGTGGAGTGTGGAGTGCTGCTACTCGCCGCTGTTGATCTTTGGCTGATCAATACAGGGGAAAGATATAAGCTGCGAAATAATTACAGCGACACAAAGCTGAGAGAAATTAAACGAGAGGCCCTCGGTGGCTATGAGTAAAATTGATAAGCCTATTTACACTGTATCTTTTTGCAGATGACATATCGTCCCCCAGTATTTAATAATTAATCAGGTAGAAAGAACTGAATGGTGAATATTTAATGGGGGTGGGGGGGAGAGGAGGGGTGGGGGGAGGGTGGGGGGGCGGTGGTGAGCGCATCCATGATGCTCTTCATTTTCATCTTTATAACTATGAGGTCATGAGAAACACAGCGGCTGAACCACCCCTTCAAAATAAAAGAAAATACAGCACGATTTAGCCAAATAAATGAGTTTATTCTATTCATCTTGGACGTGTCTATTGGAATTGAGTTTCTGTTTATTTCTATTTATGTTAACTGTAATTAAAAGGAATAAATATATACATATATGTGGAAATATGTAACGTTTTGTTTTGGATGATAATTGTGCCACAGCTCAAGAAGAATAAAATAACAGATACAGATATTTTTTTTAAGGATTAAATTGGATTTATGTGGCTTAAATCAGAATTACAGACAACAGTGGCAAATAAATAAATAAATAATAAACTAGATTTTTAGTTTTACTTTTTAGAGAAACTAAAATTTAGATTAAAAACACAGAGTTAAAATTAAACTGCAATATATGTAGAGCCTAAATTAAAGACTGTAAATTACCTAATTGCTTCGTCATGAACCTAAAAGTAGAATCCCCAAAAGAATTATTATCATTTGTTTTTTATTTTGTGCGTGTTTTTGCTTTTGCAATTCCTCAAAATAAATAAAATAAAAATTAGTTGTCATTGTTGTGAGTTTGAGTGAGGAGACTGGCTGAACCAAAAGCTGAGCCTCAGCTCCAAATAAAGTGAACCAAACATGTTCATTTGCACGTGTGAATTATCTAGAAATAATCACATGAATATATACTACTACTATTACTAATAATAATGATAATACTAGTGTTGGTATAGGGATTTAACCTGTCATATGTTATCACTACCGTGACTCATCTTCCTTCTTTCTCAATTGGCTCGCTGGAGAAAGGGTTGGAAAAGAAATCATTCATCCTCATGAAAAAAAAAAACAAAAAAAAAAACGGGGAACGTCGTTATCCGTCATCCGCTGTAAATGGAGAGTGATGGTCCAATACTGATTCATCAGCATGTCCGCGTCAATTTCTCCACTCGTTTATCAGGCTGCCCTTCCAAGCATAATAAAACCGATCCTGCGTGCGCGCATATTCGCTATAGATTACAACCTAAAGATGAAATCATCAGCTCCACTTTCGCTGAGGCCCAAATCAGCCTCTGTCTGCCCTCAAACGCCCAGCTCTGAACGCAAATGTCAAGAAATGGCACAATTTACACTCGAGTGGCCGTGGGGAAACTATCCAGTGTGTCATAATGTAAAGGAAGTACTAAATAAACAGAGGGCTTCTCTTTGCGTAAAGATCTGACCTGTGTTCATGTGAAACATCAAACTATACGTGTTGATATATATTTTTTACCTGTTAATCTGTCCTTGGCAAACCTCCTACTGCTCTCCATCCACGGAAAGGTGAAGTTTGCCGGGTTCCCCATTCCCATCCCGGGCACCGAGGGGATGCCCGGTCCGATGCCAGGCGGATGCGCCGAAGAGGGTGGATGGGGCGCAGCAGCGGCTGGGGGCGGCGGCGGAGGCGGCATGGGTCTGTGCGCCGGCACCCGGATCACCCCACCTGCGCCTCCGGAGTTCACGTTAACGTTCATGTTCATGTTCATACTGACGTTCATGTTCATGTTGACATTATAGGAGCCGGCCAAACCCGCCGCCGCCGCCATGGAGCAGGCCGGGTTGTAGACGCTGTTGTACCCGTTGCTGTAGACGTTGGAGGCCAGCGCGTAATCCGGGTCGCCGGTCCGGTTGGGCAGCATGCAGCCGCTGGACTGATCCGAGCTGTTGAGGATCTGGTCGATCCCGAAGCTGATGGGTTCATGCTGCTGCTGGTGCGTCTGGTTCACCTCCTCGATCCCAGTGTGCTCCATAGTTTTTTGTTTTTTTCCCCCGATGATGTGCTCAGTGTATTTGATCAGTGCTCGGATGTATTTTTGACATAAAGTAGTTCAACGCCGTGGGAAATGAAATATTTGTGTGTATGCTTCAGTGCTAAGCCGTTTATTTTTGCTTTCAAGCATCGACACAGGCCTGTGCTACTCCCAGGAAACCAATAACGTGTCCAACGTTGTCCAAAATCTTGCCATTATTTTTGTCCAGCAGCGGGATCGGGTGTTCCCTAAATTAAATGCCTGTCCGTCGGGCTAAGAAAAAGCGTATCCATCTTGAATAGCGAGCTCTATCCAAGTGAATAAAACACGAGGCAACCTAACGACAGGACAAAACAACACGGTGCCAAACTGTTATCCAGAGAAGCCTACTTACAGGCAAAAAAAATCCGCGATTTCGGGGGGAGGCAGCTCTCTGGAGAGACTTGATGCGCTTTGTTCGCCTACTCTGGCAGAGACGATCCGCACGCACGGTGCATGGCAGGATAACCGAGCCCGTCGCATCAAACCGACGCGGGAGACAAAGCAAAACAAACCCCGAAGAAGCACGAAAACGAAGCGCTGACCTCGCAGGAGTGGATATTAATTGGAGGCGAGAGCGAAAGATGGCTCTGTTGTGCTGAATGGTGAAGTGCGTTTCAGCAGGTGAGACAGCCCTCTGCGTAAACGCTGCCATTCGGTCCTCCAGCCAACCCTCCCTCACTCACGCTCTCCCTCCTCCCTTCCGCCCTCCCTCCACGGTAGGACAGTTGTTTTGCTTGGATGTCTTAAAGAAGCCGCAGCTTTCTTTAGATTTTGTAGTTTCTCACATTTTATTGGTGTAGGTTTTGAGACTTTTAGTGGAGCCAAGGCCCGGGTCAAGAGGGGTCCAGTAACTTTCATGATGATATTTGCCAACTGTTTGAGATTTTAAGAAAAATAGCAAGCGTCTAATACAATTCTTTGGATAATTCCCTTTGATTTTTAGTTAGAATAAAGAGTTTTGAAAAGTTTTTTATTCTAAATGATCAATGAACTTGCATATTTCTTGTGTTACGGGCCTAAAGAGAACTTCTAAATGTTAGGTTTCTTCTTTGGGATCTCTCAGCCAAATGAGAAGGCACCACTGCTGACCTGGTACAGGACTTGTCAGCAGGTGAGCGCAACAGAGACGACCCGTTTGCTCACTGTCTTCTGCGTAAATAAACAAGCCACATGTAGGCCCATCAGGTCTCCACCTCCACAGCTCCGCCAACATCCACATCGACATGGAGCAATGAAAACCGGATGAGACGAAACCTGGGTGGCTCAGGGTTACGTTTAAATAAAGGCAGGTTACAACAGTTTGTCCCAAAACAAAACAGTGACCCAGATTTATGTGTGAGAGCCAGACCGAAGCAATAGTCTGTTGCACCGTTACGCACAACGACGCCATTAATCCAATGATAGATAGATAGATAGATAGATAGATAGATAGATAGATAGATAGATAGATAGATAGATAGATAATTAAACAAATAAATAGCAGCCGGAGACACATCACGAAGCCAAATGTGAAAAGCCACGTCGCTGATTTGCACAAATTATTTAACCTTTCCCCGCCCGGAGCGACGACGTGGATCGCTCGGGCCTCAATTCAATAAAAATGAAAAATGACTTATAATAAAAGCGCGACACGGGGAAAAACGAATTTAATATATCACCGTTTTATTACGCACTTATTTCACTTTCCGTGCGAATAAAGATATCTCTCAACTGCACAAGGTGGCTAGAGGGAAGCATAAAAATCAATTGTGTGAATTCGAGGCCATATCAATAACGGCGCGGGGACGAGGACGGTGCAAATGTGTGCCTGCTATTAGGCCTGTTTATATTTGCGCGTTGCGATAAAATGAATAGGGACGAGAGGACGCGCCGAGCCTCAGATCAGCTTACCGGCGAGGTAATTGGTCGTTTATGCAAAACCGGGGAGATCTATGGGGCAGGAAGGCGGAAAATAATGTTTGAAAGCCTCTTTGGGGTAACACATGTCTCCCTGGCGGTGATGTCAGCGAGTGTGGTTGTGCTTCACCTTCAGTGCCAGACACAAACAGGGGTTCCCAACCCAAGTCCACATAACAGGATGCATAGAGGTCTGAATTATGGGCCTGAATTCAATTTTATTTATATAGCGTCAATAGCAATACAAATGGTCTCGAGGAGAGTTTCAAAATCCGGTCTGAAACCCCCAGAGCAAGCCTGGAGGCGACGGTGGCAAGGGGGAACTCCCTTTTAACGGGAAGAAACCTTGAGCAGAACCTTAAGCTCATGCGGAGGGACCCATCTGCCTAAGGCCGGCCGGGTAGAGACAGAAAAGAGAGAGAGAAGAAATAGGATGATGATACATGACAGTTTGAGAATACAAGAGGAATCATAGGCAGGTTGGAGAATTGTTCATTCAGGTAGGAGGCCATGAAGACAGGGCAGGTTGATGAGAACCACGACAACAGATGTAGTATGGAGCTCCCTGATGTTCACGGACATATTCCAAGATGACAATACCAGGATTCATGGGGCTCAGATTGTGAAAGAGTGGTTCAGGGAGCATGAGGCATCATTTTCACACATGGATTGGCCACCACAGAGTAGGAAACGCGCAGCTTTTACAAGGAATGTCAAAGATCAGGTTTGCTCAGGCTTCTCTGTGCCAAAACGATCCTCGTATTGTGCCAAAATCTTTTCTTTTTGACTTTTGCATCCAGTTTTTCAGACTCATTTTCTGACTTCTACGCGTTTATACGTGTTGATTTAATTGCGGTGGTTATTTGAGGTGTTAAATCGTGAACCTGTCGTCAATTTAAAGCACAGGACTCTTGAAGCCTTGTCTATAGGCCCAGCTGAGTATTTGGCGGCTGTGCGTTATCGCATAGGTCTGAATCATAGCCACCATTTAGTTCATCTTTATTGTTTTTTATTTATTTATTTTAAGAAAAGACAAAGTGTTTATTGTCACATGAAGAACACCAGATCTCATCGGAGCCTCTTTGCCAACGTGTTGAACACAAAGGCGAGGCTGTAAAACCTCCAATCATCAGGAGCAATATCGCAGATCTCTTTATTGAGCCTGACAGCCCGAGCTCAGTCAACAAGACACCGAGCGTCTCGTTTCATTATTCCCAACAATTTAGACTGTTCTCCGCGATTAGCCTCCGTGTCTGCTGTTGTAATGAAGCACCGGGGATTTAAACATCGTGCAACTTCTTTGTTGTGTCATAGCTTTCGTATTTTTTTTTTTACACGCAGTGGCACTGATTTGGTGTTTTGACGACAAGAAAACGTGTTGATCTAATTATTTTAAAGCGGGTTTTAAATGATGGTGATGTGTTTTTTATTTATTTATTGTCTCCCTTTGATGGAGATAATCCATTCATTGCATTCAGTCTAAACGTATTTAATCGCGTTTCACGGCACATCGTTCAAGTCTTTCTCCATTTTGTCTGACACGACACACTTTAAAGGACAACACCGTGATTCTGTATGAGCCGCAGCTCCAAAGGCCTGCTGGAAACGCGTCTCCATCAGGCTGCTCTGCTCTTAAACATCGCCCTGTCTGCTGCTGCTGTTGCTGCTGCTGCTGCCGTGGCCCAGTTCTCCCAAAAGGATCATCGAAACTTTATCTAATAAGTGAAGCATAATGGGTTTTAAATAATTGTCTTTGGCTTTTTCTGAACAAGGATCCCTGACTTATTATGCTTTGCTATTAAAAATAATAGGAGGCCTGTCTATAGGTTCTAAATGCAAACGTAACATGAGGATTGTGCAGGATTGTAATCAGCAATTTTACTAATGTAATAAAAACCCATTGCCAATTAAGGAACCCCCACCTCTACCTTCACCACTACCACTACACTCTCTCCCTCTCTCTCTCCCTCTCTCTCTCTCTCTCTCAATATGAAAGCCCCTCGCTGGCTTTGCCCAAAGGCGTTGTCTATGGTTGCCGGCTGTGCGTGATGAATCGTTATCTCCAGGCCATGCTGCTCGTCTGGGTAATAAAGTACCAGCAAAGCGGAGACAAAAGGAATTTGTCACAGTTGCCTCCCCGATATATTAGTGACCTACCGGCCGATTTGGCTTTCGTTCGGGGAAGGCCGGTGGGGGGCTGCGCACCAAATTAAAATAAGCGTGAGGAGCAAGAGGCGAAGTTACGCGTGTGAAGATACGCAAAGATTAAGCCGAGGCTGTGAGGTGGAGCCACCAATTTGTACTTAAAATAGGCAAGGGCTGTATGGACGACCTTCAGGGCCTGAGAATATAGGATGCTACAACGACTATTATTGGTGTTGTTTATATCCAGGTGACCTTTTCTCTCCACTAGGACGCACAGGACTATTACGCACAGGGCTATTCTTATTTTACGCAGTCTCGCTTTCCTGGCCAGTCACGACTTAACATTACCATTAAAGTTTATAGATGTACACCAAATTATTATTTACATGACATCTTGTTAGTTTTTATTCATATAAATGTAGAAAAACAGCAAATAAGAAACCAAAATGGCGAACCTTAGTGGCCATAATAGACAAAAACTCAAGATAATAATGCTCCACTGCCCAGTTTAATTACTGAAGAATGTTAGATTCTATTCTGTAAAAGATTGAGTAATATTTTTTTATATAAAGTGGAATTAAAACGTGCAACATTTCCTCTGAAATGCTCTTAATAAGCAGGGAAAATACTCAAAGTGTTTTTCCAAACGCATTTTCCACCACTGGTTAGTGTCTGACCATTGTCCAGTCCAATGAGCTTGTTAGTGATGTTGTCTCTGACGATGTTAATGCTGTTAGCTTTTTGTTTTGTGTCATTAGTTTGTGTTAAGCCTGTTAGTTGTTGGTCTTTGAGTTTTTTTTCCCCTCACTGTCGTGTCCTGATGGTCACTAATGGTTTCCTGTAAAGAAAAACAATAAACTGAGAAAAAATACTTTAGAATTTTTATCTTGTGGCTCAGGAACTACTGACAACACCAGGACATCAAACTACTATCTTATCCCACTGTTAAAATAAATAAATAAATAAAAGTCAACACATAAGCATTAATAAGAATTCATGATTTCATATCAAAGTGGAGAAAATGCACACCAGGCCAGACAGTTGGCTGCGTCCGATAATGGATGTCTACCGCTAAGCTGTCCGATAACGGACGCATTAAAATTGACAGCTGAAATGATCCCAGACCTGAGGAAGGGGGGAGGGGGGTGAGGGAGTGGGGGAGAGAAAAAAAAAAAACACTGCCTCTGCAATCAAGGATGTCGGAGATTAGTGTGACGAAGCCTGTCATCCTCCTCTCTCCCCGGCCCTGTTTGGCTCTCTGCTGCTATTAGGTTGAATTTCAGAGCAGACACACCCAGAAAAAACAGGGTGCCATGGTCAAAGAAAGGGCCTCGGTGATTTATCAAAGGACCTGTGACGATTTCAGGAAGAAATGTTAGCAGATTTAGCTTTGTTTTATTCCATGTATGAGGTCTTTATTACTACAAACTGAGAAACTACAGTGCTAATTTATCTATTTATGTGGTAATATAACAGATTTGCAGAGAAATTAAATAAACTGATTCCTCTGTTTTACTGTAAACTGACCACTGATGGAGCAGAGGAACCACAATCACAATAGCACGACTGTTGACCGCTGAGTTCAAGCCAAGGAGCTTTTAGCTTTGCTTGAGTGCAGGGTTCCTACACCAGGATCCCAGTCGACTCATTGCCCAACATCTTGGTCCAAGAACCAGGTTATGGTCCAGCAAGTCCACCACAGACACCGGGTTTCTGGAAGGTCTGTGGGTGGATTTGGACAGAGGCAAAAAACTGGGGCTCGTTGTTTTCGTTTGAAAATCCACCTTCCGGGCCAACTAATAGTCTACAGTATTTACATTTTGCACAAGACATGCACCCTGAAGAGAAAAAAGAGAAATTCCAACCAGGCTAACACTAAATCCAAAACAAAAAAAGTAGCTAGTATTTGGAGTTGACTTGTAAACTTCAAATTGTCGTAGGAACTGTTGTGGTCCAAGAAAAGATCCCAGAGGGTTCCCGGAGGTTTAAAATTACAAAACATATATTTTTACATTTTAATTTAAGATATAGAAGTGGTTTAAAGATAAACTGCATCCACTTTATTACTAGTAACCCATTATTGACCTCTTTTTAAAAGTCATAAAACACAAATATCAATGGCCGAAATTCTGTGTTTTACGTTTTAGACAAACAGTCCAGTGAGTGGCTCCTGGTTGAAGATATAAATGTTGTAGGAAAATACCTTTCTTTAGGGGGTGGGGTGGAATATGGACTTCAGGTTTCTTGGTTGGTGGAAAAAATGTCCTTTACACCGCGTGAATACAAGCAGTTCACACTTTGCTGTTTCCAGTCAGAGAATTTGAGACTTGATGGACGGAGGTAAATGACCCGTGACTCCAGAATTTACATGTAATTCTGACCAAAAACAAAAAGTGAGCACATGTTATTTCATTCAACATGCATGAAAGAAGAAGCGGAAATGGCTTTTCGGGGCCAAGACCAAAGTCTCAAGCGGGTCGTTCAGTTAACCTAAGAACCAAACGGATGGTGTTCATAGTTTATTCACTAAATCATACATTTTCATTGAAGAAAAACTCAATCAAGCTTAGACTTGACCTATTTCATTCTCACAACTGCATGGTGAGCTAGCTATTTCTCAAATTACTTTCAATTTCCAAAAATAAATAGTTTTCTTGCAGGGTTATGCAGGCTTCCTAAGGACATTTGATCCTCTGCAGATTTCACTGTTATCCCAATATTTAATACACTTAAGTGGGTAAAAATGCATCCCATCCAATGCATCACTGAGCTGCAATGGGTTTAAACATGCTGTTGATTTTTCTTTCGTGAGAACACAACAGTCACCACCAGCGAGCCTCTGCGTGGAGCCAGCTGGAACCGCCATTCACGCTGCAGCCTGTGGAGCCTCCCGTGTGGAGGGTGGAGAACAAACAGGCTTCAGTTCAGTGGAGCCTAGAGCCACCGGCGCGCTGTTACAAATGATAAAACCCATAAAGAACCATCATGCACTGCGGAACCCTTTTTATTGAGAGTGTAGAATTACATTATTCTGCATTTGGAGGGTTCAGTCCTTGACTCTTCGCCTCCCTCAGGGGAAAACCTGGCGCCTCCTGCCCGTATCAGACGACTCGAAAACTGGACGGAGTGGAGAGGAGGAGAGGGGTGGGTGGGGAGGAGGGGAGGAAGAGAAGGAGAGAGTGGGGGGAGTAAAAACGGTGAAAAAAGAGAGGGGAAACCGCTGAAATGCAGGCTTGGGACCCGGAGGATGGAGGGATGTCATGTTGCTGCAGAGTGCGTTGCAGGGCCTCAGTGAAAGACAGGTAATAATCTTTATTATTATCATTATTGATTATTATTTTTTTACTTTTAATTTCTAAAGTTTCCACATGCATTCATTGCATTTGCAAAACAGGAATCGACACGGAGCTAAAATAAGGCGCCTCATTTCATTACCCGACGTCATATTCCTCGGCTTCATCGTTTCCTGCTCTCCTTTAAATGCAAACCGATTCATTTTTGCTCTTCTCAGCCGTTTGCCTCAGAATAAACCTATCGATTAGACATCAGTTAGATTCCTAGCCAGGGCTTTATTGAGTAAGTTGGTGAACCTTAAAGTGAATTACAGGAACTGGCTCTGCCCCTCCGGTGAACTATTTAGGTGAATCTAATTTACTTTGATAAAGACCATCTATTTTATTTACTCTGATCGCCATTTTCATCGCAGCTTTATTGTGAGAGTGTGAGGCCACGAGTTTGTGGAGGATTGTTTTTGGGGGGGAGGAGGAAAGGAAACAGGGATTTGAGTTCCTGCATCGATTTAAAGCGATAAATGTAAATTAATTTAATGCTGCGTTAATAAAATAGGTAAATAATAAGAAGACGAATTATTATTATTATTATTATTATTATTATACCAAGAGAAATAATAATAAATTAGTTCTAATTTAAAAAAAAAAACAGCTATAAAAGTCAGCTATATATATTTCTCTATAAATAATCAAATCAATAAAATCGACTAGCAAGATTTTATATATTTTAATGATGTGCGCATTTATTTATTTTATTGTTTTGTTCGCAGGAGTCGCAATTTTTTATTTTTTTTTTAATTTAAAAAAATCGACAATTTCTTCCAGAGATGTACAACTGCTGCAAGATGCACCACTACACCTGAACTGTGCAATCGTCAGACTGCTTCCTGCTTTGAACGCAAACACGCTGCACTGCTCCCCTTTTTTTTCTTAATTATATATTTATTTTATTTTATCAATCAAATTTTGTGCAGATTTAAAGTTTTTTACTCCTGTTTTTTATGGCTCTCGTTCAAAGAAGAACATCTTTTGTGTGTGTTAGTTTTTGCAAATTTACCGGGGATGAATAATTAACCAACAACTATCTCTGCAGGACAAATTACAACAAAGGTGTCTCTCCGGTTTGTTTGCGCGTCCTCCTCCTCTCCTCCTCTCCTCTCCACGCGCTCCCCCAGTATCCCGCAGTCTGAACCGGAGCCTGTTGTACACATGCGTCGTATTTAAAGCGTAATTGGCCGTATCATTGGCTTTTGTCTTGTTTACAAAGCGGCCAACAGGAGCGGTAATTTAATTTCCTCCGCCGCATTGAAGAGCCACCAGCCGCCTGTCAGGCCCCGAGCTCGGCCGCACTAACCCCGGGCGGCGGGCAGGAGTGTGGCCCCGGGGCGATTCTGGAGAGTGGAGGGAGGGAGGGAGGAAGGATGGAGGAGGAGGAGGGTGACATCTGCCTCCAAATAAAAGTCAATATGAATGATATGCTGGGATGCAGAGTGTGGCTTATAATATAGAAGCCACATAATATGTATTTTTTTGTTCTAATTAATGCAGTTTGATTTGATTTCCTGTCAGTATCACACATCAATTAATATTAAATGCATAATACCTGTTCTCTTAGATTACCTCCAACTGTTTACCTTCCTTAATTTGAAAATAATATATCTAATATATGATATTTTATTTACCTTACCTACCTCGAGTGCATTATTGTTTGTAAAAATGCAAAAGTAGGCTCTGAGAATACATTTCACAATTATCAAACCGTCGAAGGAGGAAGGAAAAGACGGAAAAAATAAAGCAAAAACCGGTCATTCAGGATGATGCATTTCTGTCCTTTAACGACGATAATCACCGACATTATCCAATTTTTTTTTTCACTGACGCCACAAATGGCATCTGGAAAATAAATAAAATGAAGCGTAATTACGGAGAATCTTATATAAGAGAGGGTGGATGCGAAATAAAGTAACGCACAGAAAACTGGAGCGACCTGGAGATGTTGACATCATGGTTTAAAGCTGGTGAGGAATCAAAGGTCAACTGCTGCGTCATCTAATAGCGGCTCGAGTCCTGACTGAACTGCTGAGAAAATTAAAACCTTTTTAGCGGCGTCTCCATTTACAGTATGTTCCAAAAACATTTATTTGCGCATCTTTATCTGTATTAAACAGGTCTGAGGAAGAGTGAAGCGTGTACCGTGTTGTTTGTTTACCAGCAGAGAGAGCGAGAGAGAGAGAGAGAAAGAAAGATGGCACATTAGGCCTGAGGGCACATCATTATTAGAGAGCCTGGCTTCCCTCCCTTCTCCATCTCCATCTCCTCCTCCTCCTCCCTCTCCTTCTTTCTCTCTCTTTCTCTCTAGCAGACCCGCCGCGTCCAATCACAGGGGTGGTCGTAGGAACAAACAGAGCCGGCCATCGTGCAGCAGCAGCAGCAGCAAAAGCAGCAGCAGCAGCAGCAGCAGTAGCTTCCGTACAGTGCAGCACGGCTCCTGCTCTCTAATTACGCCATGATACAATGCAATATTCCTTCCGCAAATATTCCCACATAAATTCATTTCACGAGCCATTAAAGATACAGCGGGTGAGATCATTTACATCACGGCGTCCCAGTGCAATACAGCCCGAACGCCGGCTTTTACAACGCAGCCAAATGCACCAAGTCCCCCCGGTTGAACGGCAACCTGGTAGGCATTAACTCAACATAATGTCTCACAAATTAAAGTATTGCTGGGGCTACCACCACGGCGTCAGATAAATGTGCTCTATTAGGAGGCCCCAAGCTGTGCACAAAACAATTGATTGCTTGTTTGTGTTTTCATATGGCATCCGCGAACATGCAGAGTGATGGATGAGAGGCCGCCATCTCAAGTTGCTGTTAGTCGATTGCTGCTGGTGTGTTTTTTTTTTTTTCCTTCCTTTCCTCTAATAGGAGAGTCGGCCAGTCTGCGCGCACGCACCTTATATTTTCTTTATTGAAGCTGTAGGAAGGCTGAGAGGGGGCTGATGGGAGTTGAACCCGGGCCAGCGAGGGCAAATGTAATTGCAGAGGCAGCAAGGTGTTAACTGCGGCTGTGTTCACACCGCGAGGCTTCTCCTGCAGCTTCTGACCGCCGCCCGTGTCGGGTTTTATTATTTTCATCCTGTTGTTTGTTAACAGTTTATTCTTGGAACGGGATCTGTTTCTGTTTCCAGCGTCAGGTGACACGGACGTCGAAAGGGCCGGCATGGTTTTGTTACTAACCGCATTTCAAAAATAAAGCTAACCACCAAATGGCTTCTGTTGGCGCATCGTGTCTTTTTGTTCAGCATGCTAGCACAGGCTACGTTCACATGGATGATATTTGTTCAGCCTGATTTAAATCATTCCAACCAGAGTGTCCAACTTAGCCTTTTTCAAGTAAACTTTAAAAAACTCAGTTTGATTCAACCAAAGGAAAACACAAACCAAGATTTAGAGTCACTCCTCTTGACTTGACGAAAGGTTTCAGGCCTTTATACGGTAGTTAACAAAGAATGCAAACCTCAAAATGTACGGTATAAGGTCTACATCGAAGACCAACAGTGGACATAGTCAACCCACTCTAACGGGAGTTTGCGAAATAGTCATGAAATCCAAATCCAGTGATTTGTGTCCATGGACGTGTTAGCATAAACTCTCACGCCTGCATCATGTTTGAACCAAAACCAAGATGTTTTACGAAAACAAAACTTAAGCTTATTCTCCCAGAACCATTTTATGAACTGTCATAGCAGAGAAAAGTAAAAAGCCTCGGGTGATGAAAAGTAACACACCTGGGCCCATATTCCTAAAGATTCTTAGCGCAAAGAGTTGCTCCTAGTGGCCAAACTCTAAGAAAATTCGTAGAATCATGACGTTTTCTAAGAATTTCCCCTCAAAGTTAAGAGTAGATCCTGGTAAAGATAAAAAATATTCCTTAAGAATCCCGAGGTGAGATCTGTTAAGATCAGGGATGAGGACTTTTAAGAGGCTTAGGAGTTTCTTAAGCAGAGGAGAAAATGGCAGAAAGACGGCATTTATCCGTTGTGTTATATTTTCCCATGCCTGCTTCTTGGCTTGTAGTGCGACACTGGGGCCAAATCTACCTCTTAAACACTTTTATTCTCATTGACCAGTTGATCCAGAAGCAAACACTGTTCCTCTGTCCAGTTGGGTTTCTTACGTCTTTTCTTCTCCATCGCTGTTCGGTTTGTGGAGGATTTGAACACCAACCAATACTGCTTCTTACAGGCCGGTTAGCAATCACAGAAATTGATGAAAGCTGAGCCACTTTACCCTCGTTAATACTAAATGAATGAAGTGAAAAGATGACCAGTATGGTAAATGAATGGAAGCAAATAAATCAGCGTGTGAATACTGTGCAAGTGGGCCTGAGTTTTCACCAATTTTGTAGGATATTGAAGTACTGATTTGACACTCCAGTCTATGCCCATTAGCACCAAAAGTGTATTTTTATGTAGCTTTTAGGATCAACCAATCACACGTCTTGAAATGATGACTCATACCTAGCAACGGGGTCAACCACTTCACCTCCTCACTAAGATAAGAGTTTCTGTCCATTCCTTGCTCAGAGTTCTCTAAGAATGTTCTGGAACAACTCCTAAGCTAAGACTCCTTGCTAGGAATTTTTAGGCTAAGTTAGGATTTCTATGAGAGGATTCTCGGAATCTTTAGGAATACAGCCCCTGACTTTCACGCATTTCGTAGGAATTTGCACTTGAAAACATCAGAGATAGACTGAACCCCAGGAACCAGAAGTATGAACCATGGTGGAGAAACGAGAGTTACGAATGTAACCGTGGTTCTTTGAGTTCTGGGTAACCAGACTGAGAAGAGACAAATACAATCTAGGGAGCATCGAGATAAAGGTTATCCTTAGTGTGGTGTTTCCTCAGTGGAGAGTTCCCAAAGACGAGAAGAGAGTGCAGGACTGTAGATTCATTTCAGCAGTGTTTATGTGATTATTCTCCACCAGAAGCGGGAGACAAAAGGTCCTCACTGTAGCTTTCGGATGTCCTGCTGATATTGGGTCATGTACTACTAAATATAGACGATACAACCCACTCCACGGAACAATATATGACATTCAGTAAGATTTGGTATATCCAAAAAGCGTTGAAGAAAGGCGCACTGGACTCTACAAGTCCAGTGCGCCTTTCTTATTTTTGGATATGTTGTTCTCATGGGCAAAATAAACTCTCAGCTGTTGGAAGACTGAATGAAACGAGCTATATTTGGTGTCAGAGTTAGACCGTTTGTAAGAACAAACATCCACTTTGACCTCTTCGTGTTAAAATGCGTGACCTTTTGGTCTACAACATTGTCTCTCCCTTTAAGGAATGAGACAGATTTGTGTTTCTTGAAGTGGTCAAACCATTTGTTGTATCTCAAACATGTCATCCAATTATGCTCATTCTGCACTGAGCTGCTCTGGCTTCAAACCACTGTAATCAACCGCAGAGTCAAATGTCGTCAAATCTGTATTTCATTACCTCAAAAAAACAGGGATGTTTGCTTTTTCATCCACATCACGTATGAGTTCAGTTTTATCAATATCTTCAAAAATAAATCAAAGAAACCAAAGATGTCTTTCTTACTCTATGAATTTTCTCAATTCAACCGCATCATGACACATCAGAAAACAGATGTCCTTCCACACTCACGAATCCTACTGAAAGCATCGAAGCGACTGCTGCAACAAATCAGGGTATAGGACCAAAAGCTAAACACCGTCATCAATCAGTGTCTCTTGGTCCATACCAGTCATTACGGAAATCAGGAGGCTGCCTCCGAAGAGTCCAGGTGAGAGCGAGTCGGGTCTCTGAGAGGATATTGCAGCATTAATTGATGTTTAGCACGATCAGTCTCAGAGGTGCGGGGTTGCAGGTGCGGCGGTGGAAATGTTAAGCACTCCCCCTCATTGCCCTTTGCCACTACGCCCACACGCAAACACCCACACACATAAAAAACTATTTATATTTTAAGGTTATTAAGTGTTATCCATGCTGTTTATACCGTTAAATTATAAATCTGCAGCTTTTTTGTACTTACTACCACTTAAAGAATTCATATCCAGATTATTGCTGTCCTGACATCCTCCTTATGAGTAAAGTCTATATTTATGGTATACCGTGAAAAAAAAGGCATAATTTTACTAGAAGAGACACATAGATGCGTAACTGCCTGCAGGTTTTCGTGCACTAGATGCCGAGTCTCCTGCTGTAAACTGGATGTTTTATCTCGGGGAAGCAAGCAGCCGAGAGGAGGCCTGGCTGCAACGCCAGCCAGGGCAGCTAATTACATTTTCCATCTCGACAAGAATGGAGGATACCTTCCTATGTTATTAATCATAATGAGGGGAATATAATAAGCTACCATACATCATGCCGTTGACAGTTGTAGTTTGCCATTTGCAAGCCCAAGCATTCTTCTTCTTTTAATGGCCGTAAACTGAATTAATGCAGGCTAAGTTCGATGCCCACAATCAATTGTGGATGAGATTTAAGGCCTTTTAGCCTCACCCTCCATGATTTTGGATGGACATCAGGAACTATACTACCCAGGAAGCTGCGATCGGTGTTTAGATGTATTGTGCAGGCATCAGCGCGTGTATGGGGAAATTGTTTTAGCAGGTTCATGTATTAATATTTTATGTCAGCGGAACACATTTTAGGGAAAACATGCTGGGCGCTGAACATTTCCTTTTGCAGCTGGTCACGGCGACTAAAGCATGACTACGTTTTGTAAAGTTAAAACGTTGTTAATTGATAAAATTAAACGAGCTTCCAGTGAAAAATCCACAGAGAAACATCACCCACTTCTACAGCTCCACAGAGCATTTTTTAGCTCCTGCTAGTGTTTTACAGCGTATTTACCGTATGGTCTGGTCTCGAGGCTCTCATCTGCGGTAAATAGCGCGGTAAATGTATGCTATCCACCCAGCAACAACGGTAAACATGTCGTAAACAATGCTTTGTGTCTCCTGGATGTGTGAATTAAGGGCGGTGACACCGGGCCAACAGTCGGGTCGTTGGCCAGTTTTGGGCAGATCCCCGTCTGCAGAGTGTTGAATCGGAATCAGCAGAACACAACGAGATCACTCTTTCTGTTCAGCTTAGCAAAATAGTGCACCAGAAGAGAAATGGAAGAGACAGAAGTAATGAACAACTAAGACCACACACAGAAGTCTCTTCTCCTTTTTCATCTTCATCATGAGTGATCATTTCACAGTGACAAGGTCATCTGGATAAGAAAACCTAGACCTACTCATCAGCGTGATTTGGGAAAGGTCAGCTCTCAAGAATGACTTGCGGCTCTTCCTAGCTTATCCTAGCTCTTTCTGCTTTTGAGCGAGAAATACAGACTACTGACACCTGCAGGTATGGAGAGTTATTGCATGAGATAGACTGGAGACCTGTCAATGACAGCTGGGATAGACACTGTAACCTACGTACGTAGCCTACATCGGTGCAAGCCATAGTTACTTGTGCACGCATCAGTCTGGCTCGTTATGTAAAAACGCCACCCAAACACTTTTTCCAGTCGGGTTAATTTTTGTTTCTACTTCCTGCTTCACTTTCAACAATGGTGACTGAAACATTAGCAGAAACTTGCCGAAGTCGAAACATAAAAGTGTTTTTTGTATCTCTGAACCTCCTCGGTTAACCTTTCCTCCATGTGTTCCATCTTTATTGAACCAAAGCAAGTTCAAAATTTACGGAGATGGAGAAGCAGTTTGCGTCGCTGCGACGCGTAGTTACATTCCTGGGGAGGTGCACATCAGGCTACAGTGTCAGGGTCTGGGCTGTTGATGACAGCATGTTTTCCTAATTAACTTAAAGCAAAACTTAACCCCTTAACGCCTAGTGTCGCGATTTCGCGACGCACTGTTTCCGCTCAGACTGCAGCCGAAATAACGCATGTAATACTCCCATGTCGGTTTGTGCACATTCAAAAAATTCCTAGGAATCTTTTGCAAGGACTAGTTTCTCGTAGGACCGGTCGGAGTGGTAAGCAAAAATACCAATAATTAATTTCTTTATATAATTGAAAAATCTATTCAGGTGTTAAGGGGTTAAAAATACTGGAATCAAAAGTTCATATTCGATTAAAAAAACTTAAGAATTGCGTTTTTTCCCCAGACAGTGGAAATTTGTTTGTTGGCTTTTCTAAGCAAGTGTTAGATGAGAGGACTGATGCCACTCATATATGGGCATAAACATACAGGTCAAGCTAGCAACTGGTTAGCTTAGCATAACGATAAAAAAAATAATGCCTTTAATATTTGCAATAATTATTGCTTATTGAGTCATGTGTAGAAATGTCAGGAAGATAAAGACGGACCATTTCTCTCTTACAGAAGCAAAGACTCCAACACCAACACTAGCAAGAGTTAACAAACGACAGTGTCTTCACCAATCCAATTTTGGTGAATTATGTCTGCTACACATGTACATTTAATGTTAACCTAGTATCAGCTCAACCAGGAACAGATTGAGGTTGCAGAAAAGTATTTCCCCGCACTGTCTGTAAATCAGTATTATAAATCAGTTTCATATGAATATAATATTTGCAGGATAGAGTATTTCTACGCGCACGGATGTGATGGTGTTCGCCGGCGTTTGCAGGTGTTTTGTCATTGATCTGATGTTAGAGGCGACAGTAAAAGTGCAAACAGCAAACCACATTTCTTCCTCCGTTGTCCACCCTGGCATTTCTGAATCAACTGGGGGAAGCCGATTCTATCACTATGTTTAATAACGGCACGAAAAATGAAAAGCTCCTGAAGGTAGCTATTCCTCCTGAACGGCTATCTGGAGAGAGAAACAGCACTGAAATGTAATTTATCGGGGCTGAGCTCACTGCCCGCAGGCTTCTCCTTCCAAGGTAAAAAACAAATAAATAAATAAATAAATAAAATCCGAAAAACTAACAAATAGGAAATAAAGGCATTTCTCCTCTTAATCCTCCTCACCTCAAGGGTGAAAGACATAGGTTAAAGACTTCACAGCCCTATACAAGTGAGATAAGGTCTAAGTCAGTCTGGTCAGTATTTCAATAACGTCATCAATCCTGGAAAATGCAATCAGATACAGTCCAACTCTAAGCTGCTGTTGCCCTTTGGGAGGCTGAGAGAGACATTCATTTTGGTGAGGAGGGCACACGATCTCCCTTTTGTAATTAAGAGTACCCAAATAAACTGTGTGTGTTACCCCTGAAGTGGAACAGTTAGAAACAAATAAAAGGCTAATGAAGAAATGATTGCTCTTTTACAGGAAGAGGGAAGAGAAGGACTCTTAAGGCAGTGAGCTGAGTACATGCAGCGCTCCAAACTAGCTCTCTCTCTGTGCTCACGGTGGAAAAATCAGCTTAAAAAAAAAAAAAAAAAGAAAAAGGAAAAGGACGAGTGCACTTGCTGTATTACTCATGATCCCCCAAGGTTAATGTGTGGTTAAAGTGGACTTCCACTGATTGAAAGCTGTTGTGTTCTTGTACTGGAGAAACGTTGTGCAGGATTCCAAGATTACACCGAAATTCAAAGAGGCGGGAGGAATTTGATTTGATGTGATTAAAAATACTGTACTGCAGTTGGCATTATGGCAAAGAATCCAGCATTTGTAGTGTTTAACTACAGACTGTATAAAATGCTGCCTTCAAATGTTTCCTTGTTCACGAGTAGACTAGATTTGAACAGAACCCTCTTATGGTTTTCAGGGCTATATGATTTAGTCGTATAGCTTTTTCTCTTTATAATTTTACATTATGACTTTGCATTTCCTACATTAAGTTACCTGTCCATTAGCTTGATTAAAGGGGAATTACCGTTTTACAACCTGGACATTTGGAGTCGTTCAGAAGATATTTAGATATGTATATCCATATAGTGGGAGTGACTGGGGCACCGAAACGCAGCCTCTAAATAACGCATTATCTGCCGCGAAACTCGTTCATTTCACCAATATTTTGTTATGATACGCTAGTGCTATTCCCCGTTGAGTCCGGAGTTACCTGTTATCTATATGCGGATGTGCAGCGGTTTGTTGTTCTTTGGCCAGCTGTTCCTCTCTCTGCCTCCTCATCCTCCTTTCAACAAGCTCCTCATCCGTATACTCTGGCTCAAAATGCTAAAGACGTCCATCATAAACATAGTCGTCGTCCACAACCTCAGAATCGGAAAATTATTCAGCCATGTTGCAGAAAACTAGCAGTAGCCAGTTTTAACGAGTTTCACAGCAGATAATGCGTTATTTAGAGGCTGCGTTTCGGTGCCCCAGTCACTCCCACTATATGGATATAGGCGGTGCTCCACTGGATCTAAACATCTTCCGAACGACTCCAAATGACACCAAAGTTATATGGGTGAGTAAACGATCGTATTTTATGCCAGAAATAAGGTCCAGGTTGTAAAAAACGGTAATTCCCCTTTAAGTGTTAGCCTGGGCTGCACAGTGGTGTGGTGGCTAGCACTGATGCCTCCCAGCAAGAAGGTTCGCCTCCGCGTCTCCACAAAGAAATTAGTCAGCGCTAAAGCACTTTAAACGGTCATTCTTGAGAAGGAGCAACTCCAGTGGTTGCAAAAAGAAAGTCTAATGAGTCGACGAGCGAGCAATCCTGCCTGAAGCTACCCAAACGGGGTCCTACAAACAATTTCATGTGAACATAATACTTGGTTTGCATTTGCGTAGCTGTGTATGACAGGGAATGGTTTTGAGAGTTCAACCAATGATTTAACTTTGTGAGCTTTTGTGTAGTCTTAAAGCAAGCCAACACCACATCCCCTACATCCCTGGGTGATGACAGCACATGCAGGTAATAAAAAAAAGAAGCCCCTAAGAAAGAAATTCTGAGTCCAGTGTTTTATGAAAAATTAAAATACCAGTAAAAGCACAAATACATAGACATCTTTGGTTGTTCAGCACGTTTTTGGACAATGGTAGCGGCATGATTGCGGGATATGCCTTTGGGTGTAGCTACCTTGTGCCAATAGATTCTAGGTCCATGAATACATGTCTTGCACCTATCAAGCTTGTATGTCGTGTCCAAATACGTTCACTTCAGGTTCCAAAAAAAACTAAATGGCAACGACCAAATTGTTGAGTGAATGATTATGGTAATTCAACCAAGGCATGAACTTTCGTGCAGCCTTACAATAAGCCTGTAAGCCAAAACCACACCCCTGGGTGATGACAGTACATTCAGGTCATGTGCAGAGATTGGTCGAAAGGGCTTGAACCAGAAATAAGTGACAATAGCACAGTGCCTGCCAAAGGAGAAGCACAAAAAATGGCAAATGATGGAGAAGCACCTGGTTTCAGTCGACTAAAAAATAAATTATGCGTCCAGTGTTTTCTATGGCAGAGGGAAAACCTAAACTGCCACCAATAGCACAAATACAGACAGTTGTTGAACATATTATTGCTGCTGTGAGTGGACGGTTAGAACATGTTGATCTGCATTTAAGAAGCTCAGCGCGGTGCCAACTGAGTACAACACTGGAGCCTTCACTCGTTCTACTACCTTGGAAAATATCAATCATTTCAATTTCAAGTCTCGTTCAAGACAGCATGGCCATAAACATATGAACCTCATGTATTACCTATATGTTCTCTTTTAGAAGGAAACATTGGTAAAGCAGGGCATGCCTTAGGGCGTAGCTACCTCGAAAAATATGGGCATGAGTGTCAATAGAGTTCTAGGTCCATGAAGCCATGTCTTGTATCTGTCCAGCTCATATGTCATGATATTAAAAGATATACTATCATGGCTTCAAGTCTTTTACCCCTAATAGTTATTGAACTAGAGCTACTTGGTAAAAGGGAAAGATGGTCTTTATGGTACCAGCAAACACACATAACTGAGCTCCATGTCTAGAGGTCTTAGCCGGGCTTTGTCCACCACCCAAGAGGTTTGGAAACAATGTCATCTTACTTTTGTGTTTGTGATTATGAGACTGAAAGATCGTAAAAAGCCGATTTATTATTATTATTTTTTTCATAATAACTCGTATCTGAATATTTATGTGTGTTTTGATTTTACACTGAAGAGACAAGACCATCTTATAAAATATTATCCATTATTATTATGTGTTAAACCAAACTAACAGTTTAAAGTGCCAACCGCAATAAGATCTGGCTGACAATTTAATATTATCAATATTCGTGGGACTTTAACGCGTTAATTACAATTAACTAATTACAAAAAATGAATGCGTTAAAAGAGTTTACATACCACCGAAGCACTTCAACCCTATGGTGCCATCTAAATGCAAAGCATGTTGCAGTGAGCACAGAAACACCGGAGCTGTTAGCCCTAGCAGTCCCAGTCGAGTATGGACTTGACGTGTCAGCAACCCAAACAGTTTTTTTTTAGTTTTTTGTTTTTTTACCATTTAAAGTCAATACTGTTCTGAAAAAGTACTTAAAGTACTTAAAATTGCACTTTAGGTCTGTTCAGTTTTGGCCAGGGATATTTTCTTTCTTTTTCAACTGTTTTGAATTGAAATGAAATGAAATGCATTTTTCCAGACTTGAAAAGAGCATGAGTTTACAATATCCATGTCTGTGTCTATTATTTGATTCTGTCATCCACTAAAATCCATTTAAATTGAAAAATGTTGCTTTTAGAGGCAAATATTGTCGTGCAATTAAAATGTGATTAATCGAGATTAATTAATTGCAAAGCCTCTAATTAATTAGATAATTTATTTAATCGATTCCCACCACTAATTATCAACTTTCAGCATAATCGATTCTTGATGTCGTTTGGTTCAGTGAGTAAAATGTTGTTTAAAACCTACAAAATTAGTTTCTCCAGGTTGGTCTGATGTAAAGTATGTCAGTACATTACTTACAAATAGTTAAATTTACACCGTATAACTCTTGATCTTCAAATATTTTTTTAAATTTTAAATATTTTTAAAAATAATGAGAAATGCAACTTCGATTGTGTTAATACTTATTAAGTACTTGTGTCTAGTCACCGGCTCACTAGCCGTGAATCACTTGAACACGCTAAGCGCCCACAGGCTGCCCATAATTAAAATGTTTTTCAGTGTCTCTGTTACCCTGTATTTCTTTAAGTGTGGGTCTTTTGTTTCGTGTTTACTTTTCCCGGCAGATAACTGACGGCAGATCAAGACGCTGAGCCGTTTGCGATGAAAGGTTTTGACTGCAGAGATGAAAGTTTGTGAATTCCAAAGTACAACTACGTCTCTGGTTACAAAGCGAGGTCAATCCACTTGTGGTGACTAGATTTTAGTGTTCGGGGCGCCATAGGTGGATGAAAACACGCAGCCACAGCGGACATGTCTGCTATTTCGAGATTTCAGCTGTCCGTCTCCCCCGTTTGAAGAACTTTTTTTGGACAAGGCCTGAAAACAAGATGAAATTTGTTAATGTGCCATCAAAAACTTGATCAACCGAGGAAAGTGTGGCGCATACCTCTGTGCGGAGCTGTTGCAGAGGCTTGTTGGGGCTACTGGTGTATCAACGCTCATCTGAAACATGATCTTCCACATCTGCGTTTTTCCACTGTGGCCAAATTCCTGGCTACTGTAACTAAGGGGATTGTTTTGCTCCACCGCACTTCTACTCTCCGTCGACTGTCCACCCATAAAAGTGTCAAGATTGAAATATCTGGATTGAGAATGAGTGAAGCGGCTGCCATTTTCAACAGCTTGTGTGAGACGTCTCTGTCGTCGCACAGCGCGGCCTTCTAGCAGGAGGAAAATGCATTAGTCCCAACAGATCGCAGTCCTCCCGGAAACCAGATACGCCGCTTTTATTAAGAAGGACACAAGTTAATTTATGTCAGAGCTTAAAATGAGCCTGTTGCTGCGTCTTATGTTAATGATGAAGCAGGTGTTGTGGGGTTTAACCTCAGAACAACAACTGGCTCTGTCCCAAGGTTGTGTCTGAATCCAAATGTTTTCATTTCAGGAGATTATTAGCGGTCTGTAAAGTTAATATCAGTCAAAGTAACGATGTTTTCTTGGAACGAACCCCGAGGATCTTTAGAAAAACAAACACAAGAGCATGCAGGCACAAGTCATTACCGCTCATAAAAGGTTACTTAAGAGGTTCAGAGGAGGAAACCATACACAAACGCTACACAGCAGAGGAGTCAGGGAAGGAGCGTGACACTGTTGAACTTTGCATGGCGTGTCCAAGCATGCAGAAGGCCTCCGCTAATATCGATGCATTCCCATCTGCCATTGTCTTGCAAAAGCAGAAGCCTGAGCAACACAGCTCGGAAAGAAAACACACTCCCTCCCACCCAACCAGTGATCGACACACTGACTCATGGAATGAACACTTCAGCTGAGGCAGAGGAGAAGGCATCTGGATAGCATCTCTTGCCTGGATCCTCTGAACTATCGAGCCTCTTGAAACGTTTTGTCGCCATGCTGTCCGGGCCGTGCCATTTTCATTCCAGTGCAGCCGCTCTGCTCTTCCACCTGTCATCTGCACTCTGCGCTCCCCGCGGCCAACCTGCTGACAGCTTCTGAACGTGAGGGGAGTCACAACACCAGCAGCCGGGGGGATAAGTGATTTGAGGATGGCCTAGATACTGTATTTAAACTTTCATTGTGTTCCTCTGCACACGGGGAGATACTTATACAAACACATGTTCACTTAAAACCCTAAAACTAAACATCAGTGTGTTAAGAACATGGATCGTGGACGATGTCTGTGTTTGGGTCACATGTCATCAGCTGTTGCTCTCATTGGGCGTGGCCTGAAATATTAATTCAACTTGGTTCAAATTTAAATCGCCAAAGGTTTTCTCAACAAAAAGCATTATAAACACTAAATGCTGTCTGGTTGCCTCTTCATGTGTGTTCATCCCTTTACAATAATGCTTAACCGTTTATCGGGCAAGGAACCATATTTGGTAACTCCTCTCAGTGAGGTTTAGAAGCATGTGGTCTTCACCCAGCCAATCAGAGAAGATCAGGGCAACGTTCTCAGGTCAAGTGTGGCTGCAAGGTCCACCTCTGCATGAATGCTGAGCGTAACTGCTTTATTAGGTTCCAGGAAGAAGAGGTCTAATGTTGTCTAATGTTATATTGTGTGTAATGACGAGTGCCTGAATCAGCACTTAACTTCTAATGGTCTAAATACATGTTTACATTTATTTACCACTTAAGGGCAAGGAACCATATATGGTAACTTCACTGACCTTGATTTTTCTACATGAAAATTTAGGAAAACTGGCACACAAATAAAAAAAAGTCTTCTTATGCCCTACAACAGGGGTGCCCACACTTTTCTGGCTTGTGAGCTACTTTTACAATGACCAAGTCAAAGTGATCTACCCGTACTTATATATATATCCTAAGTCATATTAATTGCTACAGTGTTAAAAGCTCTATCCATCTTTGTTTTTATTTTTATCAAGAAAAATTGGTGCACTGCACCTTTAGAAAAATAGCGCTGTCTCTTTAAGAAAGATGGTAGTCTTGAGTTGTTGTTGTGGATGTGTGCCGCTCACCTGAGGGCATGTTGCAAATATAAAGCAAAAATAAATAAAGATGAACGTTTGTCTTGCTGTTTGTTTTGGAGGTGCGACAGATAAATGATTAGACTATCATCTAAAATTTTTTTTTTCAATGGCACGCGATCTACCTGCACTGCCTTCACGATCTACCGGTCGATCGCGATCGACGTAATGGGCACCCCTGCCCTACAATAACACTCTATGGGTCTGTTGAAATAGATGACTGAGTGATGGAGGAAACATTGAGATGTGAGAAACAACAAGCTAAAAAGCATCCAGCTAATGTTGGACAACTTTTGCAGAGTTATAGACGGTTTATGCCTCCGCATCAATTTAACGCCGTAGCCTAACATGCACCTCCCCAGAAATGTAACGATGCGTCGTGGCAACGCAGACCACAAGAACTGTGATTGGTCCGTCTGGTTGTGGCGTGTTTCCGCTTTAGTATTTCCGGCTGCTTCTCCATCTCCGCAATTGATTCGAATTAATTGATTGTTTGATTGTTTTAGATCAACAAAGATGGAACACATCGAGGAAAGGTTAACTGAAGAGGTTCGGAGATACAAACATTTGTACGACTCATCTTCTGCGAAATTTTGACAAAATTTCGGTCGACATTGTTGAAAGTGAAGCAGCAAGTGGAGACAAAAATGAATCCGACTGGCAATAAAGACAGGGCGCCAACTAGTGTTTGGGTGGTGTTTTTACAGAGCGAGCCAAACTGATGAAAGCACAAGTATAAATGGCTAGCACTGGCGTAGGCTACGTATGTAGGTTACGTCGTCTAGTTCCGCAGAGGCGTAAACCACACTTTGTGCTTTGATGTTTCACTTTAAAATGCTTTCATACCACTACAGACCGTGGCATGAAGTTTCACAAGTCAAATGCACACATTTTAATTGTTACTTTTTTAGATTAACAATTTCACCACAGCGATTTTCAAATATTTTAACCTTTTCCCTTATGTTCCTCAACGTGCTGCCAATTTTTAATGAGGTTCAGCTGTTTTTCCATGTTTTAATGCACTTATTGTTAGCAGCTTTGGATAAAGTTGTCATTTTGTAGACAGTTTAAACACACAGGAATTGAACTAATGTATAATGTAGTTCAACTGATTAATTATTTCATTAAGCATATCAAATAAGCCCCCTCCATTACCTCCATTTGATCTTATTGTATTTTCACATATACCAGTGTTTTCAGGTCTTATGAGTATTGTGAGCACTTCTTCACTGCTGGAGACAGTTCGTGTTCCACTCTTAAATTTCAATTTGTTTCTTGCTGTTTCCTCAAGTGCCCATCCTTGATGCTATAATTACATTTGGGCAATAGGGTCTACAGTATTTCAATTAAAGCAGAATGGGGCACATTTCTCTGCAGTAGCCCCACTTTGTGATTCGGGCTGACATGTATGTAGGGCTGTCATGTGATCAGATGATAAGGCCGACCGAGCAGGACACCCAGCTGGGTGCAATTTTACCGGAAAAATATTGCCCACTTAAAGTACTACAGCAGCGAAATTTACCTTGGTGCAAAACTTTAGTAATGAAGAAACTGCATTACATGGCAGTCTTATTCCAAATGTTCCATGCAGGAATAATTAGAAATAGAATAAGCAGAAATTTAATGTCTGTCTCTCTGCAGGTGACAGTAAATTGTCTTTGCCATGGTTCCTCAGTGAAAACGCAACATATAAAGGAAAAACAATTAGACACAAAACAACTACATAAAGCATCTGTTTAAGCTCATCACACAGCATGTTAACCCAACGGGGGTCAAACATAAATTCTGCAATCTCATAAGATTGTATCTGACACATCATAGAGAGGACAAGATTTGCAATCATTAACATTTGCTTGGTTCAACAGGGAAATAAGTTTGACCCGTTGCATTTCTGCTACTTTTATAGAGCCTTGATACGGATCTCTAGGTTTTTCACAGGATGTCTCCTTTCACAGCGTGTGAGAACGCCCTCAGCCACCATTGCCGAACAGGTGATATACGATGTTCAAGCCATTGATGTCGGCCCATAATAATCCCGGGACAAGGCTGAGGGTGTTTGGAGAAATACAAACACCACCACCATGGCTTCGTTTTCAAGAAAGCCGGCCCTGATTCATTCATTCATCGGCCTATCTCTGATCGTCTGCATGAGTTGCTATGCCCTCAGCTTGACAGATGCTGTAGGAGAGATCAGGTTAATGGCCATTAACAGAGATGATGGTAAAACTGATGAAACCTTTGATTGTTTCTGATAAGGCAGATGACTGTTACCCTTGTTTTTTGTGTCACTGACACCGTAACAGCTGCGTTTGAAGAAAATTATTAATGATTCACAGAACTGTGAGGGAGACAACAGCACCGTGTGTTTATAATATGTTCATCCGGTGAAAAGATAGTTGCTGTTTGAAAAGCATTACCACTACTGTTTGTACTGTGGTTAAACTGGATGTTCCATGGTTTTCAGTTTCATTGCTCAGGGTTTTCTGATCAAAACAACAACAACACAAATTCCCCATTCAGAGCTGGCATTAACAAGCATGACATTGCTCGTGCATGTGGACACTAAAAATACTAATGTCAGGGCAGATATCTAAATAAAAGACTTTACAGCTTGTTCCACAATCTGCATCATGTCCCCACGTTGGGACACATGCAAAACAGCGGATGCATTGTTTTGATACAGCAGCTGCACATTATTCTACTGCGCCCCCAAACGAAGTTGGTGTTTATTTGAATAAAGAGTGCAAAACCGTGATCTGATCTCAAGTGTCGTCTGAGACGCATTTAAATTCCGGGCGTGAACACATAAACGTAAAGTTTGCCAGTGGAGATCAGATCACTCAGGGCGCATCTTCACACCAGGTCTGAACTAAGCCAATGGGACAAAAATGTGAGTTTGTGTACTTAGTTTCAAATTGTATTTGTTCACCATCATCACTAGCGTAAAACCGTGTCACCAAGTGCAGAAAATGAAGATTCTGGGCTTAGTTTAGTTTTAACTTGGAGATAATTTCAGGTACTTAAAGGGGAACTACTGTGTTTTACAACCTGGACCTTATTTCTGGCATAAAATGCGATCGTTTACTCACCAATATAACTTTGGTGTAATTTTTTCCAATCCATATAGTGGGAGTGACTGGGGCACCGAAACGCAGCCTCTAAATAACGCATTATCTGTCGCGAAAAGTGTTCATTACCCCAATTTTTTGTTATGATACGCTAGCGCTATTCCCCGTTGAGTCTGTAGATTGACCTAGTAACCTCTGACCTGGATGATGTCATCCCTGAGCGCCGCGGCAGATAATGCGTTATTTAGAGGCTGCATTGCGGTGCCCCAGTCACTCCCACTATGTGGATATACACGGATGTAAATATCGTCCGAATGACAAAAAATGACACCAAAGTTATATGGGTGAGTAAACGATCGCATTTATGCCAGAAATAAGGTCCAGGTTGTAAAAAACAGTAGTTCCCCTTTAACCCTTTATGGAGCGAGGAACCATATTTGGTAACTTCAGCACACATTTTAAATTGCGTCCCTGTTCCTCTCAGTGAGGTTTAGAAGCATGTGGTTTTCGTTCAGCCAGTCAGAGAAGATCAAGGAAGCATTCTAAGGTCAAACGTGGTCTGCAAGGTCCACCTCTGCATGAACGCTGAGCATAACTGCTTTATTAGGTACCACGAAGAAGAAGTGGCCTAATGTTGTCGATGCTGACAAGTGCCTGAATCAGCACTTGTGTTCTAATGGTCTAAAATACATGTTTACATTTGTTTACCACTTAAGGACAACTAACCATATATGGTAACTTAATTGACCCTGATTTATGCCTTACATAAGACTCTTGGGCAGAAATTTTTAATTTCCAAGTATTTTAATGAGTGCTCTATAAAGGGTTAATAACAATGTGTGATTTAGTTTTAAAATCTAGTCCATCTAGCCTTCGCTCATTAATAGCCTCAGTGGCCACGGTCAAAGTTACAGGATGGCTAAAATGCACAAAGAACACAAAGTCAGTGAACTTCACAAACAAAGCAACATTTGCTTGTTTGCTCGTCATACCAGACCAAGTGATCTTTAAAAAACCCCATAGTGTGTTCAGTCAGTTATTGTGGATGAATGAAACATTTAATTTGCGAAAGACAGTATTTTTTAAACTAGGTTAGGACCACATGAGTTCCCGGCTGATTTTATCAAAAGTTTCGGAAGACAATCTTTTTTGCCTTATTCTGTTAGATTGGTGTTAGTTTTTAATATATTGATGTAATCACCTACATTTTAAATCCTAGAATATAAAACATGTTTGATACTAACTCTTACATGACCATCTAATCAGGGCTGACCGGACAGGACCTTGCTCAGCGCTGAGGTTCAGATTCAAAATAAACAGATTAAGTTGTAGCGGATAAGATTCATCTGAACTGCAATCTAATTAATAGCTCAAGTACATTTACATGAGTCGGTTTAGTCGACTGTGAACGTCCTACCATCCCACCGTCCCCACTTAACACTTGTTTACAGACCACATTGCCTAATCTGCAGAATCTAGATAACGGGGGGCGAAGACGAGGAAGTACCCCTATGTGACAATCAAGCCGAGCAGCCTGCATGCTCGGGTAGTGATAGGGGCCAGAGGAAGGCATGCTGAATTGAACATTTGACTTATGACTCTGTAATCGTGCAAGCTAATGCATGAACGATGGTGGTTAATGGGGTGTGGACGGTAGTTTCTCGCTAAGTGCCATCATTCATACGTTTCAGGCCTCAGTGGTTTCGCTCCAACTGTCAGAAATGAAATGCGTAATTGAAAAAAAGCTCCACGGTCGGGAGTAACATGAGGATGGACGGCGAGCCAAAGGAGGGGAGGCTTCACGTAGTTTCATCCCAACCTGAGAATGGGCTGTGAGGTTAAACAGGAAGGATGCAAATTAAGATTTTAGTCATCCATAGTCTTCATATTGAACTTTCTGTATCTTAGCTATCTTAGCTTCAGATAAAGTTTGTTGTTCTTGTCTTAGCTAAATGAATGAATGAATATGATGCGTCATACCTCAACAGAAAATGTAGAACAAAATGTATTTAGATTTAGAAGACAAGTAATATATAAAATGACAAGTGCCACAAAGAGTTTCACTTTCATCTGAAAAATAAAAATAAAAGTGCAGAGAACCAGATCAGAGAAGTTCGCCAAAACCAATAACACTGAAAATGAAGCTTAGGCCAAAGTACAAGATCTGTTCAAGTGTTCTGTTTCTATCCCTCTACGGTCAATTTGGGCTATTTCAGCTGCTCCGTTCATTTAATTTCCTCTTTCACACTTTGTCAGAATCACTCCATTCTCAGTTTCAGCATCACTTCTCTTGTCCAATGATCTGTTTGCTCATGTTCTCCGAGCCAGTCAGTCCCTTTTCTTTGAATTCGCTGCAGTCACTCAGACATTCAGACTGTCAGTTGTGCAGCCTCCCCCCACCTCATCCTGGTTGTCCAAATGATCCCTCCTTATTGAATTATAGAAGAAACTAAAAATGCCTTTCGAATACGTCTGACTCCAATAAACATGCTTTTAGCAAAATCTGGTATTCACAGTAATGATTTCAGTAGATCTAATTCATTTGGTGACGCCCATCCCCGATGAACGTTGGTAACGGAAAGTACAATATATTATATCAAGCACTTGTTGAGCATCAAATATGTCACACACTCAAAAGATTAACTCCTGCGTTGGTTCACAACTCGGCCAGACACATTCAGGTTCTTTCAGTGAGGAAGTCACTCTATGACCAGGGGCCTCATGTACGAAAACTTGCGTGGATTTCCTTCTAAAACGTGGCGCATGCTCAGATTTAGAGGCATTTTTCCTTTGTACATTCCAATATGCAATTCCCTGTCCACGCCCCTTTTTTAAATAAAATTATATTTAAATTGACCCTGCACCTGAGATTCCCCTCTCTGCGCGATCAGAAAACGAAAACATGAGAATGAATAAGACGGGAAAAAAGAAGAACTTCACAGAAAGCGATTGGAGACGCTACTCACTGGAATGGAGGTGCGCAAAAATGTACTCTTTGGCACGCTGCCACAATGTTGGTTACTTGCATTTGCGTATCACGTATGATCTGTACATTGAGCGAATGAAAATGTTTCCTGTTGACATTTACAAATTCATGCGGTGGCGCTTTTATATCAATGTGTGTCCAGTCCATAGCTCCGATTACATTCAGAAAACCGTCTCTCGCTGCAGATTACTCTTGAATGTTGACCTGTTCAGATGCATTGTATGGGAATCTGATATACCTGGCTGACATGCGGATAATTCCGTCCCACGCGGCTGGCATGGCTCTGCTCAGGGTCGACCGGCACAGTCCCAATCGGTCGGACCAATAGTTTTCACATTTATGACAGTTTCCCAGCATCACCTCTAATTCTCGGCAAAGGATCAACATCTGTAGAAGCCAGCGTACGCCAGCCATGGCGTTGGCGTAGGCACGTACAAAGTTGCGGACATTTCATTCTTGATACATCTGAACTTTTCCGTGAGTACGTACGGAACATTTTTGTACACGCGCAACCTTCATACATGAGGCCCCAGGTTTTTTTTTTATGTCATGCCAATGCGCAATGAGACTGTGTTAATGCTGCATGTCGTTGGAGTAGTTTAAAGAAGAAGGCAGTCTGTGGAAGTGGTCAAAGGAGAGGAGTTGGAGGTGTATGCATGGTACCTGCAGTTCTTCCACGAACACATGCATGCAGTATTTAAAATGCAGCTGCCTCGTTTAGGACAACTCAAGGAGCCAGGTTGTTAGGGTGATGCTTATTGTGCAAAAACCACCCAGCTAATCTGAACTATTCGTCTTGTTGCACTCTTGTCTTGGGCAACACCTACAGAATAAACTTGAAGAAATCAAAGGGGCTGGCTAAAAATCTTGGCTACCAAGACAACCTGACAAATGAGGAGTAAGGTTAAACTGAAAGGGAAGGTCATTGGTTGATGAAGGTGCAGAGAAACTGTCAGGAAACAAAAGACAGGAAGTGGCACTGAAAACTGAAATACACAAAAGTTTTCAAAGTAAAAGAGGAAACATGAGTACATAACAAAAACCCAAACCATGGCAGTTTGATGAAGGCAATTGAAATGCAGCGCAAAAGTCGCTGACACTTATAATCTAATGCACGGTTTAGACGTCTGCGTCAGTTTGACGTCGTAGCTACGGCCACAGCCCAGATCCTACGCAAACACTAACGCCGTAGTGATTGGTCCGCTTGGTCGTAGCGTATTTCTGCTTTCGTATTTCCAGCTGCTTCTCCATCTCCGCAATTTTCTAATTGATTGATTTGGATCAGTAAAGACGGAGCACATCGAGGAAAGGTTGACTGGGGAGGTCTGAAATTTCCGTGGTGAAACAGGAAGTAGAAACCAAAATGAACCCGACTGGCAGAAAACGACACAGCGCCTACTAGAGTCTGGGTGGTGTTTTTACAGAGCGAGCCAGACTGACAACCCCACAAGTGGAAATGGGCCGCACCAGCGTAGGCTACGTACTTAGGTTACGGGGTCTAGTCCCGCAGAGGCATGAACCACAAAAATACAATGAATGACTTGAAAATTTATAAATTAGAAGGATTATAAACTTCAAATTACCCCCAAAAAAGAGAGCTATGCACATGTAGGACCAGTTAAAATATTTAATGACCTGTTATTATGGCAAAACTTGAACTTGAAACTTGAAAACTAGTTGTTTGATTGAAAATAAAACACGTAATTGTCATTTGGAAAATAGCTTTTCATTCCACATTTGTTTTTCAGGCACAAACCTCCACGAGGTTCCCTCATAACTGTATGATGCACGATAATCTCCGATACTTCCTGAGATAAGTAAAAGCAGCCCCTCTGTTGTCTCCGTCCTCCTATCGCTCAGTGTGCCCCCAAGTGAAACAACAGCCGACAAACTTTTTTTTTTTTTTTTTTTGCCATCGTCAGCAGTATGTGCACCAAACCAATAGCATCCAATCAGTTTAATTTGCATCGGGCTGCGGTTGAGGTGGGCTCAATTTGATAGTGTCCTCCTGTTTTAAATTTTGTATGCGCTCTCCTCCATCCTTATCCGAACAGCTCGGCTGCTCAAGGGGTGAACTGTAAGAAATGAGTGCCTAGTTCTCACAAGATCGCTAAAAACAAAGGGAATGATCAGAACGGTGTCGAAGAACATCACGAAATATCATCATGAAATACAGAATCATTTATCCCACACAATGTCAAAGGTCAAATATGTAGTTTTCCAGAGAACAGAAGGGAAATTTGCAATGTTTTTAGGCCAGATATTAAAAGATAATCTTCAGTTATTTCTGTCCACAAATCACGAGCTGCATATTTTACAGCGTTTTCTGATGTCGTACACTTGCTGCCTAAGCAAAGCCTCTAATGAACCAGCGGGTATCAGCAGATGTGGGTCTATAACTTAATTTCCCCCCTCAGCTATAGAGCAGATCCTATGGCGTGTAAGTGGCCTTGATGGATGAGCACTACAGCTCATCATACCCCCACCACCAGCACCACCACCACTACCACCATCAGCAGCAGCAGCCCCCAGCATCCAGCATCCAGCACCCTTCAGCTTCAGTCTCCGCCGTCCCGGAATAACAACATCCCGGCAACCCTGAAGTGGTTTTCTAATTCGTGTTCAGTGGGTTTGATTTTATTATTCGAAACCTCCTAGTTTCACAACAGTTGATCGACATACTTCAAGGCTGTTCATCCTGCAGCAGCGAATATTCGAAACATCACTAATTAACGTCTGAATGCATCCTTCTCTGTAATGCAATGTCGTTTGACATATCTCTATCTAACAGGTTAAAAGCTAAAACAGATAAAGTCAGTCATGTAATTTAGCCTGACAGCCGGCAGTGTTTAGTGTAGCCTGAGAGGTGAGAGAAAGAAGAAACATCCAAACACCCAAAGCCACATACATATACACACACGACGCACACGAACCCAAACACACATGCATCCGCAGCATCCTCTCAACATATCCTCTGTCCCTCTGAAGGGCAGGGAGCTGTGGTTGCTGCCGAAGGGGGCCGAGGGGACCATGTGGCGAGGCGTCCATATGGGGTAACCTGAGTAAACGCGGGGTAAGGCCACCGTGCGTCGGTGCACTCTGTTGACTGTTTCAACAGACATGTTTTCCCAAAGCAAGAAAAAAAGTACACTAAGAGGGGTGCCTTAAGTCATGGCTCAGAGCGCAGAGATATCTGATCTCGCTTGCTTTTAAAGGGCTGCTGCGGCTCTCCGCGCCACTTAAACCTTCACTCCCGGGGAAGACTTTAACGTTAGGTGTTAAATTAAGAATTTGTCAAAGAAGTGAAGTTTTGCAATTTGCACCAAAGAGTCTGCAGAACCAATCATTCCTGCAGCTGCTACATGCCTTCCTTAACGTCTCTCAGTGTGGTTTGGCTGAGTTGTTTTTATTTTTCCCTCCCTTCAATTCACCTGCGGATGCATTCGCAATCAAAAATGCTAATTACCCAAGTGGCTTAATCAACATTAGAATAATTACACCATTAGAATACAGGCAAGCTGCGATGAGTGTGGGATGTAAACCCATGTAAAACATGTACCGTTTATTGGATTAACATCAGGATAGTTAGATGGCTCCCCCACCAACAAAACAGTGTGATTGATTGAGAGTGAAAAAATTAAGAGCAAAGCAGACGCAGGATTTGTTTAGTGTGGAGCAAGTTATACATTTAGTACATTTTCTCTTCTGAGCTCCTCAGCTCTGTTTTCAGCTCCCTAATTACCAAATACTTTCCAGCCTGAAGACATCACTGTCAAAGTATTAACATGCGAACCAGTATCTTGTTTGTTTGGAATATGGTGTTTCCACCAATCAAGCATAACATTATGACCACCTTCCCAATATTTAGTCTTCAAAACAGTTGTGACTCATCAGAGAATGGACATGGGTCTTCTGAGGGTGTCCTGTGGTGTCTGGCAACAGGATGTTGTTAGTGGGGGGGGGACCTGTGTAGATCATCCCACAAATACTTGATCAGTTTGGGATCTAGTGAATTTGGAGGCCAGGTCAACACCTTGTGCTGTTCTTCATGTTTTGTTTTGTTTTTTGTTGTTCCTAAAGTGTTTTTGTGTGTGTGTCTGTGTCAGGCTGCATCCTGCTGGGGATGGCTGCTGCTATCAAGGAGTGTCATTGCTATGGGGTGGGGGGTGCCTGGACTGGTCTAGGTGGGTGCTACATGTCTAAGTAACATCCACACCAATGAATGCCAGGTCCAAAAGTTTCCCAGCAGAACACTGAATCGTCACAAGATGGTCGATGTTATTTACTGCTACTGCCAGTGGTTTTAATGTTGTGGCTGATCGGTGTACATGGAACACATAAAATGTGGCCCTATTCACTACTCTTTACTTAAATATAATGTATTCATTTACATGAATTTTGATGCTTTGTTTTCCGGTGTCAATTGCTGAATGCAAAAATAAAATTAAAAAAAAGGAAGTCTGACGAAGAAATGAAAAGCATTCATTATCCCCATTGTTTGCGTTTATGTTCGTTGGTTGAAGCCTGAACCCGAGCAGCTGAGGTCCGAAACCAGGATAGGATACAAACATCAGCAAAATTTGACTCATTAAGGTTTCTGAAATCAGGATATTATGTTTACATGTGCAAACACAAAAGTCAAAAAACTAAATAAAATAATAAAAACTTGATCATAACAAGGAAACTCAAGTCCATAAACACACAGTAAGTGTGTCAAATTGGTTCTCTGCAACTCTTCAGACACACACTCGGAGCAGCCACACAATGCATCTGGGGACCAGTTTGGGGAAGAGGCGTTCAGGTGTTCTCGCCTATGGACATAGAGAGGACTCAAACTAGTGACCTCACGGACCTCACAAAATTAAATGTTTGGTCTTTATTGTCGTCATTTCAAAAGTACGTTTGCGTGTGTAATTGACTTTAAAAGGCTAGCTGATAGCTAGCAAGTTTCCAATAAATTGCAATAAAGTCACATTAAAACACTGGCCTTTTCTGGTAATCTCTGGTAAAACAAAACACTTTTCTGAATTTGACATATGGTTATCAATAAAGTTGTATCTTATCTTGACTTTTATCTGTCAAAACTGTTCAAACGTTCAGATTTGCAGGCCATTAAAGCAGAAAAAAACATATTGTGTGGACACAGACGAAACCTTTCAGATCATCCCCAAAACAACAACAAAAAAAAAACTAAAAAGAGTACGTCACCTCCAACTTACAAAATTAATGAGAGGCCTTCTTTGTCTCTGTTGTTTGTAAAAGAAGCTAAAAGAATTGATTTCCAATTGAATGAGGGCCTATCCAAGGCACTCAGATTATCATCAATATTTAAGCGAGCGGTGAATAAGTGGTATTTAAGGACTGTTTTGCTGACGTTTTGACCTTAAGTGTCTCATTTTGGAGATGAGGACGGGAGCGTTTTTTTGTCTTTTTTTGAGGGGGTAAACCGGGTCAATATTGAGACACACACACAAGTCAATTAAAGCTGTAAAGTGTCTTTTCTCCTCTTTCTCTGTTCTTCCTGAGTGACAGACTGAACTCTCAACACCATCTGCTAAAAATCTCCCTAAACTTGACCCCTCCGCCCCGAGGGCTTGACTGACCTCTGCTGCCAGATCCAGCACGCCGGACAATCCCAAAAAACAAGAAGCTTGGGCATGAGTCAACTTGACATGAGTTGAGGATTCAGTAATTTATCACATATCAGTCTGGAGAATCACAACCTGCATTCGGCACCTTCAAAACAAAAGCAGAAGGAACACAGAGGGTGGATGGGGAAAGCATTAACAGCCCATAAATCTGCCAGAGAGGTCCACAAGTGCTCCGTCTTTGCTGCCATTTAAAATGACGGACATGAGGGCGAGACAGCACGCTCCCCAGAACGCATTCCACACAGGCGTCTGAGTAAGGTGCACTTTCACTGACTTGCAGGAGGCGATGTTGATTATGCAGGATCTGTTTTTCATCTCTTCTCACAGTTTGAGCCTGCATCCGAGACGCCCGGAGGCTCCAGACCGGCTTTTAATTATACAAGGAAATGTTTTATTTTTTCCCCCTTATTTAAAACAGGAAAAAATAATTTATTGCGTCTTCGATATTGTTTCAGAAACGACGTCAGGATGCTCATTAAATGTGCAAATATTAGCATTTCTTTTTCTTTTCTTTTTTTTTTTCTCCTCTGGGGAACCTGAGGGGCAGCAGTTGTAGACGAGCATTAATATGCGATTGTTTTTATTACTTCTGTTAATGAAAAATGAGGGTTAAGATGCATTTCAAAGAAGATATGTGTTTACAGAGATTGTCTTTATGAGGTCTGGGCGACGTCTGAACGTCCTTAACAAGTTTCTGGAGATGAAACATTGCATTTTACCTCAGGAAGGTGGCTGACTTGCAAAGACCTCCTCGTCTAGGTGACAACTAGAGTTTGGATAAGGTTAGGGAAAGGCTACAAGTAAATTAATATCCTATTTCAAGTAGTTGCAGACTTGACAGTTGACCATTTTGCTAATAGAATAAAATCCAGTTAGCGTTGCATTTCGTTTAAAACATACAGTACCTACTGTTGCAAGTTATAAAGCCTGAGATACTGACTGAGGACAAATTTAACAACGAGAAGGAGAGTTGCAGGCTACAAGGCATCATTGCGGGCATCAAAATGTAGCCCAGTATTACATTGTTTGCATATTTCTTACTTAAATATTAGCATTTTTTTCCTGTGGTGAATCCAAGAAGCAGCAGTTGTATTAATGCGTGATTTTTTATATTACTTCTGTTAATGAAAAATAAGCGTTAAGATGCATTACAAATAAGATATTTGTTGACAGAGATTGTCCTTATAAGGTTTGGGCACAGTTTGAACCTCCTTGACATGTTTTTCAGAGCTCAACGGCTGACTTGCAATGACCTTCTCATATTGGTGACTAACCAGCAGGATGTCCTATCTCATGTCATTGTAGCCTTTGTCTGTATTAAAAGGTCAGTTTTTCAGGCTACAAGGCATCTTTGAGGGCATCATAATATAGTCCAGCACTGTTTGCATATATTTTACTTGAATATTTGCATTTTCTTTTTTCCATAATCAACCCGAGAGGAGGAAGTTATATTAATATGCGATTCTTTTTATTCTGTTAATGAAAAATTAGGGTTAAGATGCATTTCAAAGAAGACATTCGTCTTTATGAGGTTTGGGCAAAGTTCGACCCTCCTTTAAAGGTTTCTGGAGACGAAACATCCCATTTTATCTCTCGCGGGGGAGCTGCAGCCGGATGGTCATGAGGGCTGACTTACAAAGACCTTCTTGTCTAGGTGACGACATCTCTTTGGAAAAACTAAACACAGCAAATACACTAAACAAAAGCAAACATGAAAACTACCAACCAACGTGCAGCTATTTGCATGGTTGTATTTCCCGTAGTGTTTTGTAATCTTCGTGTTGAAAGTTCTTGGAAAGAGACTGTGGCTTCAAGTAAATGTTAATGAATGTCCTATCTGAAGCAAGTGCAGACTTTTTCCTGAGTCAATTTTGAACTTAAAAATTAGCCCAGTTTTACAGTGTATGCATTTATTATTATTTTTTTTTAACTTGAAAATCACCAGAATTGCACTGAATCCGATTTGTTCAGTGTTAGAGATCCAGTAGGTATCCAGCTAGGTATCTATCTAGCTGAAACACTGAGACGTGCGACACTCTCTGCTGGACAATAGATAACATGCTGCAGCTATTGATCTCTGCTGGTATTTTAAGTTTTGGGTGAGGGGCGCTCTATCAGGTTTCCGAGCACAACTGCTCAGTCTGCCCACTAGCTGCCTGGTGTTTAGAGCCCCCTTATGTTCCAGAGGAAAAGAAGGGAAGGAGTGGGTCTCCTGAGGTAGGAGGTTAATTCTGGAGATCTGAATCTGGAAACGTCAAATTAAATGCATTTGTCAATCACCTGTTCATCGGGAAATCACGTTATTTCTCACCTCCGGTACTGTTTTCTTACTAACTACACCCAGCACTTTGTCCTGCCCCGATATCCAGTTCCAGACACAGTCACATCAAATACAATAAGAAGAATAAAAGGAATGGCTAATTTGAACACAGCTTATCAACTATCATTATCACAGTGAGAGCCGGAGACCCTGGCAGCGGGACTGATTACAGATACCGTGGTGTTATATTGAGAAATTGCTCATTTGGCAAATGCTTATGTCGTCTGATAGCTAAATGCTCATTTTCATCGATGCCTTTCAAGGGATTTGTTTTTAATTTAAAGAGACAAAAGAAAACAAGAAAAAAAAGAGACATATAGTGGGACACATAACCATTGACACGACCGTTCGAACAACACAGTTGAGCCTCGCATCCAACCTTGATAGACACATCCTTCAAAAACAAAAACACACGACTCACGAGGGAAATAAGCAAAAGCGAGCCTAATGATGGAAACAACTTAATGTGGCAGCAACATCGCCCAGACTCCTCCCCGACAGCACACTTTGCACGTTGTGTGCATGCCTAATGTCCATTTGGGACGGGCGAGCTAATTTGCCGTGCCCGTGAACAACACCGCGTGGCCCTAATGATCGCCGAGCCGCCGGCCCCTATCACAATCAAGCTCTGGTCCGGGTCGCAAAGCAGCCATGGATTCTGAATGACCTTTCCTTGTTGTTTAATCTGAGTGAGAAGATGCAGCCAGCAACGTGTTCGATCGTTCGGGGAAGCATTGAACCAAATCCCTTGGTTCTGCTTCATTTTCCCTCACCTTTTCTATAGTTTTTCAGTCTGACTTTTATTCAGTTATTCACACATGTACGCGACCACATGCACACCCAAGCTGTACAACTTGGACAAGAACTCCTCAAACTGCTTATTTTGACCTCAAGGGGTGACACCCGCAACAAAACTCGAACTCAGCCAGCACCGTCTGTGAGATAAATCACTGTCACATCAATCAATCAATCAAAATTACATGAGAGGTTGGTGATAAACAAATCGTGACTTCTCCAATTCGAGCGCTTTGCCAAGGTGCGGTAATTGATCACGTGAATGATGAATCCCCAGACTGGAGTTTTGCCTGGCAGCGGTGGTGTGTCTCCAAAAATCTTCCCCGGGGAAACATCTTCCCCAGCTCATGCCACTGGCCTCCTCTGTAACGCTATATCCACATCAGAGAGGCTGGCCCCATTGATTTAGCACTTAGCTTCATTGTCCCATATGAACAGTTATCATTTTTGGCCGGGGGCCAGAGTCCAGGCGTCAAAGTTACCGATCAATGATCCGAACTTTGGAAACGGGGGCCAGCAGAGTGTAGGGTGAGGTGTAGATTACAGGGAATATGGCTTCATAGGGAGCAGGGTAGGTCTATAAGGGGACATATAGTGATGCGGATGATTTGAAAACACACCTCAGCTTTTAGGTTAAACTTTTAAATGAAGTGTAACTAAAGGGAGTAAGTTAGAGGACTAGACTTGTCAGTTCAACAGGTAAAGGCCATAGACATTATAAAGACGGATGGCCGAACTGCTCCTCAAAAGTGAAGCCAAAGCAAGTAGAGCTCCCCCTGGTGACTGGCTGCAGTATAGGTCATAAGCTCCACCCCTTCCATGTTAGTAGGCGGGACTTAGGTCGAATACACATCAAATAATTTTTTTTCAAGGATGGTTTCTGTCATTTTAGATAGTTAATATAACGTTGATGCTTGTTCAAGTGTCAGTTCTTTGGATTAGTTTCATTTTTATTTGACGCTATAGAAACAGGACGTGACACAATGGCGACTACCAGTTGCCATGCCAACTGATAAAAGCAAACTCTGACACTGACAGGATTCATTTTTGGTAAGTTTTTTACCATTTTGAAATCAGGTGAAATTCATAACATCAAAGGTGGGGTAGGGGTACACGATGTTCCAAGTTTTCAGTTCTTCATTTAACCCTTATGTTGTCTTCCCATCAACCATGCAACTTTTGTTGAAGGTCAGAAGTGAGCTGGTCTATTTAACTATTAATAAAGTCTAAAAAGTGTATCACCTTATTCTGTGTCACACACTTTTAGCCAACTTATTTTCAACTATTTACCATAGCTGTACACTTCTTACTCCGGCTTCCTCCCACCACGAAACATCCTCGAGCCTATCCCAGTTGTCATTGGGCGAGATTGGGCGGGGTACACCGTGGACAGGTCTCCAGTCTATCGCAGGGCTAACACAGAGAGACAGATTCACCTGTGCTTCGTTATCCCGTCGGCCCTAGTGTGCATACGTAGCTCTTCCTTGTCAAGGCATCTGTTACAGTCACAGTTGTTCCTCCCTGCTGTGACTGGTTGCAAGTACCTTGGTTTTTGATTTGGCTTTAGATCACCCTGTTTATTTTAGTTGTGCCCTTCCCTCCTTGCCACACATTCATTGCCCGCATCTCCATACTGACTTTGATAAGACTGCACGAAACAACTCTGTTCGCTGGAGTCATTGGGTTTTCTTTGCAGTTAAATTGCGAAAGTTAATGTCTGACAAATGTCTCACCGCTGCAGCAGCACTTTCCTTTGACTTGCACGAAATATTGTTTGCCTTTTTTTGAAAACGGCAATTTTCCAACTAAGCTTTTTGCATGGCTAAAGAAAACTGGTATTCCACAAAAAAACAAATTTCCGGGTGACATGCAACAATATATCATATTTTCCCATAATTTGAAAACTTTTTGGACCATGCAAACATACAACCATCCTCTGGAAATGTTGGTGTACAGATATTTGCACATATTCAAAAACCTGTTTTGGGCACGCTTATCTACTCCAGCCTTACAAACTGTTGGTTTGTGTGAACAGACAACACTCAGAGTGTTGCAAACTGTAGTATCCCAACTGGGACACAAAGAACACCTGACCTCAAACTAGTGTAATATCGCTGTAGCAGAGAAAAGCTGAGGGTCTTTTTCTTGTTCTGTCTCTTCTTATGGCATCATTTGAGAAACTACTTCCTGACAATCACACTACTTGGTCCTTTTCCACCAGTTTTGGTTCAGGTTGCACTCCTAATTTCTGGACAGTCTGTTTAAGCACTCTCTTGGGATCTGAGGGCAGCATGGCGGAGCAGATGGGAAGTTTTGCTTAGAGATCATCTGCCTGAGACTTGAGATGTGACCCCTTTCACAGGGGCCACAGTTTGTCTACATGTTTTCATGTCTGAGTTACGGAGTCAGTCTGCAGGAGCTCTGAGATTTCACCAAACAGAGACGGTTCCGCGGTGGAAAAGGGCACCAGAAGATATTCATTACAACCTGCAACCAAACCTCCTCTTAGCAAGTAATGAATTGGATACAACTGGTTCACTGGTTCATTGGCACAAACGGTAGCTGTGCACACGGTCAGTCAGGAGTTAGATTCATAACAGATTATGCAGCATCTGGTTTATAAATTCAGTCAAAATAAAGGTGGTTCAGCTGATCTTTGTGCTGATGTCTGGTGTTTGTGATCCGTTGAAGCAATTCCTGAACATTCCTTACTGTACTAATTTGGAAGATTGAGGAATAAAATGCTCCAATCATAACCAAGATCCCCAAACCAATCAATTATAAAACTGGTATTTCTGCAAGACCCACAGAGCAAAGGAAGAATACCCAAAATACACAGATCAGCCACAACATTAGGACTACTGACAAGTAAATAACATTGACCATCTTGTGACAATTCAATGTTCTGCTGGGAAACTTTTGGACTTGGCATTCATTCATGTGGATGTTACCTACCACCTAGACCAGACCAGGCACCCCCACCTTATAGCAATGACACTCCTTGATGGCAGCAGCCATCCCCAGCAGGATGCAGCCTGATACAGACACACACACAAAAACACTTTAGGAACAACAAAAAAAACAAAAAAAAAAAACATGAAGAACAGCACAAGGTGTTGACCTGGCCTCCAAATTCACTAGATCCCAAACTGATCAAGGATCTGTGGGATGATCCACAGAGGCCCCTTCCCTCAAAGGCCCCCCCACTAACAACATTCTGTTGCCAGACACCACAAGACACCCTCAGAAGGCCCATGTCCATTCTCTGATGAGTCACAACTGTTTTGAAAGCACAAGGGAGACCTACACAATGTTAGGAAGATGGTCATAAAGTTGTGGCTAATCGGTGTATATCATGAACTGCTGGTATAAACAGTTACTTCCTTTCATGCAGGTGCAGATCGTATGTGCCGTTTGCTTTGGCCTTTCGTGTTCGGTGACTTCACATGTTTGGCTTCCTGTGCCCGCACGTTAACCTAATACACAACAGTGCAGAACAGAATATGGTGTCATTTGTCAGCCTGCTGGCACGAAGATTAATTACTCAACTGGAAAGAGAAAGCTGCACAAAACACACTTGTATCTAATAAATGAGGAGACGGAAAGCCTAGACTTTGAGATCAAATTCTCCATGAAAACACAAGAGAAGACAGTTCTGGCGCTTTTAGCTCGACGGACATGAATTTACAGAGAAACTCTTCAGCCTACTTCCCACATTTCCTTCATTCCACGGTAGACGGATTTGCGCACAGTGTTCTTAACTGCTTCATGGCGCATTTATAATTCAAATGATGCACATTTAAAAGCATCAAATTATAGTTCAAGTGGTGCACGTGCACATGCTGTCAACGCTCCTAAAGATTACAAGCAGCTTAGCCCCGTGATGGACTGGCAACCTGTTCTTGAAGGTCTACCCCTCCATCAACTCTAAAGGATACGCAGGAATAGGTAATGATGCGCTGTATAATTCATAAGCAGTGACTCAGTATTCATGTGAAGAAACAACTGGTGCACTGTATTTTTTATTTCGCCAAGCCGGGGAACGCTATTCCTCAAGCGTTCCCTGGGTTGGATAAATATCCCTCGTTATTCAGTTTAAAAATAAACACATTTCTCAACCTAATATTTTGCTCCCCGAAGGAACGGCGTCCGGCTTAATCAAACGTTATTACCCTTTATTGGAAATACTATTAGCAGATGAGCGCTTTCTGGGTGGAGTAATTTAACATCTTCTTCCCACGTTGTCTGAAATTGGGACGGGTAAAATGATGTTACTGTTGCCTCGTTAATTCACCTAATAATTTCTCATTTATTTAGATGATGAGAGCTATAACTCAGCTCACGCCGCTAATCGTCTAACTGTGGATTAAACGAATAACACTTTTGGAAGTACAATATTCCAGAAGCGGCTTTTTTCTTTATTATTATTATTACTAAGCGTCCTGCAGTATTTTAGATCTCATCAACATCTGACACAAAACATTATTTTGAGTTTTTTTCTTTTTAGCAGTTTTTTCGGCACAGTTTTTCTTGCCCGTCTGAGTCAGCTCCTCTGTGTCACAGTCTGATGTGTGCAGAAAATAAAAATGTTGACTGTATCTCATGCAAACTATGCTCACACCAATGCTGCCGTGCATGAACTGATAACAAGCGTTCAAATACCATTGTATTTGTTTTGTTTTCGTCTATTCACTATTTGACTATTTCACTGTTTGTTCAGAGACATACATGTACAAATGCTGCCTTTGTAAAGCGCTACTAGAGTCCTCGAAGAGCCATCTCAGTAAATATAACTCTTTATGTTTAGTTTGACATTCAAATTAAAAGCCTGCAGGTTTATTGAATCTGTCCGGATCGCTGAGCCAATAACATTATGACCACCTTCCTAATATTGTGTAGGTCTCCCTTGTGTCTCCAAAACAGTTGTGACTCATCAGAAAATGGACATGGGCCTTCTGAGGGTGTCCTGTGGTGTCTGGCCTTTGAGGGGAGGGGTCTCTGTGGATCTTCCCACAGATACGTGATCAGTTTGGGATCTAGTGAATTTGGAGGCCAGGTCAACACCTTGTGCTGTTCTTCATATTTTTTTGAGTAGTTCCTAAAGGACAGGCAAGTATCTATCTGTTAATGGACACTAATCGGGCCAGTTTCTGGTTGTTAACAGAAACAAGTCAAGCTAATTTCGAATGGGCTACCCCCTCCCCACAGATGTTCCTATTGAAACCGCAACTTCCCACCAGTCCCTTAGACCTGAAGAAGCTACTCGGATGAGTGGTGAAGCGTCTTCTCAAAAAATTCTACATGTTCAGTTGCCTCAGTTGCCTTTCTTAAAAGTTTTTGGGGCGTTTCTTGGCTGCATCCTGCTGGGGATGGTTGTTCCCATCAAGGAGTGTCATTGCTATGGGGTTGGGGTGTCTGATCTGGTCTAGGTGGGTGCTACATGTCTAAGTAACATCCACATCAATGAATGCCAGGTCTAGAAGTTTCCCAGATGAACACTGAATTGTCACAAGATGGTCATTCATTCATTCACCTTCTGTAACCGCTTGTCCTGTGAAGAGTCGCAGAGGATGCTGGAGCCTATCCCAGTTGTCATCAGGCAAAAGACGGGGTACACCCTGGACTGGTCGCCAGTCTATCACAGGGCTAACACAGAGAGACAGACAACCATTCACACTCACACCTATGGCCAATTTAGAATCACCAATGAACCTAACCAGCATGTCTTTGGACGGTGGGAGGAAGTTGGAGTACTCGGACAGACACAGGGAGAACATGCAAACACCACACAGAAAGGCTCCATTCGGCCCATGGATTCGAACTCAGAACATTCTTGCTGCGAGGCGTCAGAGTGTGCTCAGTTTGGACTCCCATACTTGGCAAGAGCTCAGCTTGGCTCTGATCCAGTCATTTATAATACAACTGTATCTGTACGATTAACTTTTAAATCTTGATAGATTTTCTTGAGGAAAAAAAAATTAAATCAAGTAATCCACTCAAAAAAATTCAAAAATAACACTATTTATATTTAAACTGTGGGACCATGTTTTATCTTTCAGTAGAAATTATATCGAAACGCAACAGACAAGAGAGTTAGCTGGGAATTACCTAAGGTCTTGATGAGATAAGACTGATGACAGACACTGAGCGGAACAGTCATCTGGAAACCAAGCTGTTAGCTGCCGAGATGACAGGCTTGTTCTCAACAAGACAGTCGAAGCAGGTTTAACAAGTTATTTATGTAATGATAAACCAGCCACAAACACTTCGGTGACTTTCTGAACTGAAAAGGTAAAAACAAGTCCATCGAGACGGGATACCTGGCTACGCCGCACAAATCAGACCCCGAAGAATCTTTAATGAAAAGGGACCGAGCGGCGACGCAAGAACAGGAAGCTCTCCTTGTGACTGGGTACGTTTCACAAATCCACAAGGCCGCAGAAGACTAGGAAAAGCCTCTGTTTCCTCACAAACAGCTTTCCAGATGCTGTTAATGGCCAGTTATCTAATTTGCAAACTCGCATGAGACCTGTTGCAGTATGTGTTTGTTCACCACATTAAACAGATCGTGTAGACGTTAGCGGCTGCTGTAAGTGCTGATGACTCAAGCTTAAGCTGAGGACACGCTTTGACAGATTTTACCCACGAATCCCGGTTGGGCAAAGTCTGCACCAGTCTGGGCTGGTTGAGGACAGTCGGCAAAAAAATCTGTTAGTGTGCGAGGGGAACAGACCCGACCTGACCTCGATCACAGTCAGTCAAACATGTTTGAATTTGTTAAGCTGAATCTCAGCGCAATCAGGTTGTGTGAGCTGATTACCAACCCAACTGTGAACACATGTTGGCAAAGGCGAATGAAAAAGTGAGGGTGGGACGCAGGAAATAGCATCAGAAGATGATGGGATGTAGAGGGAATATCTACGCAACAATGGTGGACTGCTAGAGCAGGAGAGTGGTGACAAAGTGAAACCTAGACCACAGAAATGGGGCAAAGATTAATGGAGTTGTGGCAAGAGTGCCTATATGATGTTGGCTCTGGTGCACACCACAACTGTCTCGCCGTAGGTTTGCACAAGAGTTTGCAGAGTTCAGTTGACTTTAGTTGATTTGACCAATCATGTAGTCTGTGATCCCCCATCAGGTGTAGTTGTTAAGTGTGTGATTTTCAGTTTTTCAGTCATCATACTTAAATTCGCAGAAGCCAGTCTGTTAGTGTGCACCCCTAGTTTTTCAAAATCTGTAAAGACTATTTAAAGGGAAACTATCGTATTTTAGAACCTGGACCTTATTTCTGGCATAAAATACAATCGTTTACTCACCCATATAACTTTGGTGTCATTTGGAGTCCTTCGGAAGATATTTAGATCCAGCGGAACGCCACGTATATCCATATAGTGGGAGTGAATGGGGCACCGAAATGCATCGTATTTTATGCCAGAAATAAAGTCCAGGTTGTAAAAAGCGGTAGTTCCCCTTTAAGTTATGTCCCGAGCTTTAGACTGATCGGTAGAAATTGAAACATAAATCTTTTCCAGTTGCTCAACATCCTATTGGACTCTTTTGAACATTTTCACCTAGTACAGACAAACCAATTACCCCAGACAAAAAGTTGCATCTAAACACAACAAAAACAACTACAGCCAACGGCCGTCTGGTATACACGTTCTTCTGAGTTCATCATTCAAATAGGGAAAAGGGGAAGCTGGGAGGCTAGGAAGCTAAGAAGAGCAACAAACGGTCATACAGAGATGGCCTCTCCTGAACCATGCCGATCAGTTGGTGTACAGTTTGTTCATTCTGTGATCATGAACGATCATGTCGTTAAGAAAATATTCGTGGATTTGAATGATGAGATAAATATGTAAAATGAGAAGCACCTGGCCTTTCATCTTTGTTGTTCTTTCCTCCCTTTCATTTCACGCTAAGCCAAACAGCCAGTCAGGGAGAGGTCTCTGACCGACATGATCTGGCACGGATCCAGATCCAGCATCATGATCTGGTGTGTCTCAGCCTTTAGGGCCGAATTGTTGTTTTTTTTTTAATCCAAAGATTTATGCAGTTTGGGAGAAAATTAAGTTAATGAAGACACCTTAATAACTTCACAATACGCCGATCAGCCATAACATTAAAACCACTGACAGAAGAAGTGAATAACATTGACCATTTTGTGATAATTCAGTGTTCTGCTGGGAAACTTTTGGACCTGGCATTCATTTATGTGAATGTTACTTAGACATGTAGCACCCACCGAGACCAGACCAGACCAGGCACCCCCACCCCACAGCAATGACACTCCTTGATGGCAGCAGTCATAGGAACACCTAAAAAAAACACATGAAGAACAGCACAAGGTGTTGACCTGGCCTCCAAATTCACTAGATCCCAAACTGATCAAGTATCTGTGGGATGATCCACAGAGGCCCCTCCCCTTAAAGGCCCCCCCACTAACAACATTCTGTTGCCAGACGCCACAGGACACCCTCAGAAGGCCCATGTCCATTCTCTGATGAGTCACAACTGTTTTGGAGGGGACCAACACAATATTAGGAAGGTGGTCATAATGTTACGCCTGATCGGTGTATATACATAAAGGTTATTTTCAGCTGCTCACTCAAATCGTCAATCAGAATCGCTGCCTCTATAATAAATCTACACACACTACTGTATGCACCAGTTACTAAATGAAACACACGACTTTTAATAGAACAGATAATATTAAGAGTAAGAGGCAACCACGATGGAAGCAGCATTTCTAAACTCTGGCTGTACATCTCCATTTAAGGGTCCTTGTAAAGATTCACAGAGTTTGTGCTCCAAGCCAGGAGAAAATTGGGTGCCATTGCAACAAATGAATACCACCGTGTCTTGGAGGCAAATGAAAACCCTTCACCGTGAGTGGATCCGAGCAGCCAGGAGTCATCGGCGGCCTCTCCCTGGTGTCACCTCCAGCCTATTAGTCTCTATAAAGGATGATGAATTAGAGACAGAGGGGGAGGAAAGCCTCGGCACCGGTGCCGAAGATGGGGGTCATAAGAATGATAAAGTGAACAGCGTGAGCACTTTAATGGGCGATGCCAGCGGAGAGGGCGGAGGGAACGTGGAATCTCAAAAAGGGGATTTCCATGTTGTTCTCTCGGTTCTGGAGGCCAAAGCAAACAAGTAAGAAAATTTCATAAGGATCACTTTTCTCAGGCAGATATACCTCCGTTGAAGGATCGACTGACAGGTTGAAAAATAAACACAAGTTATTAGAGAAACAAGTAATGGTAGGAGTCATCTGTCTTACAATCAAAGGGGACGCATTCCTGTTTTGCCATTTGAAGCTAGAGTTCACAAAGGTCAAAATACAGTAAGTCGTGTATTCTAAATATAACATATAAGATCATTTTAGTGTGAACCAGTCTCTCTATTGACAGAAGTGACCTGTACATTAAATACTTTTAATTATTGGTGGAGGAGAGCAGCATTCCTGGATCTGAATCTGTGCCTTGTAGGCACTGGATTCAAACGAATAAGGTTGCACGAATGATTAATATTTTATTTATCGAAAACACTGAAGAAGAACCCTATTTTTAAATGGCATAGAGTTGCACTAAATGCAAATACAATTAAAAACCACAAAGGAAGAATATGCAGCTTTATCAGTTAAAAGCAAAACATTACATGGCAATGAAATGAATGATACTGCACGCCTTAAGTATAAGAACAATAATTAAATTAAATAACATTATGACCACCTTCCTAATATTGTGCAGGTCTCCCTTGTGGTGACTCATCAGAGAATTGACATGGGCCTTTCGAGGGTGTCCTGTCCCACAGATACTTGATCAGTTTGGGATCTAGTGAATTTGGAGGCCAGGTCAACACCTTGTGATGTTCGTCATGTTTTTTTGAGTTGTTCCTAAAGTGTTTTTGTGGTTGCATCCTGCTGGGGATGGCTGCTGCCACCAAGGAGTGTCATTGCTGTGGGGTGGGGGTGCCTGGTCTGGTCTAGGTGGGTGCTACATGTCTAAGTAACATCCACATGAATGGATGCCGGGTCCAAAAGTTTACTAGCTGAACACAGATTTGTCACAAGATGGTCAATGTCATTTACTTCTCCTGTCAGTAGTCATAATGTTGTGGCTGATCAATGTGTGTATTGCTCTCTATTTAATCCAGCACTTGCTAAAACTGCTTTGTGAGGTTAAATTATGTTTGCAGACTCGAAAATAACCCGTTTGCCCCTTTTGATGAGAGTCAATCAGTTCTTTGGCGTGCGAGGCAGCGAAAGCAAACGGCTATCATCACGTAATATCCCGAAAGAAGAAACACTTAGTCGGGGCTCTTAATGGGTCTTTGTCTCACAAAACTTCCTCATCTGACACTGATGAATGAGGCACGGACGACCCTGGAACAACATCTCGTCCGTTGCTTCAGTGGCAACGGCTGGACTGAATTTAAACTGCACATGGCATCAACCATATTTTCAGTTTGTGTAAGAAATCCACGTTTTTTAAACAACGTCGGGATACTAGTGGGTCGAGATATCATAGATCATAATCATCTGCACCTGCATGTATTCAAAATCCGAGCACAGGCCGTCAGCCTTCTTTGATAAATGCTTGACGAGAATTTTTCCCATTTATTATTCCGCCGCTGGCATTCGTGTTCAGTCAATAACAATTATATTTCTGCTAATATTACAAGTCATTTATCACTGCCTCTGATCCTGTAAGTGTGGGCCCGTAAGTGTGGGCCCGTCAGTATCTGGGCCCCGATATTCGCCGAGCCAAGAGGGAAAGTGGCGCTCTCGAAAAAAAAAAAAAGTGGACGGGCTCGAAAGTGACACATCCTCTCCGCGAGTGTATTAACCTCTGCTTCTGCTCTCCCTGCCACATGAACCTGCAGTATCCTCTTCCCATGGATCACTGACAGCCGAGAAGCTAAGCATTGTGTAATTGCAGGAGCCGCAGCGGCATGCCGTGCAATAATACGTTAAGTGACTATTAATCACTTCAGTGACAACAAAATAAAGGTGAGACGTGGGGAGAGACGCGCGTTTGATTGATGCTCCGCAGGAAAAAAACGTCCTCTGCAGCCTTTATATATAATTTTGTTATTGTTTTTCTTGAAGCGTACAACTGTTGTCGTTTTGCCTCCTCTTTGCGAAATCGCTTCCTTTTGAAGAAGCGGGCAACTCTGACAATTTAATTGCTTTTGCAAAATGAAAACACAGTTAAGCTAAATTAAAAAAATAAATAAATAATTAAAAAAGAAGCAAGTAAAACCTGTTTTCTTTTTATTTAAATATCTGTTTCTCTCCATAAAACTAACTGCAGGGTATTTCCCCGCTTGTTAAATTTGTGTCTTGACAGCGACGCGGTGTTAAAAGAGGTTAACGGATGCTCAGCGGATGTGCTTCAAGTCTGGCAGTGAAAGGGTGCCAATCATCTTTCCGGCGAATTGTTCAACTTGTAATTTTAGCTGCAGATTAAAGGAAGGTGGTGATCGACAGCTTCATGCATTCAAAAAACTAGTTATTGGATTAAAATTGCAAGCAGGGTAATGCCAGTAAACATGACTGACATACCGATATTAGATGCTTCAGATCATTTCAGCAAATGACTGTAAAAATTATCTTGAAATCTGAAGAAGGAAAGCTAAACCATAACGGTTTCTGAGTTGGTGATCGACGGATGTGTCGTCTAACAACCACCGCACCCAGATCTGAAGACCTCTGGTAGAATCTGGTGAGTTTCATGAGCAATGAAGCCAAGAAAGGACACTCCCTAGCAGCACAATGATTTAAGCAGTTTGACAGTTTGACGTTTATTTAAAAGGGAGATCATTTTCTTAACAAACAAACACCAAATGGCACCAGGATACACCGAGGTGAATCATGATACGCAAATATTTCGCAACACCTGCAGACCAACCGATCAGCGTGATTCAGGAGAGGCCACAGGTCTGTAGCTAGCGTCCTAGCCTCCCACCTAACAGTAGCTCTTCCTGTTTTCCCTTTTGAGTAAAGAATACAGACTACTGCCACCTGTTGGTATGAAGAGTGACCTGTCCTTGCAGGTCTCCATTGTGCCTCCAAAACAGTTGTGACTCATCAGAGAATGGACATGGGTCTTCTGAGGGTGTCCTGTGGTGTCTGGCAACAGGATGTTGTTAGTGGGGGGGCCTTTGAGAGGAGGGGCCTCTGTGGATCATCCCACAGATACTTGATCAGTTTGGGATCTAGTGAATTTGGAGGCCAGGTCAACACCTTGTGCTGTTCTTCATGTTTTCTTTTTAATTGTTTCCAAACCATTTTCAGACTACATCCTGCTGAGGATGGCTGCTGCCATCAAGGAGTGTCACTGCTATGGGGTAGGGGTGCCTGGTCTGGTCTGGTCTAGGTGGGTGCTACATGTCTAAGTAACATCCACATGAATGAATGCCAGGTCCAAAAGTTTCCCAGCAGAACACTGAATTGTCACAAGATGGTTAATGTCATTTACTTCTCCTGTCAGTGTGGTCGTAATGTTGTGGCTGATCGGTTGCGGTGCCTGCTGGCCGTTGGCTTTAGTCTTGGCGGTGTATTCATGTGCAACCTTGCGGCACAGACGACATGAGGTGACGTCCCGGTCGGCCTTTGTTCCCGGTAGTTCTTTGACGTTGTCTTGGTGCATCTGTACTTTAAGATCCACACTCAGTCACTTCTTATTTGTGCAGCAAAGGAAAGTGGATGATTATTTTAAAAACAGCATAGATTATTTTAGGGACAAGCTCCATTACTTCTTTCACTTTAGCAGGTTGACTTGTTTTCTCTCTTATTATAAATCTGTAGGGTTGAAATCAGTTGTTATTACCAAGCAGTGTCACTACTTTAATACATTGCGTTCCACAAGCTGCAAGATGATCTCGTACACTTTTAGTTTGAGATTGTTCTGCTCATAATTCATATATTATCCACAATGGACCTATGAAAAGGCTAATGTGATGCAACATGAAGACAGATAAGACAAAAGGAACCACTGATGACTTCTAAAATGGCTACAAATGAAGCTGAGACCATATTACTCCTGTGAAATGAAGGCTTAATAGTAAATGATCAGTGAGGCTTGAGGAGAAAGTGTCTCAAAACAGACATCTGAGCTGCTTTTGTTGTGCAACACATGTCTGTCATCCAGGACTCTCTCCTCTTCCATCCTGTACGTTCTCCATCACTGGGTGATTAGGGCTTTGGGATGATGGATGGGGGCAGAAACAAGCTCTTTCTGTGCTTCTTCTCGGGGCCGACATGTCACGGGCACGCTCCCCGACGGCCATCAATCCTGATACGGCGGCCACTCCAACCCGAGTCCAATAAAGCGCTTCGGACCAAAGCAGAAATAAAGAGAAGCATCGGAGGGAGGGCGAGCCGGCGAGAGAGGGAATCTGAGGGAGAAAAGGAAAACAAGCTGTTCGCGCTGACATCAAACGTACCTCAGAGGGTCGTCAAGAGGAAGCGCCGAGCGAGCGCGGCCCCGGCATGAGCGCCTACAGACGGGAAGTGAGCGCCAGGCGGGGAGAGTGTCTGCAAGAGGAGGATGAGCTAATGCACGGGGGAGGAAGGGGAGAATCACCTCTTCCTCCTCTTGATTCGACTTGATTTATGTGACAACTTTAAAAACAGCATTAGGCACAAATAAAATCACAGTGGATCATTTCGGTAGTAAATCAAGGACTTATTACTCTGATCCGCGCGATGTCAAGGCGGCGTGGAGGCCTCTTGCGGAGGACATTTAGCGGTAGTAATGATGTGAGGCTTGACGGAGGTGAAGATCGGCTAAATTAATTATCAGAACACTGAGGTACGTCACCGCGTGCATCTTCATCAGTTAAAATGTTGAGTGAAGGGTTGTTCATCTAGCCTAGAACAGTTGGAGACGTGCAGAAAGTCAGCATTTGTATGCTTTGCACTCATAAATCCAGCTTTCTTCATTTTTTTTTTTATTTTGTATTTTCTTTTCCACTGCACATGCTACAGTTTCATATGAGATAAGATGAAAAAATCCTTTAATTTATCACACTTTAGGCTCATTTGTATATTTAATAGATAATGCAGCACATTACATTTATAATGAGGCCCCAAACGTGTGGTTTCTGATTTGCAGCTTCAGGGCATAACCAAAGAACTGCAATGCATTTCCATTAACCTTCAGTATAACCTTTGATAGACTTAGACATTCCACTGATGCATCATAGTATTGGTGTTTTTAGCTGAATTTGAACCTTCTCATGTTTACCTGCTGTTACCCAAACTGTAGACAGCATGGTTTCATATGAGCCCAAAACACCTGCTTGCACAGTTTGGTTTTCATTTGACTTTGAAAAGCAGCTACTGCCAAAAAAATAAAAAAAATACAAAAAATGGAAGTCAATGCAAAATTGCAGTAAAAAGATTCAAGAGGAAACGTCAGAAAACACCACCGTCCGGCAACTGTTGACATCCAGAACCCGCCGAGGCTAACAGTTTAGCAAGCTAGCAGCCAGGTAGCTTAACGTAGGAAATACAAAGGTGTAACGAAAGGATGAGTTAGTTGGGAATATCAACATTTTGCTCAGATATATTATGAAATTATGACTTTATGCTATAATTATATTACATCATTTAAACTTTCCATACACTTCCGCCATTTCAGAAAACGTTAGCAAATGCATCACAACAACTTGTGAACTTTGACTTCGTTCATATGGAGTTAACGCGACACCATTTCAATTTAATTTAGTTTTATTTATTGTTCCATAGGAAATGTTAAAGGGGAACTACCGTTTTTTACAACCTGGACCTTATTTCTGGCATAAAATACGATTGTTTACTCACCCGTATATCTTTGGTGTAATTTGGAGTCGTTACCTGTTATCATCATCTGGGGTTTGTAGATTGACCTACTAACTTCTGGCCTGGATTATGTCCTGTAATTTGCTACTGCTCGAATATTTTTCCGATTCTGCGGTTGTGGACGACGACTTTGTTTATGATGGACGTCCTTACTGTTTTGAGCCAGAGTACACGGATGAGGAGCTCGTTGAAAGGAGGATGCGGCGGCAGGGAGAGGAACAGCTGGCCAAAGAACAACAAACCAATGCACGTCCACAAATAGACAACAGGTAACTCCGGACTCAACGGGGAATAGCACTAGAGTATCATAACAAAATATTGGTGAAATTAACGAGTTTCGCGGCAGATAATGCGTTATTTAGAGGCTGCGTTTCGGTGCCCCAGTCACTCCCACTATATGGATATACGCGGATCTAAATATCATCCGAACGACTCCAAATGACACCAAAGTTATATGGGTGAGTAAAAGATCATATTTTATGCCAGAAATAAAGTCCAGCCTTGTAAAAAATGGTAGTTCCCCTTTAATGCCCACTAATGTCCGGTTTTGAACACGATAACATGTGGGAAATAAATAACAATATGCAGTATGTTATAATTCACTATAGATTTGGTTGTTTTTTCTTTTAGTAGTAGTACAGGCAAAGTCTATGCGACAAAGACACTAGAAGCTGTTTCGTTTCCAAAAGTGGGTCAATCCCCATAGACCTCCATTTAAAAAAGTCTGAATTTAAAACAGAAAAAAAAAATGTTTACAGCCTGGAACAAAATACTGTTGGCCATTTCACAACGACTGTTGACTGGGGGAAATTTAATCTCGGGGTGTGGCCTTTTATTTGCAGATGAGTGCTGTTACAGGTTGCTAGCTTTTTGCCTCCACTTACTGCTCTACCTCTTAACCTGTTTTTGAGCTGCGCTGAGCTAGGCACAGTCAGGAACTGCTGAGATGGCGACCGTTGAAGTCATCATGCTGGGGTTCAAATACGCTCTCCTATGAGGGATTGTCTAAAGATAAATGAATGATAAATCTGGATATGTTTTGGTTTTGAAGCACGTCTTTAAACGAATATTATTATCACAATTTGTCGAATAATTACAAAGCAGGCGAACCGTGCATTCTGCGGCCATTCACTTCCATTAATTTCTCGACGTGCAACACTGTCTCTGCATCTATCAACTTGCTTGTATTACATAATCTGTCACAGTCAACGTCCAGCCTGCTTTCATTTTGTCAGTGCTGCATTATCATCGTGTGGTAATGCAGTTTAAGAGTAGATGGATTTGATTTGAAACATCTGCGCTGCATTACCTCATGCTGATAATGTAAATTAAAGCAGGCCTGATGTTAACTGTGATAAATTGAACAACTCAAGCGAGCTGTAATAGACTCTTAAAAGATTTTTATTCCACATAAAAGTGAATGGAAACCGAGGGATCAGATTACTAAAACAGAGCAGCATTGTGACAAATATTGCACACATGATTCATTGCAGACTGGCTCAAACGTGGAGAAAAAAAAAACACAGTTGTAGTCTTTTAAATCTGAAATCCAGCTCTTTAAAGTAAGTCATCCAAAATCAGAAAGGAGACTTTAGGTGTATTGATTTATTGGCTTGTCTTCACGTTTTTTTTTTTAAACTTAATTTCATGACAGCAACAAAACGCAATGGTGGACAGACGAGTGACAGTTTGACTGGCAGGGATGTCATTAATGCCCTTATGGCAACTATCCTGGACATGCCTGTCACATCCCCTCAGCCCGAAGACACCGCATTTAATTGAACTGTCATCTTTAGGTCAGAGCAATATCGTTCCAAGTGGCGGGACGTTGACTAAGATCGCCTCTGACAGCAATTACAAACGAATCCGGCTTCACATCAGTTACGCCACTAATGTCTCCCGTATCAGATTGATTGTCCCTTATCACTCAAACTGTCCTTTGTAAAAAGAAAAAAGAAAAAAAGTAAATAAATAAAAAAGACATTAACGTGATGAATGGTCAGTCGGTGAAGTAATAACTCACAGCTTTGGAAATAAACGGTGATTTTCATTTTGAGTGTTGACCGACACATACAGGGGATTTAAAATGTCACACGGGAAGCATTCTTTATTTTTTCCTGGTAAAAGATCAAATTCAAAAATGTGGAATTAGTCATTGCAACAATATACAGAACTGCAAAGACATTCACAATCTCCAATTACGAACCATTTAAGACCCGTTTTCGTTCTAATATCAAACACCTCGAATTAACTCATTAGATGGATTTAACACCTCTCCGGTGATGGAGGATCACTGAGCCAGACGGCGGTGACAACAGCTAACACACAAAGTGTTTGTGGAGCTGGATGGGCTTCAGTAATTGATGGTCGGATGTGTTTTCCCACCGATAATGTGTCTTTCGCTGTCATGGGGTTGCTGCTTTCCTTCCTCTTGCTCAGTCAGAGCCCTTACTGTCAAAACAGCACATGTGTCTCCCCAATGAAGATGGATGACTCTCTGTCGGGTGGATACTGAGGGATTCAGAAGGAGGAGTGGGCGAGGGGAGGAGGGGGAGGAGGAGAAGATGGATAAAAATGCAAAAAAAATAGACAGAGACTGGGAAAGGAAAGACAAATGTGGGAGGGAAAAGCCAGAGTGACAGAACAAGGTAGGGAGAGAGACGGGAGATAAAAAGTTGGAAGAGGTTGTGGCACATATTGAAGCCTACTTCCTACGTAGACTGAGCCTTCGATATGTTGTGTTTCCTGAGAGGGCACACCGGCTCTGGACAAAAAAACAAAGAAAGGAGACTTTTGTTTTGATAGTCTTTCAATACACAAGCCACCTAAACTCATTAAAGGGGAATTACCGTTTTTTACAACCTGGACCTTATTTCTGGCATAAAATACGACCGTTTACTCACCCATATAACTTTGGTGTCATTTGGAGTCGTTCGGACGATATTTACATCCACGTATATCCATATAGTGGGAGTGACTGGGGCACCGAAACGCAGCCTCTAAATAACACATTATCTGCCGCAAAACTTGTTAATTTCACCAATGTTTTGTTGTGATACGCTAGCGCTATTCCCCGTTTATCAGAAATAAGGTTCAGGTTGTAAAAAACGGTAATTCCCCTTTAACTGTCACCAGTGTTTCATTTAATGATAATACATCTACCCAACATGTTATTTATATTTATTTCAAATTACAGAAAAGCTTCTGGAAGTTTCTTACATGTGAGAACCTGCACACGTGAGTTTCTCTGAACATGAAATGAAACTGAATATTACTTTAGTAAAGACCTTGCCAAACAGGTTCACACATTGGGCGATTAAGCCACTCGACTCTACATTCTTGCGCTGTAGCGACAGGTTTTTAGATCAGTCAGCAATGATTGATTGACTGATTGACTGAAGGAGAGAGCAACTGTAGAGAGAGCAACGGCGTAGCCTACAGAAACTGGGATCGCGGAGAAACGATAGTTACTGATGTAACCTAGGTGCTATGTATTCACCTTGTTCTGGAGGAAGCTTCCAAGAAAAGTTTCTGATGCTCCAGATAAAAAATAAAATAAAAAATGAAATTACACACATTCAGGAATGATGACAATCTTAAAAAGAAGTGATTAAAGGTGGAAACAAACACATACTACAACTGGTGTGGCTCTACCTTGCTGGAAAACACTGGATAAAAAAGAATATAGACTAAAGTGCAGTTTATATCTCTGCGGGACGTAGACGCCGTAACCTACGTACGTAGCCTACGGCAGTGCGAGCCGTTTATACAGATGCACTTGTCGGTCTGGCTCGTTCTGTAACAATGCCACACAAACACTAGCATACAAACGCTAGTCAGTGCTGTGTCTTTTTTAGGCAGTCATATTAATTTTTGTCTCTACTTCCTGCTTCATTTTCAAAAATGGCGACTGAAACTTTCGCCAAAATTTCACCAAAGACAAGTCGTACAAATGTTTGTATCTCCGAACCTCCTCAGCTAACCTTTCCTCGATGTTTTCCGTCTTTATTGATCGAAAACAATCAGTTGGAAAGTTGCGGAGGTGTAGAAGCAGCTGGAAATACTAAAGCGGACCGATCACAGCTCTTGCGGTCTGCGTCGTGTACTCCTAAGGCTACGGCGTTAGGGTCCGCGTAGGGTCTGGGCTGTCGTCGTAGCTACTGCGTGAGTTTGACGCAGTTATACAAACCGAGCATAAGGGCAGACATGGATGTTGCCTTTCTGCTCTTGTCTATTTGGAGCAGGTTAGGTAGCTTTTAGATTTGCGTTAGATTATTAGCTTGATACGCTAAAATTATTTATTTTATTTTTGCAACTATTTATGAATGCCAGCCTGGAAATTTCCACAACTGTTAGACATACTGTACTTCATATCCAGTACTTCATATCCAGTGTTTAATTATTCTCCCTGCCAGAAGGGGGCCACAGAGGTTTTGCATTACAGCTTTGAATGACTACAACAATACAACACCTTCTTTTTCAGATTCAGCATATTATATTAATCTTTTGTTTTTTTTCTGGCATAGGTAAGATTATGAAAATTGTGTCTTAAGCAAAATAGTAAAATGTAATTTGGGCTATACCAAATAGATTTATAATGTAGTTCATTATTTAATAGGTGAGTTACAATCCTAAAAGTGAATAGCTATCATTTTTAAAGTTGTGTATCAAACTAACAGCCACGCAATGGAGAAGAACTCCCACAGTTTCCAGAGCATGGGCTTAAAAATGCAGCACAAACACGCACATATGTACGAATGCTCACACCCTGACATAAAGCTGCTTCCCTTGCTAAACATCCATTAGCGTTGACCTTTGACCCGACCTGTTGTGATCGCATGATTGTGCAACACAGGGGTCACGCTGGCTTGTCAAAACACCGCTGCTGATGTGTGACAGTGTGGCAGCCTACGTGGCAATCTGTTTGAAGTAATGTTTCTGACTCACTGACTCCTGAACTGTAGAAGGAGTCCGTGAGTGATACTGCACTATAGTAGCATGAAATCAGAGAGGGCGTCTGTGGGGACCGCGGTAATACATAATTCAACTGCAGAACATTTTGTAAGGTTGTGAAGCATTCATAATGCATAATTTTGCTCTTTGATTTATGAGACTATGCTAGCATTTTTTGTGTGCTAGTTAATTTCTATTAAGAATTTGACAGTTTGGAAAAACACATGATCAATCAGTCCACTTTCTGTAAGAAGTACAGCTAGGGAGGCGCTTGCGGATTATTCATTGTCCATCTGTCGACCCTATAAGTTAAAAACAAGTTCATTTATACAAGAAGATTTGTACAGAAGAAGCTTTATTGTTGTTAAAAGTCTGGGGTTTTGGAGCATATTGAGTATCTGGTTGCAGTGGAAATGAGAATAATAATTTTGTACTTTTTCCACAATACAAAAAATGCAGTCTACAAAAAAACCTCCTTACTTTTTCGACACCATGGAATTAAGTTACACGTTTAAATGTTTCATATTGTATGTCTTGCACTATACGTCACTTACATATTATTATCCGACTCAAAAATGAAAGTTCTTTTGTAAGAAAAAGCCCTTTTAGAGTTTGCCACCTCCTGGAAAAAGATTAAAAACAACGTCCATGACTCATTCTGCACTAGGGGGGCGTGTACTAAATTAGCATCCAATGCTCATGTCCCTCTCTCTCAGTGTCTCCTTCAGCAGCAGCACTAATAGTGGGCGGAGTCTGCTCAGACCACTGGAGCTAAACCAATCAGAGCTGGGCTTTTTTGGGCGGGAATTGCCACTCTAGTTTATTTTTCTTAAAGACACGCTTAAAGGGGAACTACCGTTTTTTACAACGTGGTCCTTATTTCTGACATAAAATACGATTGTTCACTCACCCATATAACTTTGGTGTCTTTTGTAGTCTTTAGTCGTATCATAACAAAATATTGGGGAAATTAACGAGTTTCACGGCAGATAATGCGTTATTTAGAGGCTGTGTTTCGGTGCCCCAGTCACTCCCATTATATGGATATACGTGGATCTAAATATCCTCTGAATGACTCCTAATGACACCAAAGTTATATGGGTGATCATATTGTATGTCAGAAATAAGGTCCAGGTTGTAAAAAACGGTAGTTCCCCTGTAAATATGCAAAAACAAATATCACTTTGCTTTGTTTTAACGTAAAGTTACAGCTACATACTCAATATCAGGCACGTAATGAGCTAAAAGGGAAAAGACTCGGAAAAATGATTAGCTTTTTTAATTTTCTTGCTCAGGGGCAACACTTGTAACCCCATTTAAACCAAAAATTAAAGGATTATCTTATTTTAAAAGGGAAGAAATCAGAAGAGATATTGAGAAAACTGACGCATGCAAGCGCTTGGTCAGAATCCCCATCAATGCCAAGCAGATATGTTTTAATCATATTTAACACCGAGCAGTAAAAAAGTTTGATCGCCATCTTGTTCCAAATACAAACCCATTAGGCCCCCCCTCATTCCTTCCGTCAGAGATGATAATTGAACCGCCTTGTACCCCGGCACATGTGATGTTTACCTTGTCAGCCGTGAAGAACAACAGGATTCGTTTGTGTACCAGCCCCAGTGACTCAGGTAGCGTATTAGTTTGAGGAGATTGGATGCAGGGAATATTCCCTGACACTAATGAATATCAGTTTTATTAGGATATGATTGCGGCCATCAAAAAGGTTATTGCTTTCATAACATTGTATATTAAAAACAATTTAATCTCATCCTTGTAAACAGTAATTCAATCTCTTTCAAGCTGCATCTCTTCTGATTGATGGCAAAACAAGAAGTATATCATACGTGCAACGTCACCGGGCGACAAATGTCTTATTTCGAGACGCTGTCTGGAGTTCGGGAGGGTTCTTTTCGGGTGAAATCGTGCCGTATTGGTGAGGAACATTCCTCTTCAATTGAAATAAATGTGAAGACATTGCTGCAATATTATGAAATGCTGTCATTTAGAGCCTCGAGGTCAAAGATACGAGCTTAAGGACGCATGTCAAGCGAGGTCACACGCCATCAGCTGATAGAGCGTAATAATTCCTCGAACGATTTAAAAAAAATGGACGCCGACCTCAGTTGTCCTCGTTCTCGCCAGCCACCATCAGTAGCTCATCCTCCCGCCACTGCAGGCATTAAGAGACTCTCACGATAAGAGTTTTATAGTAACAACCGTGTCCCAATTTGACCAGAAAGAAGAAGAAGAAGAAGAAGATGAAAGACGCTTAGGAGAAAAGAGAGCTCGAGAGGAGTGGAGAAAGAGAGAAAGAGAGGGAGAGAGAAGCTTTTAAAAGGATTTTGTCGGTTATTGACTGGTTGCACTCTTCAGCTAATAGCCATTTAAAGATTATGGGCCTGCTGGTGGAAATCAAGGCCTCCATTGTTTGCCTTATTGCATTCTGGCAGATGGGGGCTGACACAACAACACACAGCATCCCTCCGGGCACACTCGCCGAGCACCGACCCTCCATCAGCAGATCTCCTATTGAACTGGCCCTAATAACTGGCCATGAATTATTAATCCACGAACCATATTGAAGACAGAGAGGGAAGAGGAAAAAAAAAAAAAAAACAAGGGAAGACTGTGGGCCGGTTGCAGTGAGTGTGATTGGCGTACAGGTGCCAGTCGAAGGAAAAAAGGGTCCGTTCAAAAGAGTCCCAGGGCGGCCATTTCTCGGAACGGGGAGGACATTCCGATAACTGGCACGGGAAGATAAAATATATATTCATTAAATGTCAGATTGTTGATGAAATGGGTCCGATCCATTAGTGGGTAGCGGAGCGGCCAGTTAATGTTTCCCGGTTGTTCTTGGGTTGGGTGGCTTTTAGTGTTGCTCTGGGTAACTGCTGGAAACAGGATCACTTGATCTGGAAAATAAATTAAAACAAAAAAAAAAGTTTGCAAGAGCAGGTGTTGTCCGAAATAAAAAGGAAACACTTTGGGAATCAGAGTCAAATGCACCTGTTGGTGAAACCCAGTAACTTTAGTGTGTTTCATGTGGAGCGAACCCGATCGCTGATTTGAAGTTCACCCGTCTACTTTCCCCCCGGTCAGGTGATTTATTTGCAGGGATTGATTACTAACGTTGGCTAGACCGGCTTCTCTTTCCTTAAGCTGCCGCGCGAAGGCCCGGCAGGCCGACCGCGCCAGAGGTTCACAAATAATACTCATAGTTTTGAACAGTTTCAAGAGTTTAGTCAGTGCAAAAATGCTTTAAAACGCAATCCTGCGTGGTTTCTGAAATGTTCGCAAGACTGTTTATGGCTGGTTTACCATATAAAGTTCAGGCATGCAACGATATAGTGCAACTGGAAAACATTCCCCTCATATGAAGTGGATTCTTCATCAGTTGAATGTTTCAGACATGAGACAAATTATTTCCACATTTCGTTGACAAAGCAAAAAAAAAAAAAAAGAAAAGAAGAAGAATCAAAAAAGAAGACTGATCATGTTTTTTTTTTGTGATTTCTAAAAGGAGTGTGATTATTTCTAAGAAGTTTGGAGAATGAATTATGACCTCAGTTATTTTACTTTCTTTTTAATATGCACATTAATATTTGTACTCCCTCCCTGTCACTGACAGCAATAAAAAGACATTCATCATTTGCAACAAATAAAAATTACACGTTGGTATTGCACTGTCCAGAACTGTCCTGGACTTTTAGTTGCAGAAACTTAAAATGTCTTTTACTTGTATGTTGGTTCTTTTATTATGACCAATCATTTTGGTGCTTGTTGTTATTTAAACATGAAAAAAAAGGTTGATTAAAAAAAAACTGCATGCATTCCAACATACAAGTAAAAGACATTTTAAGTTTCTGCAACTAAAAGTCCAGGAATCAGACTATTTTCAGTTGTGTGAACACCAAAAAACTCAGTATCCATACATGCACAAGCAGCTTTTGTGTGTTGCTCCAAAAAGATTTAACAGTTTATCAAAGGATGTGCAAAAAATAGATTTGTTTAGATTAGATTTATTTCATTTAACAAGAAGGGTAATAGGGGTGGATGAGTGCATGCAGCATTTATTATCTGCATGCTTTGACTTTGTGCATAACACCTCAGCTGCACATGTAAGATTTTTACATTATTTTCTCATTTAATGTGTTTTTTTTAATTTTTTTTTTATTTTTTTTATCTTGGCTCGTGTGCAGGATCATGTGTTATGCAGGTCTTTTTGTGGCAGAATTAAAAAAAAAATAAAAAAAATCAGTCCAGAATTTAACCGGAAACAAGGGAGGGGAGGCAATTTGTAAAGGCTGTCTGTCTACTTATGATTTATTTGATAGAGCTATTTATGACAAATTTCACCCGCCTGATAGTCTGCGTAAATTAAGCCAACAAACATGAAGTGCAGTTTGAGTGTTTGGCCCGCAGTACGTTGGCGGGCGTTTAACGGAGAAGGGCTTGCCAAGAAGAGATGTGTCAAAACATGTCAAATGAACTGCGCTGTGCATTATATATGTGGGCTGTAATATAAACCGTGATGATAGAACACTTATTTTGACTTTATTAAGATTGGACGGAGAAACGGCTTCTGTGCAAGAGCCACACCGAACAACACAAACAATACAGAAATAATAACGTGAATTCAGGCGATTCATGCAGTCATTTCTTACGTGCAAACGTGTAATAACTTCGTGCAATAATTTCATGTGACGTGCAATAACAGTTGACTTATTAGTATGTGTGAATGAGATTGTTATATCATGTTAGTGTTTTATATTTTGTACATTTTTATTCTAGTTTTTACATTTTCTTTACTTTTTTATTCATTCCAGTACTTCTACGGCATCTAAAGTGGGGATCTCGGGTCACCTTAATTTCGTTGTACTTGTACAATGACGATAAAGTCATTCTATTCTCCTAAGATTAGCTTTGAGGTTGTTCTCAGTGGAAAAAAACATCAGCAGGAATCCCTGTACCATCATCTTAGATGCTTTCCTGCATCTAAACAGTCGGACTTGAGTTTAGCCCACTGGTTAGCACTTGGAACTTTTCCATCTGTGTTTTTTTTTTTTCTTTCTTTCTTTCTACTGTGTCAGCCTGAAGCTCCCAGTGAATTAAAAAGCCTTTGGCAGGGCTGTTCTCACTTCCCGTTGATTCAAAATGAAGTCTACCCAGCGCCTGATGAATTGAATTTCCTGTGTCAAAAGCCTGCGATTTCAAAGAAAATAATGAACAACGCCCGAAGAATCCCCTTTCAGATTTCATTACGAGGGAGAGGTTCTAATTGCGAGGAAATTAAATTTCCATTGCTTTCCCTCTCTACGAGTTGCTCGGCTGCTGCTGCTGCTACTGCTGCTACTGCTGCTGCTGCTGATGTGGTGAGGTTTGTTTCACTTTGACGCTTTGGAATCCTTTTAAAAGCCAATCATCTCGTGTTAACCAAAACCGCAGCAGGGGGAGAAAAAAAAAACACACACACACACACAAAAAAAAAAACACAACGAACGCGATCTGCTCGCATCAAACGGAAGATTCGCGTGTCGGCCTTTAGCAGCTGAGCGGTCGGTCGGTGGACAATGGCAGGCCGCAGCAGGTTCACGCACACACAAAAAAAAACACATCAAAGAGACACCGAGAAGAGTCTTCCCTCATCTATGTGCCTGCAAGCTGCTCCTTGGATGAGTGCCTCCATTTCATCAGTTGCGCAGACATGAAGAGCGCAAAGGAAAACTGCAATAAGTACCTGAAAGAGGGCCAAAAGTAAAACAAACAGACTTGGAGGTGCTCCAGTGCAAACGTCCCTTTCGCTCGCGGGGATGCTCGCTCACACTCGGTGCACTTTTAGAGGCACGAGGGATTAATTTATTTATTTTTTCTTTACAGCTCTTGAGGCATGTTTGCATCTCTGCTTTTAGAAGCTGCAGCTACGAAAATGAGTTTTATGTGTCATTTCCTGTTCGGGTTTTACCCAGGAAAGACCAACCAGAAGCAGAAAAAACGTTGACTCATGTCACCATCACAGTCCCTAGGTGAAGATCAGTGCAAAATGGAAAATGTAAGATGAATTCTTAACATATTGTGAGAAAAAAAGGCAGAGGAAGAAACCACGAGGAAGGACAGCACCACGAGGAAACCATAAATCTTCCTTTACGGATGTTTTTTTTTAGAATAGCCTGCAGCAATTTTAATTTATTAATTCGAAAATGGTATTCAAAGGTTTACGATTAAAAATGTAGCCGTCTGCTGTCTTTTTAAAAAAAAAAAAAAAAAGATTAAATTAAAGATCTGTACTGTTAAGTCTTCTCATTTGACTTTAAACGCCACATTGTCCTTAATTAAACTGCCTCTTCAGATAAAACCAGAACAAAAGTTAATATTTGCGCTTAAGATCGGACGAGGCCTCAGCAAACTGTTGAACATTTACCTCCCTGCACGTTTGCCAATAAAAACCCGTTTAAAGAGCACTTTTAATATTCAGGAAGGATTACAACGGTTCGCGCAAATAAACGCAAAAGGGCCTGGAACGAGGATAATCGTGTGCCACGGCACAATAAGGATAATACGCAGAGAGAGAGAGGGGCTGAAGAGAAAGAGAGTGGGAAAACGCCTGCAGGCATGGGATGAATGGGACGTGGAAGTGGGGAGGGAGGGAGGGAAAGAGGGAGGGGGATGGCAAACACAGAGCAGGTCAAAATGAACACCATCTGGGTACATGAAAGGGAGGCGGGTGAGGGAGGTGGTGGTGCAGTGAAACTAAACAAAAGCACCAGTGCTGCCAGCATGTAACCAGCGACACCGCCTTCCACGTTATAACCCCCCTCTCCTCCCCCGTCCAGCCTCCTCCACCCTCCAGTCAGGTGGAAGTAGTAGGCCTCGCCATCACTCATGCCGACCCCCCCCCCCCCCCCCCCTTCTTCTCTTATCCCCCAGTGTGTTCAGATCGTTGCCAAAGGAGCCACAGGCCACTTGCAGGCTGACAGTCAGCTCCTCTAATGGGCCTGGCTGTTTATTTTGTACCGCTTGGAAGTGGATTAGCTGGAGGTAATTATGGTTAATGATCTGCCCGCCTCACCCCGCTGATCTGTAGTCACCCGTTCGCTTGGCTAGTAGCGGCGCATAGCTGCCGGCGCCATTAATATGGGATAATGTTACCTATTAGAGCGACAAAAGGGAAAGGGGAGACGGAGATTTGTCAGATGGATCCGAGTGTGAAGGGTTTTCGGAGTTGAAACGAGGCGGATCCATTTTGGAAGCGAGAGCGACGCGCGAGCGAGGTTCAAGGAGCTTTTTCGATTCGATTACGTCCTCTGACATGTTGTTGTTTTGTGAGGAGCGGCCTCGGAGCGAGCGGCGCTATTAACTCCGTGATTAACTTTGTCAGGATCTTTTTTTTTTTCTTTCCTCCAGTCTGGGATTTCATTTCAAAGCAGCGTTTTGTAAACTACGAGGGTTTAAAGAGAGATTTCAATTGAGGCTCGGTTAGATATTAAACTCTTACAATGGCTAGTCATGAGCCACAAAAGATCACAGTCGGTGGTTTAAAAGTGTTAGTTTCAGCGTCCACCGTCACTTCTCTATTTGTGTTGCGCTGAGGTATCTGACTTCACACCTTCACTGATGACACAGGGTTTACCGCATTCATCTCACGAATAGGACGCCCACAGCGTCACTCTGGGAACCTTTTAAAGTTTTTAAATGACCCACGTTTGACCCGCGTAAAATTCTGCTTGAAGAACACTCGCTTTTCTCGGTTTGCTATATTTTAGTTGTTCCTTTATTTTCAAATATCACATCGTTTCCTACTACCATCGGAAATACTCAGTTCTTCCGCGTGAAAATGCAAAAACATCCACATTTGGACTTTCCACTGACACTTTCATATTTGAACTCATATTCTCAATACTCACCGTGGGGTAAATTAGAGGATTATCTTATTTTAAATTTGTAAATCAAACATTTGTGTGTCACTACAAGCTGAATCACCACCCAGCGACACAAGGTTTATTTTTTGTGTCCAATTTTCTCGTTTAATCTCCATTAACGCGTTTTTTCTTGCTGTTAATGTTGAGAATACGTAAAAAATGTGGTATTCGAGCTCTGAGAAGTCATCTTTCCTCTCCGCCGCTTGACCAGAAGAGCGATTAAACTCCTCATTCAGTCATATTTAATGGTAAAAATGCCGATAAACCGTTGTTAACCACCGCGGCGCCACGCCCTTCCTTGGAAGTGCGTTGTTGTGTTTGGCATGTAACACTGACGTAAGGCTGACAGTTTAACCAGGAAGATAAATTCACTTGAGCAGGATGTTAAATAATTGTCTAATTTTTAAAAATACAACAACTTAAATCTCGAACTGAAGGCATATTTGGGTCACATAAACATATATATATATATTAAACTAAAAGGTCATAACAGATAAATACAGTCAATAACAACATTAAGGGATAGGAAGTGTTTTTAAGCCTAATTTCTGAAGTGGGTACGGGTGAAATGAAATCAGGAAATGTTCCTCACTCATGGTCAATGTAACTCGGTGGTGGTCCTAAACACTTTTATCTCATATTGCAGCATTATGTATGTAATGGGAATCTGAGACTAAATCCTTTAAAATGAGGCACGCACACACACACACATATAGGCCGTTGGTCAAGCGAACCAGCTGAGAGTGACATCAAAAAAATGACGTCTTTTGCGGCGCGCGCGTTTTTTCTTGTTTTTTTTTCCTCTTTTTTTCTCCTTTTGCGTCCATCCATCTCCAAAATGCACCAGTAATAGCAACAAAGTGGTTTTTCTCCCCAAAATGAAGTTTTACTTAATCAAATCAGGGGTCAGAGAAACATATCTTTCGCGTGAAAAGGACAGGACACACCAGGGTTAAACCGATTACGTGCTGTTAAACAGGCATTTCAGAGTCTCCATCTCAGACACATTTTCCTGCCTTTTCCAGTAATTTTTGAAAGCCTTCAAGCTGTAATAAAATATCACTTTTTGTGCATTTGTGCATTAAACACTCTTGGTCTCATCGCATTTTTCTGATGATAATCACATTTCCCCCCCCCCGAACCCTCCCCCTGGTCTATTCCCATCTCCCCTTTTAAAGCACTTTGCTCCTGTTTCAGTGAAGATGACACTAACTGGGGGTGAGGAAGAAGGGGGAGGTGAGGGGAGGGGATGCTGCAGTAGGCTTTGGTAACGGTTCCAAATGGAACGCCATAGCCGGGTCCTCATTCTGCAGGTTACGTGGCGTCGCGTCTCGTTTTGACTGAGCTGGAGAACGGCCCCCGCCTCCTCCACCACCTCCACCACCACCACCACCACCACCTCAGCCGCCCTCTCAGGGACTCTCGTAAAGTGCTCTGATGCTTCATAATGCAGATCATTATCCAGAATGCTGTGGAAGACCCCAAGTCCCCACTTAGATTCAGAGCCTCCCCGAGCCCCCGCCGTGTTATGTATCCCTGCAGATCTCCTGCAGACACTCTGATTGTCCATTCCTGCCCGCCGTCGCCTCGCCAGCAGCAGCGTTTATTGACACTAAGTTGCCCCCACAAGGCGGTGTTAATACGCACGACAAAGACGTTTCTTTTCCTCTGTGTCAACCTGAAGGTGCTTACAAGCCGGAGGTTATTGAAACGCGGAGCCATAAAGCTAACGGAGATATGACTTAAGATGCGATTGCGCCGGGTGACCGATGCATAAGTGCAATCAAGTCAAGCGCGATGATTTCAGCGCGAGAACAAGGGGCCGTGAAGCGGGGAGGGAGGCGAAGGCCTTACGAGGCCCCGGACTGATGCAGACAGCACGAGTGTCAGCTCTCACGGCAGCAGCAGCAGCAGCGGCAGCAGCAGCATGCAGTATAAGCTTTTGGCTTTTCTTGGCCTTGAGCTACAGCTTGCCTTTGCTTATTTGACTTTTCTTTGACGAACGTTTGCAGAATGCTTTTGCACGTGTAAATAAAGTCATTTTGAATAACTCATGTGGTTGGATGCATTTAATAGCTGTGACGTACAAGGATATGTAGAATAATATGTGAGCCTTGTATTATTTATTATTCAGTGAATTGGTTATATATGATATTCGGACTGAATTACAACGTCACATTGTTGTGACAGTGGGCTTCCTCCCACCGTCCAAAGACATGCTGGTTAGGTTCATTGGTGATTCTAAATTGGCCGTAGGTGTGAGTGTGAATGGTTGTCTGTCTCTCTGTGTTAGCCCTGAGATAGACTGGAGACCTGTCCAGGGTGGACCCCGCCTCTCGCCCAATGACAGCTGGAATTAGCTCCAGCCCCCCCGTGACCGTTCACAGGACAAGCAGTTACAGAAGATGAACGAATGAATGAATGGTATAGGGTAAATATTAGGGCTTCCACACGACTCTGTGCTTTTTACAACAAAAGTAAGTCCCAGCCTCACGAGGTCCAGTCGTACGGCTCTGTTCTGTTCTAAATGTGACTGTCGAGGTGAAAGTGAAACACAAAAATAAAAGGGTTCGGTGCCACGAATCAGAAAACACGTTACAACAGGAAAAACAACAGATGTCAGATGTGTCAAGATGCGGTTTTACTATTACTGAGTCAACACACTGGTTTTGAAGGCGCATGCCGCCATTCAGGGGTGCACCGTCGGTTGTTTGGGGCCCAGTCGGCCCCTGGATGGGCACATTCTGGCATATTTTGCACTGATGAACACAAACCTCCTTAAACTTATGAAGGCCCCACAGTGCATCGACAACACTCCGTATGCACAACCATTAAAGAATGCGTTTGGACTGAGGGGAAAGCATATGTACGTATTTGCATCCCAGAATCTATGATCGCCACTGGTGTAATGTTTTCGTTTTTCTAATACAAAGCCGACTGGCAATGTAGAAGCATCCACATTCTAGATGGTAATCGCTGAACAAATTGGTGCTGCGACCTCTGTTCAGAACAGAAAATATCAACCCAGCTCTATCATTTGGCCTCCACCATGTTTAAACTTTTTAAGTCTTGGTGCTGGAAATTACCACCACATAGTGTTTTTATTGCAAAATTCTCTCTATTATTCAACCATGACCAGAGCCTGAACCTTTTCCAGCTGTGAACATTTCACAGCACTGAGTGGATTTGTGCTGGGAATCCTACAGAATCTCCAAATTAAACAATCTGGCGCGCCGTCACCAAGAGATGAAAACTAGACAGCTTGATCGCTTGACACGAGCCGTGCCTTCAAAATTCAATCACGGGGTCCTTCTCGTGGCACATGTGCAGCTTTTACACCTGAACGTGATACTGAACCACGCGGAGACCCAAAGTAGTAACGCGCACTTCCGAAGTCTCATCCGAAGCCTGGATGTTTCTGGAAGGTATTAGGTATCTGGGAGATATCGGATATTTGCGGATACACAATTATCTGGGCCTCTATCACATGAGTATTCACGCTGTCCTCAAGCAATCATTTATTCATCCGCGCAATTAGAAACAACACAGCCACCGCTTTATTAACTCTTTCCCTACCTGGCCACTGTCAGAGTGAGCACAAAGAGGGCTTCAGGTGTTGAGAGAAAGAGAGAGAGACAGAGAGAGAGGGAGGAAGAGTGGATTTAATGAAAGCTCTGGCATCTGTATCCGATTCATCTTGTCAACGTTGCACCACCGTCTCTGCCCTAAACCAAACCCCCGGCATGCCTCGCCAGCCCCTTTAATTACTTTTTTTCCTTTTTTTTTTTTTTTTTTGCATGGAGTGGCGACCCGCAGAATTGACAGACAGGTGCAGCGATCCTGATTAATTAAAATAATAAAGACCGGGAGAGGACGAGGAGGGGGAATATCAATGCCGCGGACAACTTCTCTTGATGGGCAAGCGGAGAGGAGACGTCAGACCGCGGGGCGGGAGCATTGATTTACTTTGTGACAACAGCGTGGCCTTCGGGCTCGGCGGTGGCCGGGGAGGAAGAAAGGCAAGGGAGTGGGAGGGTGAGGGTGGCGGGGTCGCTTTAGCTCCCAGTGTGAGGACGTGGTGAAAACCCCCGGTGCCTCTGCAGCTGCAGCGTCCTGCTCTGGAAAAAAAAAACAAAAAGAACGCTGGTGCCATCACACCTATCAACATGAGATGGAGTTAATAAAAGCCACCTCCTGGGATTCATCAGCTCTAATAGCCATATATCATTTCAACAGACAAAGGGAGGATCTTTTTGAATGATAAGCCCTTAGAGAGCGCATACTTATTGTCCTATCATATTCTCTTTACGTACTGATATCACGTCACGTTTGTGGAAGCGACAAAAACTCTTAATATCATTGCAAAGTGCTGCTGGTTTTTAAAGATGGAGTGGAATCCCAGCCTTTTCCTGAGAGGGTCTTTCTAAGGAAAGTTCATCTCCTCGCAGTATGTCAGCGTTTCTTCCAGTGCAGGCAAGGGGACACTTGCAGCAACTTCCACCCATATTGTGGGCTGAAACGCGAGAGGCGTAAGTTTGTGTGTGTGAAAGCTGACCTGCAGTGCCCACATCCTCAAGCTGACACTTTAGAGCTGCTCTGTCTCAGCTGAGCGTGTCAGAACAACAGAGATGTGGAAAAGGCCGGCATGTTTACCACCTCTCTGTGAAATCAAATACAAGCTGCGCTCGCAGCGACGGGGCCCGTGTGAAAGCAACCGGCTGAGTCACTCGCGGGCTTCGAAAGTCGAGCTCCGATGCGCCGAGGGAAGCGGGCACTCGTTTTTTTTGTTTTTTTTTAAACGTTGCAAAGAGTAGCAGCCGCATTCTGTGTGTGAGAAATTTGGATTCGAGAATAATAGTAAAAAACCTAATTCGAGCAAGCGAAACAAGGTCATGACTTTTAAAAGTTTGACTCAGAAGTAGAGGAGGATGGCTGACTAGCATCTCAGGGGATTCCCTTTAATGCAAACAAACATGCACGGAAACCATGATTCTTTATGTTGCAGAGGCAGAACGTAACCAAGTACTTCTACTCAGGTCTTATGTAAACATTATGATTTCCTGTATTTTCAGTATATGTAGAACATATAGGAGGCCTATTTATTTTTTACTACACTTGCACAGTTTTCATGTAGAGAGAAGATTTTGTGTTATTTTTATTCATTCGTCTTCTGCTGGAGCCTATCCCAGCTGTCACTGGGCAAAAGGTGGGGTACACCCTGGACAGGTCTTCAGTCTGTGGCAGGGCTAGCACAGAGAGACAATTTAGAATCACCAATTAACCTAACGAGCATGTCTTTGGACGGTGGGAGGAAGCCGGAGTACCCGGATTCAAACCCGGAACCTTCTGGCTGCCAACCACCATGCCACTGCTTCTTCAGTTAAAATTAAAATGAACTAAAAATTTTATCACATGATGATTTAAATACTTTTTAGCGTTTTTATTTTAGGACGATTAAATAAGAACTTTAAAGAGCTGTGTTTGTGGAAAGTTACAGATGTTTACTCGGGACAAAACATACCGTGTACGAGTTTCCAATAACTGACACTTTGCTGTAAACAAAACTGCCCGGCTATTTGCATGTGTGCACCCACTGACCTGCAACACTTTAATGCTGGTTTACATAGTACTTTTAGGTGCTTGCATGCTTTTTTTTTTAACATAATCAAGCATCTTCACGTTAAGCAGAAATTAAAATTTATTTATATTTTTAATCCATTCCACCTCAGCATTAACTTGTAAATATATAATCCCTGTAACCAGTGTTTACTGTTCAGATTTGCTCTTTAGTCAGTTTAATCATACAGACTGTAGCTATAATATTTATGGCATGATAACTTGTACACTATTTTGTTCTATTTTTGTTTTAAAATGTCTGTACTTGCACGTTATGCTGCTCGTGCCTTCAATTGTCCCCCAGGAACAAATAAAGATTTCTGAGAGTTTTCTGAATCTGAGAACTATAACCATATGTATTTTTTTCATACCTCATTGGTGGTTATGACTTATACTTTTACACAGGAAAAGCTCTGAGTACTTTTTCCATCACCAAAAGGTAGTTTTTGTGGTATCAGTTCGAGCACATGTCACTGACGCTGACTGGTGCCTTCACAGTCACTGTTAGAAACATGAACCGTCAGCAGGGCTCCGGCAACTGAGAGCATCACACGCCACCTTATGGACAAATGCTGCCGAGCACATCCACTGGTGCCAGTCACTGAGCTGAGCACAGCTGTAGTGGATCAGGATGACGGATGGCAACCACACCGGTTTTAGTCTCACTCTGTTTTTTATTTATTTTATTTTTTCTGCAGTTCCTTCCCTTCTCTCATATATTATACTTACTTTAATAAGTCTTGTTACACAATACCCTGTGCATTCATTAAGAAAAAAAATAAATAAATTTGAGAACATGATATGCATCAAAATGCGCCTTATCGGTGAAAACGCGTCTGCGAGATATTCTGATTAAGTGTGTTCTTATTTTGCAGAAGCTGCAAACTGATTTCCCCCTCAGAAGGAAAATCTAAATGAAATACAAGCCCGCTAAATTAGGTTTTAATAATTCACTTCCCTATTTTTCATTCCTTAACAAAGAGATAATGCTCCCCTATAAGAGAAGAAATTGATTTTCGGCGTGCTTATTAATGCACAAAGTCAAAAGCTCTCAAAGCAGCTGGCTATTTGATATATTCATAATCAACTGCGCTGATGTACTGCCTAACGGTCTTAAACTGCGATGGATCTGGCAGGAAATGAAACAAATTCGATTGGCTTTGTGCTTTCGCCGCTGAAGATCGGCTGCTTTGTTTCCTTTTGATTGGTCAATTAAAAGTGCGCTTCCACTTTCGAAGACTGGGCCCATTACAGAAAGTAATTTCGGGAGCCAAGCTGTTTGCCCTGCGCTCTCTGCTACGAGGAATTCCCTCCTCACTTCACTTTGCCGGAGTCAGGCTGAAAGAAAGAGAGTGAGAGAAAGAGAGAGAGAGAGAGCTGGTAATATTAGATCCCGTTTTATTGAGAGATCCATTAATTGTAGCCTCCTGCTGCTGACCCCTTGACCCCTGCTGACCTCCAGACATCATATTACCAGCCGGGCAAACTGGAGTTAAAGCCAGGAGGGCAGACACATCTTCCCTAAAAACAAATAACAATTTCCAGCTCGCAGGTTGGAAACTCTCGCTATTATAGAACTACCGTTGAGCGTTTTGCCTGTGTTTTATACGTAGCAGCATTGAGTTCAAACCTCGGTCAGTGTTCACGCGTGTTTTAATTAACATACAGAAGGTGTCGGTGGACGGAGAGATGCAGATTCTTTTTCCAGAGCGCTGCTTGAGAGCAAAGAAGAAAAAAAAAAACATTAAGCCCGGCACAAGAGCGTGTGCATTAGGCAGTGGAAAAACATCCAGCCGGCCGGCCGGCCGGCGGGGTGGGGTTATGTACAGTAATATACTACCATTAAGTGTCCTACTTATCTAATGCTACCATTAAGTATGCTGAGTCTTTTACCAGGAGCGCGGAGTTTCATTGAAACCATCCCGACACGACTGCGAGCACGCCAAATTACGCTAACAACATGTGCTGACTTTTACAGAAGAACTTGAAGTGCTATTTCATTTCCACAATCCTCGACGAGGCGTTTTTTTTTTTCTTTCTTTCCAAGAGATGATCACTGAATACATTTATTGCCGCTTTATGACGGGTCATTTAGGAAGTATCATTCCTCCAGTACTTTCCAGGATCTCTTTATCAGCTGTCGAGCCGCCCACAATAGAAGACTTGTGTAACTTTATATACGCCTTTGTCTGATGGCTACATAAACTGCACTTTACCTGTTTTTCGACAGCCGAGGCCCGGGCCCGGGACGAGCGTTGAAAGCAAATACCTGATTGTATTAGTGTCTCCCCTTTAAGCTGTTGTCACCTAGCTGACCGATTATGGGCAATTACCTGCTCTGTCGGAATCCTAGCCGAATAGATTGAATTCAGATTGATTTTTGCCCAGGAAAGAGGAGGGAATTTAAAGCCTTTTTTAATTGGGTATTTGGTGTGTGCTGATCTGAACACCGTGGCCTTCCCGAGGGATCCTTTATGGGCCAATAATGGCATTGGAGTGGGGGGGTGCTGCAGTCTCGTCTGCCGACTCCCTCCCAAGGCCATAACCCTGCATTTGCTCTGAGTGCTTTTCTATTATGCATTGATAGTTGAGCATCAATCAATAAGAGGGGAAACAGAAAACCCAGCGAAACCAACTTCTTAAGTGTAAAATGCCTCTTAATACCCGGGGCCTTTCAAACAACTTAACCTGGACGCTTTTTACCCTCGCCCTTCCTCCCTCTCCTCTTTGAGGGACACTTACCGGCGCCTGGCGACACAATGTTTTATTTAGGAGGGCTGGAAATGTGCAGCTCTCAGGTGAAAATGTACCACAGTCCTCTGGTTATACTCCGGCAATACATCACTCCGCACAGGAACGAGCTCACAGAAGCAAACCGGTCACTGCATTTCCTCTATATTTGCACATTCGGGAATATCTAACTTGCAGAAGATTCCACAAACTCATCAACAAGATGAAACGGCCCGGCTTCGTTCGCTTTTGCAGGACACGAGCCTCAAGGTTGATGATAAGGTCAGAAGAGGCTTTATTATATTATGAATCTTGAAATCAATCCCAAAAATGATTTCGAGTTGATACAGGAAAAAAAAAAGACGCCGTCTTTGCATGAACTCGGTTGGTTGAGATGGAAAAAATAAATAAATAAAGTCGACATACAGTACAATAAGGAGTCACCTTTCATATTACCAATACCACAGTTCACTAACCTGGGACGATTCCGGGAAGGAGAAGGGGGGAAAACAAAGACTAACCCGCAGATAAGAGGAGCGTTGGGGATAGGACCCCCTCTGCGGAGGAGATAAGAGGGAGACAGTCACAGCAATGGCCAGCCACATAATACACAAGCCCACCTCCAGCCGTCTAAATCTCCCATCAGCACCGGTCCCAACCGGCCCTCCTGTCACCACTAATGCACCTTTTCCTATAGGACGAAGCCCCAGACGCAGTAAGGTTATCTGGGTTTTTGCAGGACTTCTCGGAATTGGTAAGTTCACCTTTCCTTTAGTACAGATGACAGGAGATGATACAGTTGGAGCGGATCGATTGCCCGGTTGCATTGCGTGCCTTCGTACGACATATCTTCTTCAGCTGCTGATTGCTGTTTTTACACAGCAACAAGTTTGGGCGCCGACTCCGGATTGCAGTCATGTTTTCAGAACAAATACGAGCGTCGCTTATTTCTTTTGTTCCAAGGGCGATTAGCAACAACAAGGTGTTACGCAAGGCTGGCAGCGAGGGAGAGTGATTTCCCAGAAAGCGTTAGTGCCACCCTTCGTCTGGCCCGCGCAGCCCGGAGTCCACTATTAAAACATTTCTGTGTGAATGATTAATTATCCCAATAAAAATAAAATCGCATTCTAATGGCCAGATGATTTTGTAATAAGTGTTAAGCAGATTAAAAGCTGCCACCGCCTCCCTTTGAAACTGTCGCTACAAAGAGACAAAAAATATTAAACTGGCCGGGGAGGGGGAGTGAAGGGGGCATGTGCGCCGAGACGATGCCCCCCAAACTACTTTGGTTACACAAACTTTGTTTTCGGCCTCAATGCATCAGAGCCCTCTCCCTCCGTCTGCCATCTGCTGCTGAAGAATCTGTTTCACTCGATGAGCCAAGCCCAGCCTTTATTGGTCCTAATGGCACTATCAGCTGAGCCGCCAAACCCAATTACCTTTTAAAAAGGGAGGCCACCCCAGCTAATCATGGCTGCCTAACCTGATTTGCCTGTGATGAAGAGACGGGATAAAGAGCAGTTAATGGAGGGAGAATGATCTCACAAATACAAAAAACTCAATTCATTTCTCCGGGAGAGCAATCTGTCCGATTCAGCGGTAATGGAGTGGAGATTCATTAGTCCTCAGGCCTTAGTAGTAGCACCGTCCCCCTTATCAACTGAATGACAAAAGAACATTCAGCGTGCTTCACTTAGAGACTTCATATTGTTGAAAAGGCACATAAAAGGTGCCCGATTGTGGCTGGATATGGAGACCGGGTGGTGTTTCTGCACCTTTTTAAATCCCACATCAAACCACAAATCGCTGAAAGTGGGAAGAAAGACAGCGGCTCTAATTGCCAACTGGTAAAAGACTTGAATTCACTGTAATTGATCTCATATATAAACTGCTATAGGCAATAACTGGAGACTCATACTGTATAGCCTATTCCTCTAACTTGCATGAAGTGGCTTGGAACATACATATTTAATAGACTGTGTTTCCTGAACATTTACTAACATCTCATTGCTGGTAATGTGATGTAAGCCAGCGTTTTATTATATCGAACACGGGTTATATGCTAAAGTGGTCGCCATCCGTGATTCCCGCATGCGTGTCCAACAGCGGAGGCTCGCTGCGTCTTGGAAAAAAAACAAACACGGACATCTGGGATTCAAGTGTCCGATTCATATTCTCTCAGAAATCAGAGCATTCACAGCTTCCATCATTCAGCATCCAGGCCCTCACTGGAGCTACACATCACCAAGACACCCAACATCCGCCCTCTGCTCCGACAGACTCCAGTCTCATTCACACGCATGTTCCCTTGATGATGTAAGTGACACACATGAATGACCAATTGATGCCGGGAATGTCACGCGAGGGGGGTGGTGAATCACCGGGAGCATGGAGGGCGGCCGACGGCAGTGACCCTGACCTCCCCAACCCCACAGAATCCATCCACCGCTGCAGCTTCAGCTCGGCCTGGCCCAGATATGATCCAGAGGACGTCGGCGAGATGGGGCATAGGGCCATAGCCAGGGTTTGCAGACGGACATTAGGCCAAAGCCAGAGTTAAAATCCTATTAGTTTGAGTTGGGAATCGGATTATCGTCGTCGAGAATCACTCGTCTGGCAACTAGGGTCTAATTTACGCCAATCAACGGCAATTATTGAGGGGAAGGGAGCCCCTATTAGAGAGCCTCATCCACTTAGTCTAATGAATGGGGAAGATTCAATCTTGGCTGTGGAGACGCATTGGAGAGCTGCAGCTGAATGCGACTGCACCAGCAGGCTAAAGAAGAGCTGCTGTTATTTATCAGTGGCGGGGCGCTGTCAGAGCAAACATGCGTTAGCCATGGGGCACTGGGCTCTGGTTTCTGATGGTCTGAGGGCACTCTGTCCAGTAAAGCGGTTAGCGCGGCTCTCTGTAGCCCATTATGGGCATATCATGCTTGTAAAAGATGTGTACGTATGTCATGTGTTCAAGCCCTGAGAGCTGGATATATATTTTTTTCCCTCGTCATAAATCACAAACGACGAAACCTAGAAGATTCATCAAAGCTGCCCTGGCTGCAGTCAGAGAGGCAGCTGTCGACACGATACTACGAATGGCTTTACATGTGGTTGTTAAGTTCTCCTTTTCTACATTTGACACAGATTATTTGCTTCTGTGCAAACCAAACCAAACGTTTTTATCTCCGCTGAGGGAAGAGGGAGAAGAAACCGAAACAGGTTTGCTGAAACTCGCAGCGTTACCTCAATTATTTAAACTTTGTCGCCTCAAGACGCAGAGAATTTAACACTTAAACTTTCCATTATTTTGAGTCACACCATGGAAAATGCATAACCTTCCTCTTGCTCCAGATTCATCTCCACTCTTACACTGCCCTCTGCTGTCAAAGAAGCAAGACAATGGCAGTAGAAGTGGCGCATGCAAATGCTCCAAAACGTATGAATCAGAAGTCGTGGATCATTACGTGCATTATTCATATGTAAATAAGGAGTGAGATAAAGGTCAGTTTAGAAAGCCTGTTATTACTCTATTGATCATCATTGTTGTTGTGGGCGGAAACAAAAATAACCATGGAAGATTGATTTACATATTCTTCTCGCATGCACACAGGGTTTGTGGTATCTTCAAATTACATCAGATCCTGTGTGTCACGATTACTTGCAGGTTAGTCCCATGCTTTACTCTGGTCCCGTTTTAAACGTTTTGCCAAAGTTACCATACCACGTATTGTTAAAAGTTCAATCAAAAGAAAACAAAATAAAGAAAAACAGTATCTGTCTGAGCTTGTCCTGAAAATCTTCCTTTGCTGGGGGGGGGGGGGGGGAATTCCACTGCCTTTAATGGCTTTCTGTTGGGGTTTAGCTTTTCCAAACTGGTGAGAGTGTGCAAAAGTGCAGCCGCAAGTTATTAATAACAGCAAATATTTCCAGCTTCGCTGGTTTCATTTCCGATCGAAGCCGTTGTGATTTTCCGTTGTGCACAAACAGCCTCACAATAGATAGATTGATAGATAAACGTTTCAGCCATTGCTCCCACAATTTCGCCCTCGTCATTTGCGTACTTATCTGCAGCATGAGGATTGTGCTGTGGAAAACATGAGTACTTGGCGTGTCGATTTCCTGGCCCCTTTTAACCTGTTTATATAAAAGTAAATAAAAAGACACTTTTATTGTACGTAGTTTATCATATTCGAAGGCTAGATATAAATGCCTAAAATAGATGTGAACCACAAACTAATTGAAGAAATTTCCCCCTGAAAAACTAGAAAAACTAAGCAGAAGCTAGTCCTCTCCCAGCTTCTTTAATGGGAAAACTAAGTCGTGGTTAAGGCCGCACACCCGCATCTGAATGACTCATGTTTTTCCTTTGCCTTTGCTGCGTATGGGAACAGGGGAATGGAGCATGCTAACTCATTTCTGACTGTCCCTTTTCAAGTTTGACTGATCAAAGAAGTCAATTCAAACTTTGTCCCTACAGTCTGCGGGGGTGTCAAGCCATATTTGTTCATGTGGTGACCTTCACTTCTTGTAGCCTGTGGGCTGCTTGTTCCATTTCACTTTCCCAGTCTTGTAATTGCTAATTGCTGTCCCCCGCTGAGGCCACTTCATGGTTCAAGCGGAGAAGTGAAAGCGCTGAAGTCACTAGCCTTTCATGGTGACCCTTTAACTTACAGAAGGTTTCGATTCAGGCAGTTCCCCTTAGAGAAACGTGTCAAGCCCCCAAACCACAGGCAGACACTTCCTCACACCCTCTGCGCTGGGCCTATTCTGCTATCTACCTCGCAAATAGGTTGAAAAATATGTGACTGAATCATATGCAACTGCATTTTCCAGCTACAGATATTGTAATGGGAAAGACTGAACCGGCACTATTACGCTTAGCTATCACCTAGCCCACGAGATTATGTCGGTTTTTGTGAAGTGACACATGGCTTATCTATTCAAATACATGTCAAAGTCCTTCACATTACAGACCCTGGTTGTACGGGATGCAAATACAGTCCAGCCTCAACAGGTTACATGTTTTGGAAATGTTCTTTCCTTTGAAGTTTATGATCTCTCATAACTGTAAACAGACCATAGCTCCTGACTTGCATTCGGCTACATTTGGCAAGCCACCCTCCAACTGCAGGCTTACGAACATGCAATCTAATGCTCTGGCATTTGCGTCGCTGATTACCCGTAGATTCATTCTCTTTAGCTGGAAGTCAAATGTAGCCCCGTCGCTCTTACAGTGGCTAAAAGAGGTACTTTCCTTTTTGCCTTTGGAAAAATGCCGTTACAAACTAGATAGAAACAATAAGAAGTGTACCTTGACCTGGAGCCCCCTGTAGACATTACACAAGTTGTCCCCTTCCATTGAAGGCTTGAAATGTGGAGATGTGTATGCCAGTTGAGTGTGTATGTATGTGTATGTGCTGTTGCTTATATGTTCCGTCGTGGTTTGTGACTGATGTTTTTAAAGTGAGACGTCATCAGTCAGTACGACCTTAATGATAAGGTATAGCTAGCTCTTGCAAACGTCAATTAACATCTAGCAAATTTGGCTAGCCAGTTTTAGCTCAATGATAACAAAGTGTAAGCATCCTAAAATTAAATTGTTTTCATTTACGGTGCAATTTTTGCATGCTCAAAGTAGTAAAAGTTGTGTTATTAAAGTGAGACGTCATCAGTCAGTACAACCTTAATGATAGGGTAGCTAGCTCTTGCAAACCTTAGTTAATATCTTAAAATTTGTCTAGCTAGTTTTAGCTGAACGATAACAAGGTGTAAGAATCCTAAAATTAAAGTGTTTTCATTTACGGTGCAATGTCTGCATGCTCAAAGCAGTACAACTTGTGTTATTAAAGCGAAAAATCATCATAAAGCTTCACCTTCATGGTAAAGTAGCTAGCTAGCTAGCTAGCTCAAATTCAGATTAATATCTAGTATCTAATATTAAGCAAACTTGGCTAGCCACCTTTAGCTAAATGATAACAAGGCCATAACATCCTCACATTTCTTGTTATGCAACCACTGGTAAATAAATTAAAAGCATAAATTTGATTGAAATATTACTAATGTGGTAATGTAGAGCTAGAGTTAGTGGTAACCAGTAAAACAAGCTGGGAAGCTGAGTCACTGCTTGCTCTCAACTCAAAAGTTTCCCTAAAAGTTGTGGTTGTGTTTTCAGGTCTCTCTCTTGTCCGCAGACATCCTGAAAGCTTGCATGTTTCCAGCAGGTGAATCATTTGATGTTGCCAGAGGAGCCTGTTTTGCAAGAATGCTCACAAAAAAATTGGCCCTGTGCATCGGGCCAGACCCAGCCCAAAAATAAAGTTTGCACACAGAAGAAAAAGTCTGCATGTCACCGCAGGTGTGAGCGGACTTTCTTCATTAAACTGAAATCAGAAGGCATGCTGTAAAACACAATCACGTCTTTTAACTTACAAAGCAAACTGGCTACACAGAAGATACAGTAACTTGACAAAACTATAATGCGCCGTGAAGTCATTACTTGGTCAGAAACTGTTTGGAAGACAGCCAAACCTGCTGAAATGAGACCTTTTGTGGGGAATTTGTTTATTCAAATACATGTTCAATAATGTTAGATCAAGATCACTGGTCGAGGATACACTTCCTGTGAGGGACACGTGGATTGGCATGTTATAGTCTGCACTGCACATTCAGTGAGGGTGCACCAGCAGGACAGATTTACATAGGATACCTAAATTGGAAAGACACCTGGCACAGAGGGAAAAAAATACAAAATGAGAAGTGGTATGGATGTTTTCTGTCAACGTGAAAAGACGGCGTATTTATAAAAAGTGTGCACAAATGGTAAAAGTTAAAAAATCTGAGTGGTATTTCAGCCCTGAATTTTTCCCACCTATGCACAATACAAACAAAGTGTATGTAATATGCAGAGGCTCGGGTTGCGTTTGTGACCACACTCCTGTGCCCCTGCAGGAAACAAGAAAGAAAGCTCTGTCTGAACCGCTCTCGCTCTCGTTGATGCTGAAAGAAACAATGCAAAATAGGGGAAATGTGTCTGCAGCTGGTATTGATAATGTCATGTTTTATTTTATTTTCCTGGAGGTAACACTTTTACACCCGAGTGTGAATAGGAACGAAAAGAAAAACAAATTTGACTTCACAGGGAAGGCACAAATCAAATGTAAAGATATTTTAAAATGGAAAATTCATCATCAAGCGTTCTCGCTGACTCACCAGAGAAAGGTTGCAACACCGTTCTTATGTCACTCCCTTACTCCGGGCCTAATGTCACTCCTGTTTAAAAATGATCTCATTTATATCTGAAAATAGAAAGTTAAATCTCCCGTGAGTAGTACTGTCATTTTATCATTTCCTCAGACAATACCTTTCCTCTAGATAACCAAGTGGGAGTGTGTAAAAAACCCCTGAGGTTATCAGTGTGAGGTGAGGAAATAGGCATGTGCGGGCAACTATTTTAAGTGTTCTGGATGGAGGGAAATTCCTGCAATATAAATTTAACAACGTGCAAGACATCCTTTTGTCTTTACGTACCCAGACTTGAGGGTTTGCAGGCAACCAGAGTAGGTGTCCGATCTATGTTATCGTCAGGCAAAATATACGTCTGACAGGAGGAAGAAGGAGGAGGAGGAAACTGGGCCTGCGTACCACTATATCACACCTATTGTCGTGAGAGGAAGCCCCTTTTAGACTTTCTCCGACTACTTCACATGCCGAGTGAGTGAATTGAAACAAATATTGCACACATTTGCAAAGGTGTAAAACGGGGCTTTGGTCAAAGGTGAAGAAAGTCATTTCTCAGGAAGTAGTTGTGTTTCGTTCATGCAGAGAAGAAAGCACACACAAAAAAGGAAAAATATCCTGCACGTGCAAACTATAAGCAGCTTGTCAACACTGTTTGTGCTGTTTCCTTAAAAATAATTCTGCAACTTGGAAACTACTTCCAGATACTCTATTTGTCCATGTATTAGACATTTCAGTTCCTCAGGTGATGCATTTCTAAATCTGGTGTCTACTGCAACCTGCTAAATGCATAAAGTGAGGTGGTTCCAAACTTTGGAGTTATTGCCCAAATATTAGATTTGATCAGCACTTCAGGTAAAAATGAGCGACTTAACGCTTTCATACATGATTTTCATCGAATGATAAGTGTTTAAAGAAAGCTCTGTGAGGCTGTGGACACTGGTGATTTGAGCTGAACGCCAACAGGAGCCTGCTCATTTATGCTGCTAATGACAACATGCTAATGTTTAGCAGGTATAATGACATAAATATTTGCATGCTAATATTTTCCAATTAGCCTTAAATACAGTACTTAATGAATGTCTAAACTAATATTTAAATATTAGTTTAGACATTCTGCTTAAAAAAAATGTGGCGGTTTCAGAATAATGTCATGTGATTGTAACCGAAATCCCAACGCTTCCTGAAAACTACAAATGTAAAAAAATAAATAAAAATAAATAAATAAATAGTAGTAAAATTAAATTAAAGTGGCTGACTGAACGTGCAGAGAAACAACCCAAAAAGTCGCCCTAACGAACGAACTTAAAAATACTACATTTACACATCAGATTTTTTTTTTTATTCACGAAAATTGAGGTTAATTTACCAATCTTTGTCATCCGTCGTTAATTTTTCAAACATTGTAGTCCGTCCTGTTTTGCAAACGATCTCTGCACGCCGTCAATCAATCAGTCAGTCAATCAAAGGCCAACGGTCGACGCAGGCGCATTCGGCACGTCCAATTACGTTCAGGGCAGCGTTCGCTTCAGCGCCGTTAATTCCCGTTGGCGGCGAGCGGAGCGTTTTCAAAAAAATACACACCACAGAGAAGTTCAACACGTTAAACTTTACGCTTCTTGTCGAAGTCAAAGATTAATACTCAACCAGTCCGCGAAAAAGACAGGTAAGAGTAGCAGCAGTTTTAGTGGGTTCTCCTTTTTTATGCTAATTGTCTAGTGCATCTTTGATGGAAGATTAGCATCTAGTTTTAGCTAGCTACGCTTCACAATTTTAGTAAAATGTACGAGGTGGCTGTAAAGGAAGCTGAGGCTATTTTTTCTTCCTTTATTAGAAGAACAAGTAGTTTGAGATGAGATTTTAAAGCGAGACGTCATCATTAAGTAGGACCTTACTGATAATGTAGCTAGCTCTTGCTGACTTTAATTAATATCTAGCAAATTTGGCGAGCCAGTTTTAGTCGATCAAAGGCCAACGGTCGACGCACGCGCATTCGGCAATGATAACGGAGTGTAAGCGTCGTAAAATTGAGTAGGTGCAATTTTTGCATGGTCCAAGTAGTAAAAAGTGTGTTATTAAAGCGAGAAATCATCAGCAAGCCTCATCTTAATGGTGAAGTAGCTATCTAGCTAACTCAAATTCCAATTAATATGTGGTACTTACCTAATATGTAGCAAACTTGGCTAGCCAGCTTTAGCTAAATGATAACAAGGCCATAACATCCTTGCATTTCTTGTTATGCAACCACTGGTAAATAACTTAAATCGATTGAAATATTTTGAATGGAGCTAAAGTTAATGGTAGCCATGATAAGCTGGGTAGACTAGTCATAGTTTGCTCTTAAACTCTTAAACATGTTCCCTAAAAGGTGCTGGTTGTGTTTTCAGGTCTCTCTCCTATCCTCAGATATCCAGAAAGCTTGCAGGATGTTTCCGGCTGGTGGGTCATTTGATGTTGCCAGGGGAGCCTGTTTTGCGAGAATGCTGACGAAAAATTGGCCCTCGACATCGGGCCAGACCCAGTCACACAGACCGAGAGAGTGTGTCTTTGACCAAAAAGGGAAAAGAAACTTCAAGTCGGGTGAGTTGGAGAACGCTTCGGTGGCACAGGAACACTTCAGCATCACTAATCAGTAGTATAGACATATTTGAACAGCTCATGCTCCTCTTTGAGTTCTGGTTACGTTGCAGGGATATATATATTTTTTTGCAATAGTCTTTATAATTTTCTTTTTTTCTTTTCCCTCCCCTCCTTATTTTTATATTTCCCCAACGCAGGTTATCCTGTCAGACCAGAAGTCCCACCTGCTGTGCTGATTAACAAATACAAGTGCGGTGAGACACACGCCGTGTCTTTGCTCCATCAGCTCTCCCACACTTTGAAGTTTCACCTGGAAATGAAGGAGACCGTAAGCACAGGTAAACCTGCCGAGCATGGTTATGTACTCCCAAATTATCCCAGCTTTTAATTTTTGGCATACAAAAATTATACTTGTCTGATTTCAGTAATGACAGTTGTTTCCTCTGTCCATATGCAAAGCAGGATGCAACCTCTGGGGTAGGGGTGGGCGATATATATCGTCTGTGATAATATCGTGATTGTTGTGTTAACGATGTGCAAATTCACATTATCGAGTATTTAAATTAGTCCGAAAAAAAAACACTCCAAAACACGCATTAAAACTCCACACATTCAGAGGTGCGTGCAGCAGAAGCCCTTGGCTGCAGCAGGGCGTCACGTGATTGCTGTAGTGGGCCTACACGTCATCATCTCTCTCGGAGGTATGGTTACCGCGAATGTGAGTGTGAGGGGGGTGGAGCGGCAGGGCGCACCGCTGTCTCCCGACTGCTTTTTGTCAGCTGAGCTGTTTGCATCCCGAGGCCCGGCCGTTATCACAGGCCTCTCCCGCATACTCTAGATCAGGGGTGTCAAACTGATCCGTGAAAGGGCCGCTGTGGCTGCAGGTTTTCATTCCAACCATGCAGCAGCACACCTGACTTGGCTCAATCAATCAACTGACCTGCCTTCACGCAGTCATTTCAGGCGTCCTCTTGCTTGATTGGAACAAAAACTTGCCAGCCACACCCACTGCACGGGTGCTGCATGGTTGGAATGAAAACCTGCAGCCACAGCGGCCCTTTCACGGATCAGTTTGACACCCCTGCTCTAGATAATCCGTTGTCTCGGCATTGATGTGGGCGAACATACAAACTGATCGCTCCATGTTGTGTCAGCTAGCGCTAGCTTGGAAGCTAACGGGTGTTGGCTAGCGTGCAGCCGCTACTTTAAAGTGAACGAGGTTATCCACGGTCATGACGGAAATGAAACTTCAAAATAAATGATAGACGTTGATTTTACTCTCTTTAATTGCTATAAGGTCTCATAAAAGTCATGTTTACTCAGAGGTCAATGTTCTTACACTAGTTCAATTGGTATTTTGTATTTTGTCTGAATTGTTTTACTTGAATACTTACATGTTAAAGAAAATAAATAAGAACTGTTTTCATTCAACATTGTGCCCATTATTATTATCAGTGATTAAGTAACTCAGTCTTTTAAAAACAAATTTTTAATGGATATCGTCTAATTATCGTTATCGTTAAAATCGCCAAAAAAATCGAGATATTATTTTTTTGTCCATATCGCCCACCCCTACTCTGGGTTCTTCTTGTGATTCCCAAATTCTGACATCTCACTTTCCATAGATGCTTACAGACAATAAACGTTCTTAGCCAGAACTAAGGATATGACTGCAATCACATTCTTATCTTGTTCTCAGGCAACATACCAGGACTGTGTTTTGCCTTTTGTGCTGTGATTGATGGGGTCGACTACAAGACTGGCATGGGCTTAACCAAGAAGGAGGCTCGTCTCCGAGCAGCGGAACTCGCTCTGCAGGACTTGCTTCCCTCCTTGGAAAGTCTAAAGACTGCCCTCCCCAAGGCCCCAGGTTAGGGTCTGATCATAAAACAAAAAAAATAAATATAGCTGTAGCAGGCTTTGAGTCGGCTTCTGTAGGGATGTAAGAAAACGGATAAACCCCGTCAAGAAGTTATTGGAATCATAACTCAGTATCATTAGAGAGTAAGAGACTTCTCCTGGGTGCCACCACGTACTACTGCAAGTAGACTACATCTTTCATCCTCTGCATTATATATATTTTGATTAATTATAGTTATTACAGGAATTAATTGGTTAAAGGTAAGATAGGGACATTCTTAGTAGCCACTAGTTTCTGAACACATTTTCTATACCTTTTATTTGTATCTGTTGGTGAGACCAATAACGGCAACTTATCTAAAAACTGTTAGAGTTGAGTGAAGTGTCTTATAAGATGACCCTTACCTTGTTGTCTTCCACTCCTCTTGTTTCATTAGACGTCCCTCCACTTCTGCCGGTAAAAAAGGAGCCTTCAATCACCGAAGTCCAACCTCGGCGAGCCATTCCTGGTACTTTCGGTTTCCCGTGTGACTCACTCACTCTCTTTGACGCCGCCCTGTTTGCAGTACATGACACCTTGATGAGAAGAATTTCAAGATTTTTTTTTTTATTAGAAACGTACAACCATACTAGGCTTCAGTGTTAAACAGTATATACGTAGACATTACACCGCTCAGTCCTGGGCTGCTAACTAAAATTGCACTCCTGTTGCCAGGAAGTCTCATAGGTGACAATATCAATACCATATAAGGTGGCCGTGCGTCGATCTCCCCCACCTTATCTGCATCATCTTGTGGCTCATTTGCTGTGGGTACAGTGCATGAACTTTGACATAGTGAACAGCTGGTACCTGTAGCGTTATAGTACAAGCATGTATGACAACAGCATTAATACGCCTGTGCAAACGTCGCTATGACTTGCTGAGATATAGGTTATTTTGAAACAAAAAAAAAAGAGTTGATTGTATTTCCACATTCACGTTACTCATTCATCATATTTGTAATTGGATAGCTTAATGTCCAGCTCCATTGTTTTTTAAACTTTATTATCATTTTTGCTGTTTAGAAAGGAAGAGTTTTGTTAACCTCCAGATTCCACATGCCGTCGGCAATCAGCTCACTAACCTGATGAACAGCCACCCGGAGTTCTCTGGCTGCACAGCCACCACGGCAGCATTCATTCTTCAGACTTGTAAGGAAAAATTTTGGATGGATGGTACTGTCATGTTCCAAAAACTTAATGGGTCTGATTTCTTTGAGTATATTGTACGCATCTGTGTTTTTTTTGTTTTGATTTCTTTTTGTTTTTCTTGTGCCAACTAGTATTTCTTGGCAAAGTCATTGCTTGACGTTGAACAAAAACAAGTACGCTTGAGTCATAGACTTTAAATACTCCTAGGAACTCCTGTAATTATCTGTAATTATCTTCAGGTGAGCTCCCACAAGGACTACATACTGTACCTTCAAGTAGGGCTGGGCAATATGGCCTATATGGCCTTTTTTTTTTTTTGTTGGCTTATTTTAAGATAGGTCACTGAACCCCCTATGAAACTACAGGAGCCCAAGGGGAGCTTTTCATTTTTATGAAGTGATAACCACCTGGTGTCCGGTATAGTGATATCACTTTTGCGTGATGTACAGTAATGTTTTATATAATAATTTAGAACTGTTATTAGAACTATGAAAAAGGGGTTTTCCGGTCCAAAAACGCCAACTCTCTTCTGTCCCTCTAGCCAACGGATTTGAGGTGGTCGCTCTCGGCACTGGGGACTTCAACACCAAAGAGAGCGCCTCGTCGAATGGACGGGTTGTACATGATTCACATGCAGTTGTCACAGCAAGGAGATCTCTAATGAGGTTAGTTGCAAAGATGACCCTGTGTGCATGTTTTATGTGTAATCTTATGCCATGTAGCAAATAGTTTTCTATTGTTGTTCTATGACGCAAGTGAATACACCGCAAGTTGTTTATACTTTCTTATAATAGAAGGCAGTTTATATGAGTTTATAAAAATCCATTCATAAAAAATATCCTCCTAAATAGACAAGTCTATTGCCTAAATAAACAAGTATCAAACTGTAACACAGAGTATTTTTCTTTGACATATATGGTTCAGAGGAGTGTTACACATTTGCTTGATTTATGATGTTATTAAGCAAATGAACCCCAGAAAAACGCCATCCTAATGTTTCCGGGTCAGTTACACCACTACTCTGTGAGCAGCGTTGGTCAATCGAACAGTGTAAGAAGGCTGACAACAGTATTCATTATGAGTTAATAGATCTTTAAAATAAATTGTGTAATGCTTGCCCAGCTTTCAGTGCTAACTAGTGCCCTGCCCAATCAGTCTTTGAGTTCAGGTTTTTATACATGAACATACCTCACAGTGTGTACAGATCTCATCCATAACTGAAAGCCCAGTTCTGAACTGTTCAGGATGATTGCATGTATTACACCCCTAATTTTTAGAAAGTCATTTTGCTGGTCATTTCAACTTTCAACTGGTCATATTTTAATAAATTAAACGAATAATGGGATATTTGTACAATAAAGTTTTACAGAAAGATTTAAATTTGACCGTTTAAAATGAATTAATATTTTTTGGAACATTTCAGTGATCATATTCAGTAGATTATACAGGAGAAGGCACGATGAATGGTGTCGTTTTCACCTCGAGATATTGTTACTGCACATACTGCATATAATGAGCCATTCTCATACCGCTGTTACAGGTTTCTGTACCGGCACCTGCTGATGTTTTACAGCAGAAATGACAATCTGACCAAGAAGTCGATCTTCCAGCAGAACAGCAGCAGCAGCAGCAGCAGCCTCCTCAGCCTGAAGAGCGGAATCACCCTTCACCTTTATGTGAACCAGCTGCCAAAGGGTGCCGCCCAGGTCCCCTCCAAGCTGTGAGTGTGTGTCGGCTTCATCCCTCGGTTCCAGTTGCTGTTTCGTTATGATAACTAGCTGTTGACTCACTGTTGACCTGTTTGTTGCAGTTATGTGTAATAATAGCAGCAAAATGTTCATCTGACTGTACATGCAAATAGATGGACATGCACAAACTAATCCTCTTCTGTGCAGTGACTCATCAGTGAGTTTCCAATAATATCTTTCCAGGGGGACACCAACAACTTATGACGTAGATAAACTTGTTTTGTGACGTGTTTTCTACTATTTTAATTGCGAAAGTGCAAAGCAGTGTGCACAGACTTGTCTGGGTGTTTTGAAGTGCAAAAAGGCGAGATGAAATAAGATATGACTTTGAAGTGTGGGGTGGTGATAGATGAATAAAGTAAGCCATTTATATCGCCCCAATTCAAGCTATTTCAGGTTTATTGCCTTAAATGATTGCACCATACTGTAAAACCTGAATATTTGTTCCGTAATGCATTTTGGCATAATGGCACGCAAAATTAATGTGACACAGTTCCCAAATTAACTACAGATTTCAGACTCCTAATGGACCCGTCTGGCATGTATAGTGTAATACACAGTTGGATGTAAATGCGTTTTGGCAGCGCTTCTCAAACCAGGGGCAGTACATTTATCATCATATCTATCCTGCTGCCTTCAGATAACTGCTTGGATTTAATGGACTGAAAGTCACTTACTGTAGCCTACACTAATTATTGAGTTTGCTGTTCACCTGAAGCATCTGGTGATGTGATTTATGGAAAGCTGGAAGGGGTTTAAGAAGTCATCTCGGAGTTGATTTATTCATTAGTTTATTTTTTTTTCTCATTAGATATTTATGCTGCGTTCCAGAAAACTGAGAGGCCTGAAATTTCAGACCTCCTACCTGGGAAAAGTGCTCTGGAATGCCACTTGAAGCCGAAGGTCCTACTAGTGAAGTCGGGGAAAATCGATCTACCCCGACTTCACTGAGATACAGCAGCCTGATGTCAGAACAATGGCGGTGACCATGGGGATGCAGACCGTGAATGTTAAATGCATTTTAAAGTCTAGTAGATTATGTTTTATCTTTCTGCGTGAGAATATGTCGCTATAATCTCTCAAAAAAGAGAGCTTTGTTGAGCGTCTATCGTTAGCTTTCAGCACAGAGAAGTATATTACCTACCTTTGGTGGAAAAACCTTGGGAGACCTCAATTTTGGTCATTGTCAGTGACTTCAGAAACATAACCTATATAATCTTATCGTGGTCGGCCATGTTTGTTGTTTATGTTTAACTTCATTCTCCTGGAACGCTTTGAGGTCACATCTAGTACACTCCAAGTTAATTTTTTTTTTGCATGTTTGTCACACTTAAATGTTTCAGATCGTCAAACAGATTTAAATGTTAGTCAAAGATAACACGAGTAAACACAAAATGCAGTTTTTAAATGATTTTTATTATTAAGGGGAAAACAAAATTCAAATGTGCCTGTGTACGTCCTGTGTGAAAAAGTGTTTGCGCCCCACATACCTTAACTGTGGTTTATCACACCTGAGTTCAATTTCTCTAGCCACACCCAGGCCTGATTGCTGCCACACCTGTTCTCAATTAAGAAATCACTTAAACAGGACCTCCCTGATAAAGTTAAGCAGACCAAAAGGTCATCAAAAGCTAGACATCATGCCTTGATCCAAAGAAATTAAGGAACAAATTAGAAAGTAATTGAGATCTGTCAGTCTGGAAAAGGTTATGAACCCTTTTGTAAAGCTTTGGGACTCCAGCGAACCACAGTGAGAGCACATTATCCACAGGTGGCAGAAACATGGAAGAGTGGTGAACCTTCCCAGGAGTGGCCAGTCGACTAATATTACCCCAAAAGCGCAGCAACAACTCATCCAAGAGGTCAAAAAAGACCCCACAACAACATCCAAAGAACTGCAGGCCTCACTTGCCTCAGTTAAGGTCAGTGTTCATGACTCCACCATAAGAGACTGGGCAAAAATGGCCTGCATGGCAGAGTTCCAAAACCAAAACCACTGCTGGGCAAAAAGAACATAAAGGCTCGTCTCAGTTTTGCCAGAAAACATCTTGATGATCCCCAAGATTTTTGGTAAAATACTCTGTGGACTGACGAGACAAAAGTTGATCTCTTTGGAAGGTGTGTGTCCCATTTCATCTAGCGTAAAAGTAACGCCACATTTCAGAAAAAGAACTTCATACCAACGGTAAAATACGGTGGTGGTAGTGTGATGGTCTGAAGACTTGCTGTGATAAATAGAACCGTGAATTTTGCTGTCTACCAAGAAATCCTGAAGGAGAATGTTCAGCCCTGTTCGTGATCTCAAGCTGAAGCAAACTTGGGTTCTTCAGCAGGACAATGATCCAAAACACACCAGCAAGTACACCTCTGAATGGCTGAAGAGAAACAAAATGAAGACTCTAGAGTGGCCTAGTCAAAGTCCTGACCTGAATCCTATTGAGATGCTGTGGCATGACCTTAAAAAGGCGGTTCATGCTGGAAAACCCTTCAATTCTGAAAACAAGTGGGCCAAAATTCCTCCGCAGTGCTTATTGCAACGTAGGTTTGGATTTTGTTTTCCCTTAATAATAAAAACCTGAAGCTGCATTTTATGTTTACTTGTTATCTTTGACTAATATTTAAATTTGTTTGTTCTGAAATATTTGTGTGACGTGTGTGTGTGTGGGGGGGGGGGGGGGTCAGGAAGGGGTAAACACTTTTTCACACCACTGTACATGGCATCACACTGTACAATGAGAAGGGAACTCAAGGGATTGGGACTGAACAGCTGTGTAGCCTTAAGAAAACCGCTAACCTGGAAAAAAAGGCTTAAATTTGCTAGGGAGCATAAATGTTGGACTCTGGAGCAATGGAAGAAGGTCATGTGGTCTGTTGAGTCTAGATTTACCCTGTTCCAGAGTGATGGGGGTCATCAGGGTAAGAAGAGAGGCAGATGAAGTGATGCACCCATCATGCCTAGTGCCTACTGTACAAGCCTGTGGGGGCAGTGCTATGATCTGGGGTTGCTGCAGTTGCTCAGGTCTAGGTTCAGCAACATTATTTTGCCCAAAGAATGAGGTCAGCTGACTACCTGAATATACTGAATGACCAGGTTATTCCATCAATGGATCATATTCCAAGATGACAATGCCAGGATTCATGGGGCTCAGATTGTGAAAGAGTGGTTCAGGGAGCATGAGACATCATTTTCACACATGGATTGGCCACCACAGAGTCCAGACCTTAACCCCATTGAGAATCTTTGGGATGTGCTGGAGAAGGCTTTGTACAGTGGTCAGACTCTCCCATCATCAATACAAGATCTTGGTGAAACATTAATGCGACACTGGATGGAAATAAATCTGGTGACATTGAAGAAGCTTATCGAAACAGTGCCACAGAGAATGCGTGCTGTAATCAAAGCTAAAGGTGGTCCAACAAAATATTAGAGAGTGGGACTTTTTATTTTTATTTTTATTTTAATATTTTTTCATGGTGACTTCTCTTTTGGACAGGCGGTGTATCTAGTGAGATTCTAAAAGCTTATCCTCTGGCTTTAATTCTCAGGCGCCTGAATCCACTGTCCATTTCAGCATGGGAAGTAAACAACGAGATCAGCCTACATCTGTCAGTGGAGGGCAAGGTGTTGTACATTTTATCATTCATAGAAATCTCACCGTTGCTTATGTTGGGGTCGTATATTGCATTGCAGCTGTCAGCTGTACCGTTGATGCATAATTTCAAATATATTTGTTTCCGTTAAAGGTGTTTTCCGTTTTTTCGTCCGTCCTTGATCACTCTGCCTCGAAAGTGGTCAGCATGTCCACCACGGACAAGATCACCCAGTGGCAGGTCCTGGGATACCAGGGAGCCTTGCTAAGTCACTTTATCGAGCCCATCTATGTCCAAAGCATCCTTATAGGTTAGTCATATCACACCACAGTACTTAACCCATTCAGGCCTAAATACTCTTATGTAAACCCCCTCTCAAAACCTGAGGTTTTTCAAAATATGTCAACACTTAAACCTTAATTTCTCAGGCTCTGTAGCAGATAAAAACATGAGATAAAAAGCATTTGACAGCTTACTTCTTTGGCTTTCAACTTGACTGACTTGCTAGGGCATAATCTTCAAATGCATTTTTTTTAAAAAATCAATAAACACCAAACATTTTTAAAATTTTGAAAATTAGTAAAGATCTATTTTTCCAATTACTTCGTCAATATCACTTCCTTCACTTGAGTCAGCCGTGACGGATCGCTAGCACGGTGTTTAAAATTTTCGACCAAAACATACTCCACGTGTAGGCTTGTTTCGACCAATCACAAAGCGTTTTATTAGTCACATGAGTTTAAATAAAATCCCTAAGCATCTCTGTCATTCACCCCAAGAATATTTCAGCCAATCACAGTACATATAATTGGCCATGTGCCTCGAAAAAGACGACAACGCTCAAAATGACACAGACGCGTTTGCCAGCCTTAATGGTAACTACGCATAGATGCGTGATCCGGTCTGAATGGGTTAAACTAGGAGGGAGTCAATATATTCAATGAAATAAAGTCTTTGTAAAGCACTGACAGGTGGCGTTAGCTGAGATAGTTCAGCCAGGGCAGAGCTTTTAGCAAAACTAGACTTCTTGATTTGTAAAACTGATTGGTAAACTAATTTATAACATAAAGTAGCAGCAGTTTAATGGAGGCTTGTACTTAATGATGCTGTTCCAAAAAGCTGTTTCTACTATAGGCAAATGGTGTACCCTTTTAATAACAGTGAATGTTAAGGTGTTCCAGAAAACTTTGACCGAGTTAACACCCGGCTTCAAAAATCTTATGCAACACTGCATACGATCCATAAAACAATATTTGGTCCTCCACAACGGATTTGAAAATATACTACTGAAGTTTCCAAGATGTTGTTTTTTGTTATTTTCCGTATGAGCAACCGCTTATTTTCATAATTGTGAGGACTCTAAAGCAGACGTTTGTCCTTATGTCTATACAAAGGAGAAACCACAAAATGTGCTTCACTGGATATGCATTAACATAACTAAACATTTACACAACACAGTTGAATTTGATTTACTGTACGTCAACATTTAATGAAATCTTACAGGGGACTCTGACTGTAGTGAAATCCGTGGCATGGAGATCTCTGTGAGCCAGCGTGTGGAGGGCATCACCTGTCAGCTGCCCATGTTCTACTGCATGATGAGGCCACACATCAGCCTGGTGCCATCTGTTGCCACCAACAGCCCAGGCAGCAGCCAGCTGACTTATGGTATCAACTGGAGTGAAGGGGACAGCTCCCTTGAGGTTGTGGACGGTCTGGAGGGCAAAACCATAGAGCAGTAAGCAAGCTGGCACTAAGGCCTTCTTCCTTTGTATGAATCTGTTCTGTCGTCAGTAATATTAGTTGGCAGTTAGCTAATGGATGCTTAGTATATTGTCATTTCAACGTCGCAACAAGCCTGGAAACGAAACTGGCAAGACCGTAGCTGAAGTATAACACTGATTCTCTTGTCTCAGATCACCTTTTAAGAGTGGTTCTGCTCTGGCAAGCCGTTTGTGCAAAGCAGCTATGCTCCACCGCTTCAAGTTGGTTGCCAAAGAGGCCCAGAGGCAGGACCTGCTTGCCACAAACTCCTACAGAGAGGCCAAGGTAACCTCAATACCCACTCTCGTGTAATACATGGCAAAGTAATGTCGGTTGGATCACTGATATGTGACCAAAGGAACACATTAACAAACACACTTAGCACATTGTATTGGCTCACTGTCTGCGTGTCCCTCTTATTTTAAACACGCAGCAGTACATTTTGGCAGTGCAGTGTCTTTATGTATTCCAAATGGATATTTGAAATTCATTCCACTTATATTGTTTGTCACTGAAGAGAATGGCAAAGCCGTACCAGGAGGCCAAGAGCGTGCTGCGGGCATACCTGTTTCAGCAGGGCTTCGGTTCCTGGCTTGACAAGGTTTCTGTCAGTGATAACTTCAGCATGTGAATACAGCCACACTATTACCAAAAAAAACCAAAACCTACAATAAACAGGTTTCGTTAAAATAAATAAATGAATAAAAAGTACACCATTTTGTTAACGAGGAGCTCTTGCTGCTGTGGGACCTGACTATTCTGGTAAAAAGAAAGTTTTGGTTTCTGAAGGAATCAATGTTAGTCCCTGTTTCTGTGTTAAGAGCCGTTTTGCATCGTGAGATTCCCAGAAGAGGAATACAAATATTCTAATTTGAATAAATAAGGAGTATTTGACACAAATCACTGAAACCCGCATCAGGATAATAGTTCTGCTTCCTTCAGTTGTTAAGTTTCTGCAAAGACGGTGTACATGTTGAGATGTTTCATTTACAACAAAGAGATTATAGTATAGTCAGAACATTTGTATCCAACATTTGAACTCTGTGGTACTAAAGGCTCTGAAGTATGACGAGTGTATTATGTTATAATTGTTATGTCATAAATCTGTTTGCATGTTATTTCGTGTTTTGTGTTTTTGCACTACTTTGTTGTGTTCCACAGTTAACAATTTAAAAAAATAAACATACTGTGCAGTGGGGATGTCCCGATCAAGTTCATTTGCCATTTTTAGGTTTAATTTAAGCAGTAAATTAAAAAATAGTCATGTGATCCCACCAAACGGGCAAACACGGCATCAAATCAGTGAAGGCAACCTTAGCTGCAGCTGTCAAATTAATACTCTACTGCATTGCAGTTGTACTCAACCTTAGACTAGTGTGTATTTACGTGTGATGTTATCCTTTAGGTTTTGTATCACTACTCTGTAGTGGTGAGTCTGACAATTTTTCTTTTGTTTGTGCCATTTTTGCACAGTTTGCTGTCAGGTACATTATGTTGTTTACTGCTAAGGAGGCGTGAGTTAGGAAGACAGCAACTCTACTCTTGCAACTCCACCTTTCAGAAAAAGTCAACACAAATGACCGAGACCACATCCGTCTTTCTCTTTCACTTTGACGAGCAGTTACCTGCTTAGGGGAGCTGTAAATTTGCAACTTAATTTTTACAAAATTAGAAGTGACTTCATAATTAAAATTCATTACCACCTTTGTATATTGTTGGGTAAAGTTAGGAATAAAATATTTGGAAAGCAAAAGTCAAGATGCTGCTCTTTATATGGGCCTTGAAGATTTGAAAAGCCCAACTTCAGCGAGCATTACAAGTACTGCAAAAAAAACAACCTTTTATGCAACGTCTGGCTGTTCAAACTTGTTGACCCCCTTGCTGATGGAAACCGTTTGCCTCACTATATTATTACATACACATACAGGAAATGCTTTGGTTTCCTGTGTATGCGTTGCAACACATTATTTACTCAAGTGTTGAGCAGCATTGTGAATGGAGTGGCGTGTATATTTCCTACTGGTTTTGGCCGACCGAAGGAATTGCTGCTGCATGCAGGGAATTTTTGTCCAAGGACCAAGCCTGTCAGTTGTATGTATAGCACCAGGTTTCATACTCCTTGTATGCAATTGCTTTGACATCTTATTAAGTGCAGTGTGTGTGATCTTAAAGTGGAGTGTTGTGCACCCAGGTAACACTTTACGTGGTCTTTAATTTTCTATCGGTTTGGCAGTGTGTTAAAATTGTTAAATGCAATGCGTTCTGAACTAATACTATTTAAAACTATTTATGTGTGACATCTGATGATCTTCTCTTCATTATAGGTAATGATGATAATGGGAAGTTTTATAAACTTAAAGAAATCAAATTCTTAAGGCAGCATTGATGTTGCAATATAATCTGTCTGGCAGCCAAGTCACAAGTTACCCTTTTTGTAAGTATTAATTAAATGCTGTCTTATGATTTGCACGCTGTTTTCTTGTGTTGTGACTGAAATCTGTTGTGGCTTAGAGCATTTTTCATACTCACTAAAATATAATGTTACTTAGTGGAATTTATGTTAGTATTTGTTCCGTGCTATAAAGTTGAATCAGGCTCTCGTTTGATTCATTTCCCCTAAACAGAAGCCGAATCATGCAACATTAACGTTTATGAGCCCTGCCTTTTTTTTTTTTTTTTTTTTTCTGGCTTCACTCACTGAAGTGATACTAGTAGGTTTTGAGATAAACAGGATACGCAACTCTCTTGATGTGGTTGCAAAGTGAAAACTTCTTAGACCTGAGCTCTAAGAAGCTGTAGCACCTATGTGCCGTGGTGCTGTGCAAAAAAGATGTGTAGTATTTTCAGCATTCCTGTAAATAGAGCCTGGAGTAAGAACAACATGGGCACCTTTATAATTTATAGTATCAAACCCATGATGCAAGGAATATCATCTTCCTTGTAAAGGACAATGATGTGTAAGACACTTGCGAATATTGGAAAGACCCTATTTAAAAGAAATGGCAAGAACCTTTCCATACAAACTTATCTTGATATTTCAGTTTACAAGTGCTTTATTTAGTATTGTCTATATCAATAATATATTGGTCTGTTCAGTGTGGAGGGTTGGAATTTTCTACATTTCTGCATAAAAATTATTCAAAACATTAGCGGATTGTCACACAAATCGTGAAAGTAGACAAAGAGAACCCAATCAAACAAATGAAACAGAAATATTGTGTACTTGTGTAATTGTTTATTCAGGAAATGTATCATTTGTACATATATGTGAACCCTTGTTTTCTGTATCTGGTGGAACCCCCCCCCCCCTTGAGCAACTTAAACGACAACGAAGTATTTCTGTTAACTGCTGATCGGTCGTCTACAGCTGCTTGAGTGAATTTTAGTCCTATTACTCAGTACAGAACCGCTTCAGTTCTGAGATGTTGATGGGTTTCCTCACATGATCTACCTGCTTCAGGTCCTTCCACAACATTTCTGTTGGATCAATGCCAGGACTTTGACTTGGTCATTCTTCTTTGACCATGCTTATGGTCATTGTCTTGCTGCGTGACCCAGCTTCTCTTAAGATTTAGCTCATGTACATATGTCCTGACATTTTCTTTTAGAATGAGCTGGTATAATTCAGAATAGTCAATAATGGCAAGCAGTCCTGGCCCAGATTCAGCAAAACGGGCAAAATCAAGGACGTTACCACCTCTTCTTAAAGCTGAAATGCAGTGTTTTTTGGTCTCCAAACATGACGCATCTTTAAACCAAACCGTTTTACTGTGGTCTCATCTGTCCACAAAACATTTTCACAATAGTCTTCTGATTTGCCCACATGATGTTTCGCAAACTGCAGACTGGCAGAGATGTTTTCTGCAATCTGCACCTAAAAAAAATATCCCCAAATTAGGTACTACTGTATGACAAAGTTACACACAGTTCCCTCTAGTCAGTGTGGAAAAAATACATTGCATTATGTCCAAATGTTAAAAATGTATTTAACATACATTTAAAGGACCAGTAGGTAGGACTTGACACATCTAGCAGTGCAGGGCAGGTTGCAGATTCAAACCAGCTGAACTGACTAATTACTCCTCTCTTTTGTGTCATGTAGTGCCAGAGGATTTCCGTTCTAGGCTACTGTAGAGACACGTTGATGCAACATTGCAATCTTTGTGGAAAAGAAGTCGCTGCCCAAGGGCTCTTTCTAAGATAACAAAAACGATCATAGTTACAGGTCATTATACACTAATGAAGACTTAGTTATTTAATTATGACCTTAAATCGCTGAGTATTCATAACGTTTCAGCAAAATTTACTTTTTTGATCTGAGTTCACATCTGAGAAGAAATTGTGTTTTTGGGGGGGTGAGGTTGTCTGATCTTTATAGGGCCGTGCAATCTATGTTTGGAATATGATCTGCTTTTCTCAAGGAATATACACAGTGTTGTTAGTAGGGGCCTTTGGGTCCTATGGCTTGAGGGGAGGGGCCTCTGTAGATCATCCCACAGCTACTTGATTAGTTTGTAATGTTTCCCACAAAATTTCATGAGACCCTGATTCTACTGTCTACTGGGATTCTGCTGTCTTAATAAAAACCCCTGATTATGATGCTGTTCCAACTATTAAAAACTACTTATACAGTATATGGCACATAGAGTAACAGCAACAGAAAAAACAATGCAAGCACAACGTTGTTTGACACATAAAAAAATATTTCCGATTTGTTATGAGACCATGGTGGAGTAGATTAGACCCTGGCGGGCCAACATAGCATTAACATTGCATGGGAAACCCTGGTTTGGGATCTAGTGAATTTGGAAGCCAGGTCAACACTTGTGCTGTTCTTCATGTTTTGTTTAGGGTGGTTTTTAAAGGTTTTTTTTTTGTGTGTGTCTGTGTCAGGCTGCATCCTGCTGGGGATGGCTGCTGCCATCAAGGAGTATCATTGCTCTGGGGTAAGGGTGCCTGGTCAGGTCTAGGTGGGTGCTACATGTATAAGTAACATCCACATGAATGAATGCCAGGTCCAAAAGTTTCCCAGCAGAACATTGAATTGTCACAAGATGGTCAGTGTTATTCACTTCTCATGTAAGTGGTCATAATGTTGAGGCTGATCGGTGTATATGTTTTGTGTATTGACGGCTTCCATGTTGTAGCTTGGTGTTCTATCCCTGCTAGTGTGAACACAGCATATTAAGAATAGTGTTCCAGTTCATGTATTGTGTCGTATTTTCACCCAAAACATCGTCAAATGATCATTAAAAGTGACAATGTAGGCAAATGGCAAAGGGGACCTGTCTTGGAACATAAATAGCCAAGCACTGTGGGACTGTACAGACCTAAAAATTACTTCATGATTTCACTATGACATGATTTTCCGTACTCAAACTTTTTTTGTGGACAGCTTGACTAGTGTATTTGCCCTTACCGCTGAGGAAATTCAGCCTCCTACGCAGGCCACACACACACCTATTTCTCTCCCACATTAATTGCTCATGTTAAGAGTGAAAATGTGGCTCTAAGGAAAAATTTAATGTGTTTTCATGAGTGATCCGAAACCTGATCCGCCTAGACTGTGAATGAGCATCGTTTTGTAATAAATTCTACACAGTCAGCTTTTTCTTTACTCATAAATGTCAAGATGTTTTACTTAATAATAAATGGCAATACACAGACTTTTGATGATGACATTTATTACATTATGCCTTCAGAGCACCAACATACACCATAAATTAAAACATAAATACCAATAAATACTTAAATAAACTTTGAAAGAAGTTCACACACAATACATTCTCATTGTTGGGAATTGAGAACTTCACAGCAGTTTCGTAGAAATGATGCAAATAAATATAGACATATACATACACATATTATAAGATTATAATTATAAGATTATATTATACATGTGTAAAACATACAAGAGTTGCCTTTTATCCATATTGCAGAGACATGGTTAATAAATGCACATATTTTAGAGCAGCATTCAAAATTTAGCATCAACAAAACGATTATGCCCTTCAACACATGTACATATTTGTGTACATGCAGTGAAAGAAATATTCGGATACATTCATGTAAATACAATCAACAGTCTGCCATGTCGTTTCACACCGTATCACCTTTAGTTGTGCATTTTTTACCGCTTGACAGCGATTTTAGACTTTCTGCAATGTTTGTCAGTACAGAATTATGTCGTCTGTGTTCGTGCTAATACACGCTCAATTACAGATTCGGTTTTGTTCAGAAAGTCACTGAAACTAGTTTGGGGCCATTTCTCACAGACACATTCTCTGGAGTCTGTCGGTGCCTAAAGAGAAAAAGATGTGTCTGTTTAGTCAGCAAGTTTGTTAATGTGGTCAAAATTCTTTTAATAATTCGCATGTTTTTGGGCAGTACTTACGGATGTTGTGTTGTTCAGTTTTGTGATCAACAAGCCATAGGATTCCACTGCCTGACCAGTGCGATTGTTGGGGTCAGCACATTCCAGTTTGACCGTTCCATTAAGTTCCTTCTTAATGCATTCCAGTGCTGCTGTTATGCACTCTTCCTGCGTGTCAGAGAGAAAGTTGTTTTAGCTTCCTTTTACTGCTTTGACTGAGGCAGACTTGTGGCCGCACACAGAAAAGTCAGCATATAGAGGATGGCTCAGCTGTGTGAAAATCAACACCTGACAAGCTTATTTCCTGTACTAGAGAACCTTTACATGTGGTTTACAACAGCTCAACTGAACTGTGAAGCTTGAGCTTCTTTGATGCTGGGGAGTACCCAGCACTACTACTCTTCTTCTGGCTTATTATTCACACATCAGTTTACCTCATTATTATCACGATCGGTAAGGTATATATGTACACATTTATTGTTATCTTTATATTTTGACTCAAACTTTTCATATACATATAACTTTTCAAATTAAGCCTTACCTTCACATTTTCAGGAGCGTAGAACGTTGAATCGGACTCCTGTATAGGCAGAAGAAGACAACAGACTATTATTAGCAGCAGGCGGAAATTCAGCAAACCGAAAAAAAATATATATATATTCGGCTTGAAATGACTTACGCATTTGATTTCGCCCCGCATTAAATCGATTTTGAAGTTCCCTTTCGGTATTGGTGAACTGGATACAGATTTTGTAAGACAAAAAAAGGCAATCCAAAAGGCAATCCTTATAAAGTGCTCCATATTCAGCTTAAAGGCCCGTCAGTATGATAGGCAAGTTGTTTAGTGAAAGTGTTGTATTCGTTTACTTACCCTCTGTGCTGTATTTGATTTATATAGCCGTGTGGATGGAAAGGGTGGGCTGAATTAGTTGTATATCACCTAATGCATACAGCGTTGTTTTTCCTTTGCATGACTGGAATTTTTTTTTCTTCAACCTTCTACTACAGCATGGTAAAATCCCTCAATTGGCCTATGGTAGCACAGCAACTTCATGCTGATATGAAACTAGGTTGGCCCTCCCTCATTTGTGGTTCATACACTTTTTCTGTAATGCTTTCTCTGTTTGCTCTTTGAACTCTGTTTTGCAAACTGACACAATTTATTTATTAAACTCTCGTCTTTCTGACAAGAATATATAGTACAATGCTATGCTATATATATATGCTGTTATTTGTGTGTGTATTAGGCTTGTCAAAGTTAATACTTACTCATATAAAGGAACTCAAATGGGCACAAATGCCACTAACACATGCACGTTCTGTCATTTGTGACCTCGACCCGACTCTAGTTTAGGAAAGCAAAGCAGCAGTTACGCAGTGGAAAGCAAGCAGTTTCTTAAGTGTGGCCATAGTAAATCATTTTACACTTCTGGGGGCAATAATATGCCCTGTGGCAACTGCATTTTTTGTTGATCTGAACGGGTATGAACTGAGCAGGGAGCTGCCTGAGCAGCTGAGAGACTTCAAAAGTGTGAGTAGTTTGTGTTCACTAGTGAAGGCATGCAATTAAATATTTTAATATATTGACAGCCCAAAGATGTATAAATATATAAGTAGGTGATAGGTCGGAATGTGTGGCTGAAGGTAGGTACAGACATAGGTTGGTAGTTACAGACGTAGGTAGGTATGGTCATAGTGTTGGTATGTATGGACCGTTGGTAGGTAGGTATGGACAAAGTTATGTGTGGACATACATACACTGCCTGGCCAAAAAAAAAAAAATCGCCACCTGGATTTAACTAAGCAAATAGGTACGAGCCTCCTATTGGACAATTACTGCATGGGTGATTATCTTTCAGCTGGCAACAAGTTATTTAACCCCAGCTGATGCAATGAGTTAGCCTGGTCGTTACCATCCTACGTTTCCGCCCGAAATTTGATTTCGGTCTGGCACGGAGTCTGGCCAAATTGCACTTCCGCGGTTCGCGTGTAACCGCGCCAATCAGCGAACAGTTGAGTGATGATGCGGAACTCGCATGCCGAGTTGCTTGTAGTCCAGCGAAGCTTGTAGTTCAACAGCATAGCAACAATGGCGACGGAGGAAGAGACGCTAGAAGCCATCCGCGAAGTTGTCTCAACTCTCGAGAGCATCACGGAATTAAAACCAGAACAAGAGGCTTGTCTTGTCAATTTTATAAATGGCAAGGACGTCGTAGCTCTCCTTCCAACTGGCTTTGGGAAAAGTTTGATTTATTTAACTGGAAGTGGAAGTGGTAAGCGTAAGAGCCTGAACTCCGGCGCACAATATACGTCATTACCAAACGTTGCTGATTGGTTAAGGGAACTCCAATGATTTTAAACCTCAAAATAAGCATCCGCCCATTACGGAGACAGGTTCTTATTACATTGGGCCAGACTAACGTGCCAGACCGAAATCAAATTTCGGGCGGAAACGTAGGATGGTAACGACCAGGCTAGCAATGAGTAGCTTCCTTAAACAACCATGTCGAAAGTCGTGGAAAAGATGTTTGTCTGTTTGAGAAGGGTCAAATCATTGGCATGCATCAAGCAGAGAAAACATCTGAGGAGATTGTAGAAACTACTAAAACTGGGTTAAGAACTGTCCAACGCATTATTAACAACTGGAAGGATAGCGGGGAACCATCGTCTTAGAGGAAGTGTGTTCAGAGAAAATTCCTGATTGATCGCGATCAGTGATCACTTAAACGTTTGGTGAAATCAAATCGAAGAAAAACAACAAAAAAAAAACAAACTCAGGTCTAGGTTCAGCAACATTATGTGCCCAAAGAATGAGGTCAGCTGACTACGCGAATATACTGAATGACCAGGGGCCTCATGTACGAAGACTTGCGTGGATTTCCTTCTAAAACGTGGCACATGCTAAGATTTAGAAGCATTTAGAAGCACGTTTGTACATCCCAATTGAGTGTACCTGACCCCTCCCTGTCCACGCCCCTTTTAAATATGCAACTCCCTGTCCATGCCCCTTTTAAATATGCAAATTATATTTAAATTGACCCCGCACCTGAGATTCCCCTCTCTGCGTGATCAGAAAACGAAAACATAAGAATGAGTAAGACGGGAAAGAAGAAGAACTTCACAGAAAGCGAATTGGAGACGCTACTCACTGGAGTGGAGATGCGCAAAAATGTGCTGTTTGGCACGCTGCCACAATGTTTACTTGCATTTGAGCATCACGTATGATCTGTACACTGATCGAATGAAAATGTTTCGCTTTTATAGCAATGTGTGTGCAGTCGATAGCTCCGATTACATTCAGAAAACCGTCTCTCGCTGCAGATTGCTCTTTAATGCTCTTTTATGATATACCTGGCGGACATGCGGATAATTCCGTCCCACACGGCTTGCATGGCTCTGCTCAGGGTCGACCGGCACAGTCCCGATCGGTCGGAGTAATAGTAAAGAACAAACCCAAAGAAGACTACTACTTCTTATTTCGTGGCAGTTGGAAGAAATTTACTCTGGAAAATTAAGTCTGTCTGACAGCAATTTGGAAATGTGCAATGTAGATGTTTGATGAGGTGGTAGCAGGAGATTGTCATTCAGTACTACCAACTTGATTGGCAACCTACAAAATAAATCACGAGACGGAATACATACATACCCACTGAATGCTGTATATTTGTATCTCTTATGTTGTAACATACATCCTGAAGGTTAATATACATATTCAAACAAAGCGTGATTGATCAGTTATCAGTTATTTCATTTAGTTTTATCCGCCCCCCAATGTTTTAGGGTGTTTTAGTCATTGCCACTAGTTGTTTTTTCCATTTTACTTATTTTGCTGCGTTGCCAGCATGTTCAGTTGTTTTATAATTTAGAATTACAACTTGAGAATCTGGTTTGCCTTGTTTGATACCAACACCATATTAACCACATTGTAAAGTATTTTCTTGTCAGTAGAATTTCTCACCATCATGACCTAAAAGTTCCGCCAAAACTTCACCAACGTGTGAAATTCATGAGGCTTCACATTTGCTGTCATGAGTCACACTTTGGTCTTTAGTGTGAGCGGATGCAACCTTGTGGCACCTGATGTTCATGGCTGTACGTAATAGCTGATTGTTCCCTGGAGAAGTTGTGAGACCCTTTTCATACATACTAAAATGGTAGTGTTTCTTGATCTAAACATATTTTACTTGGCAAAAGTTATTCCTTATGTCACGTCGGAGCACTTCTAATCTGCTGCTCCGTACATCTTGGGTTTTGTTTGTGGTTAAGTTTTAACTACGTGGTAAATTAAGGGAAACACAGTTAATGGAAATGTGTTTCCAGGGTGGAGTGCACTACATCCCTTCATTTTTTTCCCTCACTTTAAGAACTTTATACTTCTTAATGCGTTGTTATTGGATTTTATTATTATTATTATTATTATTATTTATTTTATTTTTTTTTTACGAAGGACATTCTCTTGAACTTTGTTTTAGAGGGTGTCTGGGTGTTAAAAGGAGATGAGATAATGTCATCACACTAATGAAAAGCTTCCTTGCCTTTAAGTTTGTAAAGGGTATTTCAGATTTCTATGTAAAATATTCTTCTTCATAATACCATCTGGTTAAAGTAAGTGTTGCATCGCACTAGCTCAACTACCATTTTATGTAATGGCATAATGCTTCATATAAGTAAATGCATGAATACTTGGAGGCAAAAATCATGTAATCATCTTTTATTAGCAAAAACAAATGTATAAATATGGCAAATCATTTGCATAATAAATAAATAAATACTGTGAGAACTTATTACAGTGTTTCTGAACTGTTACTTAAGAGAGGCAACATCACATTTAGTGTGTGTAACATTAAATAATTTTAAAAGTAGAGGAAACATCTGTAGCATCAGGGATCAGTCACTGTTGAGTAGTCGAGCTGAGCATTTCGATGAAGCTTTCAGTGTCATTCACAAAGCGTCCAAACTCCACATTGTCCCACTTGCAGTCTGAGGAGCTTGTCTGGGTATGAGGAGAGAAGCCAGATTTAGATATGTTGATCGTGCACTAAATATAAATATTTTTTTTAAGGGATTGTAATACTCACCGGTTGTGGTAGTTTTGATGGTTTATCTTGAGACATATTCAAAGTGTCCAGTGTCTGATTAATTCGCCAGGTACCCTGGCATTGGACTCTGAAATGGTGCAGTCCTTCCATGATGGTCTTCAGAGCAGCAGCATAGCAGTGTTTCTGTGAAACAAACAGCAGTAATTAGTGACACATAGTACAATTCAAATGAATTCCCTACTAATGGCAGCAAAGCTCTACACTCTCTATTTACCATTGCTAGTCTAAGTGGGAATTCAGTCTTTCTGTTAATCATGCTCAAATATAATTTTTTTTAAGCAATTAACCCCCTCTAGTGGTTGACACTGCTATTGCTATCATGAGAGGTTGACCCCCCCAGCCCCCCATAAAAAACGCAATTTAGTTGAGGAGTGCTGTAGTGAAATACTTCAGTTAAATATTTAAACCTGATCTGCAGTGATTTCTTACCTGCACGTTGGTTGGAGATGAGAAAGTCACATTCGGATCCTACAGCAAATGATAAAAAAGCATGTTAATATTCATATTCAATTTAAACATTTTCGTATTTGGTACACCGTTTTGTACTTACACATTGGACCTCTTTTCTTAGACGATTTAAGCGCAGGTCTTTCATGTCGATGGGAGCTGTTTGAAGACATCCGATGAGAATAGCCATCCAGAGGGCAATTCTAAAATACTGCTCCATGTTAAAGTTTACAAAAGCTCGGCTGCAGCTGCTTGTGAAGAGGTGTGTCAGTTGATTGTGATGGCCACTTGTGCAGCTCCCCTTTTATACGAGTGGCAAACAAAAATTGAGTGGGCAGATAACAGGTATTTTCTTGTTGGAACATCTTAATTTTCCTATTAATCATGCTGCCTTTTTCCTCATCACCTGCAGGGTAAAAACCCAAACTTTAGACAAGGTGGGCACAGAGAGTCATTTGAAAAGTGATGTTTTTTTTCACTAACTTTTATCTATATTTTATTCTGTATTTTAACTGATTTGTTGTTTTATTGGTGTTCGCTCTAGTGCTCTAGTGACAAGGTGAACGTAATGGTGAGATGTGTGGTTTGACTTTCCTCTTTTCAGAGAAGTTTGTTGGTATTTCTTTTTGTTCAATATGACAAGCAGCTGCTTTCAAGACCACAAACCTCTCTGCAGCTTTCATGTCTTTTGCCTATGGTGTTTGCTTTTAGACGAAGTAGCCGGTGATTTTAGGCTGTTTGACACTTCTACACTTCAAAAAGTCAGTCACATTATAAAATGCATTACAAAATGACCAGGTAGACATAAAAACTGTTAGTAAATGCCACTATACTTTGAAGACGAAGGCCCTAATATGAAATGTGATGCCCTGATATGAAAAGATGCAAATCAAAGTAATAAAAAAAAGGGTTTTAGAAATTTGAAATGTAGCAACAACGACGGAATTTTATTTATGTATTTACTTATTTCTAATATTTATATTTGTTGTTTATTAGATATAAATGTACAGTTGCATGACTGGCTACAAGCACATGTAGAACTGTATTGTGACTGTGTTGTGTCATACACTCAGCAGAAGCATGAAGGGTTTCTCTGACGCCCACGCTGTGTTGGGGTTTCCCCACAAGAATCCCAGATAACGCAGTTAAGCAACCTTCTGAACCTCTGCTCGTGTCAACTTGTCAAATTGGACATTGTCGTCAGAGTTTATTGCTCACTCTAGAAGGCCTTCCTGGGTAGGTTTCAGTTTTGAGGTTTCCTCAGGAGTAGGATAAAAATAGTTACTGTGGCAGGATTTTGACGTGATTGCAGAGGGCGGGGAAATTTCTATCCATGGAATTTGTTGCATTGTGGGGGCAACCCTTTGTTTCCGTGTCTTGCTGTGAAGTACTTGCCCACACTAAAGATTAACTTTTGATATTAAGATGCCAGTGTTTTTTTTTTAACTTTTTTTTTATTATTATTTGTCCAGTCAAGAAAGTGACGTTTGTTTTGCAGTGCCCTCTCATATTTTTTATGCAACATGCATTTATATATTTTTTTCTGATGAAAAGCAACAGGATCACAAAGCAAACCCAAGTTTACTTGTTAAACATTGCAACACAAGTTGTAAGAGTTCAGTTCATTTTTTTCGCCAGTTTCCTGTGTTGCAGGTTTATTTGATGTTTACAACCGCAGACCCAGTAGATGCAGGATGTTCCACACATGCTAATGGTATGGTAGAAATTGTATTTCTAAGTATCATTCAGCCTTAAAATCGCAGAAACGTCATCTTAATTTCCTAGTAACCTTACTTACCTCCCTCCTACTTTCCCTTATTTAAATCTTCTCTGGACATTTTGTTAAGAGTGAGTAGTAGGGCATGTGAGGCATACGTTCCTAGTGGGGCACAGCACAGATCAGGACTGACGTGTTGAACTTAATAATGACTTACAGTGCCTTACAGCCCCTCCTACACTTTTCCAATAGTTATTTTTGGAGGAAAGATGCAGATTACAAGAGTTAGTGTAAACTCTCTTAATTGGCCAAGAACTGTCTAAGAATTCAGGTCCACATTAACTGGTAATGTAAGGTGTCCACAGATCAGTTCTTAAATCTCCCGTACTGCTTGCACACCCAGCAATGCCCTCACAATTAATATCGAACATGACTGTTGTGTACTTGCAAATAACCAGTGAGAGAGAAGACACTCTGCTTTGTTTTCTCTCACTGCAAAGTATTTCAAAGTTACAGCAAGTTTTTCTTTTGCTGCAACAGTTGACAAAGACACTTGCAGGCGTATTAATGTCACTTAAGCCTGATGTCTACTCCGACCGCGACTGGTCTACACAGCCTACGCCATAGGGGGTTATGGCATCAAAAACATTACTATTTGTGCTGTGGTGAGTCTGCATTGTTCTGTGTTTACGCCACTAAAACAGTAGACGTCGACTGATCAGTGTTGAGTTTCACTTTGTGAACAGGAAGCGCATTTTAGACCAGTCACAGTCGTTATGAGAGTTACGTTTCTGTAGAGGTTCACGTCAGGTTACAGCGTAGGATCTGGAGCTACACCGTACCTAACCTAGTAACCTAACGTAAGTGCCGCAGGACTATAAATTACGCCGTGCCTGAATAGAGTGTGGATCCATAGATTTACAGAAAGTTTTTGCCGAGCAGTCTCCGTTTAGTTTACGTTCACTTGAGAGCACAGGGTTGGTGTATACAGCAGGTGTATTGTGCTCCCCGATCTGGGATGATAATCTTAGTAAAATCCTGTGCTATTAGTTTCATATCCTGTTGTGTGTGCATGTTTGAGATTAGAAACCAGAAAATCTGAAGTTTCTTCTGAAATGTGTAATGCAGCCTGGTTTAAAACGTAAAAGCACAACAAAAAGGGCACTCTGCATGTTTTTTAGTAACATGTCATGTTGCAATTAAAACAGATGTTTGTTTACCAGCTAAGAGTCTTTCAGTTCTTGTCTGGTGAGTCCTCTAGTTGTGTGAGATACTTGCATGCACTGCTGTACTGAGGTCCATATACAGATTTTTTTTGATGTTTAGATCAGGTATCGGATGGGATTTATGCCACTGGTTTCAAATCTAAAGTATGATCAGTCCACCCCCATGCATAATGGTTGGGGAGATGCTCTCTTTATTGCAACCACAAATTTTTGTCCTAACTTCATTAGGCCACTGGACTTTCCAAAGTTCATCACGTTGGTTTAGATGTTCTGAGGCACAGTTTTGTGTTGAAGTTCAAATTGAAGTTCAAACATTGAATCATTAGAATCATCAGAATTTTAAATGTGATGTTCCTTGTAATTTATGAGTTGTTGTTTTTTTTTCATTTGTAATATCTAATTTAATATTTTGAAAAAGCGAGGTGGTTAGCACTGATGCCTCACAGCAAGAAGGTCACCGGTTCGAATCCATGGGCCGGCTGGCCTTTCTGTGTGGAGTTTGCATGTTCTCCCTGTGTCTGCGTGGGTTCTCTCCGGGTACTCCGGCTTCCTCCCACCATCCAAAGACATGCTCATTAGGTTAATTGGTGATTCTTACCCCCGTGACCCTTAACAGGACTAAACGGGTATAGAAGATGAATGAATGAATGAATATTTTGGAAAATGAAACCAGTGACTTATGTTTTGTTATTGGTAGCAAGTAATAAATGATTAATGACGAATAATTTTTTTCTTTACTATGAATTCAGCTAAAATTGGTTTTTGACAGCTCACCACGTTCAGCATTTTTAAAGTAAATTAATTTTTTTTTAATTGCACAAGGACTAAGTGGATCAAATACTGTGCGTGGGGTGATGTCAATGTGTAAATTCACCAATTGCAAATTGCGGCTCATGTACTAAAACCTAAAGGTCACTGCGTTCACCATATTTTACCCTCAGAAATAATGAAAAACCTTTGGTTTCCGTCATAGTAGTGATGTCAGTGGAGAGAGCGGAGGCTTGGTTACCACACTGCCCACCACAGTTTTGCACTTTGGTAATGACTTTGCCGAGTTACCATTTGAGGACGTTGGATTTTTTTCTTAGGATTTTCTGAAATTTTTAATTTCATTTAATATCTCTATTCAGTTTTGTTTATACAGTGTCAATAAGATTAAGATTGTTTCAAGACGCTTTACAGCACTAAACCCCCAGAGCATGCACAAATCGATGAAATTCTACTGTCCAATTTTTATTTTATTTTACTGCCTGGAAATTAAAGGAGAGGATTCGTTGTTCTTTTTTTCCCCAAGGGGAATTTTCCTTCTGCCGCTTTCAACTCTCTGCAACCTCAGCTTACTCCTTTTTCATTCAACAATTTGAGCCTTTTTATTGTCGAGCATTTTTATAAATAATAAAAAAGTAACATAAGTTAGCAAGACAGACTTGAAGAGTGATGTGTTCTCACAGGATTTCAGTGGTTGCCTTGGGATCGTGGCTATCGTCAGATTCAGTCTGTCCTCCACTGTGTTGTTCTTAGTTTTTACTTGTTCAGTCAGTATCTGGCCCACACTTGATGTTTGGATGGAAGAAATAGTAATTGGTATGATTTTTAAGGTGCTGGAAACAGTCGTTAGGTTTGGGGGTTTCTTAGCTTTGTAGGCGTCAATAATCTCAAGGTCCTATGGCAAACTTTGAGAACTGAAACTTGATGAATGTGTATGGAACATTTCCTGTTGGCATGGATGAGTGATAATTGTATGAAAGCATGTTCGTTATCATGGTTTACGTTAAAATAGTGACTAAGGTTAAACTACTGTATACAGTATGTCCGGAATCTACTGCTTCCCTGCTTAGGAACTGCCAAGGAAGAAACGAGACACATTGACAGGACACAATCAAACTCTAGTCAGCCCTGATCTGTACAACCGATCTCGTATGCTTCAGCAAATACAGGTAACACATATAACTACACACCGGGCAATAAAGAGTGCCACTTGAATGACACTCTCATCTGGTGTGAGAGCCAGAAAAGTTTTTTAGCATCCAGGTTTTCTTCCACCTTGTGTGGACCACTGCAAATGTGCATCAGGGTTGAAATATCAGGAGAAAACCGCTTGGAGAAATCGTTAGCAAGGTAATACTGTATTCAGCCAAAACAAACACAACAACACATTGGTGAAGACATCCAGATAACCTGTGCAAACAAGGACAGGAAGCACCTGCTTTTATTCATTTAATTTGTAATATATTTTTTTTCACATCACTTTACATTTACTACTGTAGACATTAGTACTGAACAAAGTGGACATTTTCTTCCTTCAATAACTAGGTAGAGCTGCATTTCTATCACAGAAATGTCTACTTGTACTGTTTAAACAGTCTCATTGCATTTAATGTTAGTGGAGGAAATGTTGTCCAAAGTTAAAAAGTAAAAAAAACATGGTTTCAGCAATGACAAATTTTCTTTCACTTTTGCTTTTGTAACCCTTTATATTTCTTTAGTTTAATTCGAACATTGTAGACATTTAGTTGTAGTCACGGTGGGAAAACCCGTCAGCCAGACTGTACAAAGCACAAAGTAGTGATGTTCTTCTCATGAAGATGCAACGCACAGCTTTTTGGTTGCGTGCACACACTCAGCTGTACACTACAGCTGCTTAGTTGGCTTGCATTCTGCACAGTGTGGTTGCAGCTGTGTGCGCGCATGTGTTTTCAAAGCAAAACGAGTGAACACTGAATAATCACGTTTCAGACCTGCTGTATGCACAGCTTGAACTTTCGTAACAGCCTGATTGCAGACTGTTATATCATGGGAGATTTTTTTGTTTGTGACTTAGTTGAAGATAATGGAGAGGTTTCACACATTAAAAAGGAACAAAACCTTGAATCACAGATAATTATTTAACAATTGCAAGTAATGTTTAGGATAATTTATTGGTAGTTTAATATGAACATACTTAGCATAAAACTATTTGATTTCCTGAAAGAAATTGGACATGGCAGCACTTGCAGTAGTAATGAAAAAACATTTCACAGCAGTCAGTGTTGATGGTATTTGTGGTCAACTAAAGCAATACATTTCTCAGTACTCACTCTTTTACAAATTGATACACGTGTGCTGAGAATCAAATTCTCAATAAGCTCATATGAAATAGAACAGTAAAAACCTATGTTCAGCAGAAGTGGCACCATATAAGTCATAAATCAAGTCACATATTTCTTGAAGGATTTTTCAGATATCTTCTTGGTTGCATCTTTGTAAAAGGGCCATGGACCAAAATATAGCCTTCAATGGGCAGCATCGTTCTTTGGGGCTCCTATTTGAACTGTGGCTTAAGGTGGAAGGAAACATGAATGGCTCCAAGAGTCAGTTTTGGCACAGAACCTTCTAGTGTCTGCTGGAAAGCTCAAAACGTAGAGAACGTTCACTCTACAGCATGACAGTGATTGCATCCAAATCAACAAAAGAATGGCTTCAACAAAAAAAGTTTAATGTTTTACAATGGACCAGTCAGAGTCCAGACATGAATCCTTTAGAAAATCTGTGAGAGAACCTTTAGAGGATCATGCTAAAGAGATGGCCTCACAATATGACAGATTAGGAACATTATTATTTTCAAAGAAGAGGTTAAAAAATATTCTCAAATCAAGTTTCAACTCAGTTCAGGGGTGTACGCACTTCATTGCCATGTAATTTATTTGTTAGATTTATTATACATCAAAAAGCTGCCACTTTCCAGTTGTTACAGTGCCGCTTAAAATAATTTGCTATATTTCTGCATAGAAATGGCTTAAAACAGTCGAAAGTAGACAAAAAGAACTCAATCAAACTCTGGCTACTCCGGCTTCCTTCCACCATCCAAAGACATGCTCGTTAGGTTAGCTGATGATTCTAAATTGGTCGTAGGCGTGAGTGTGAATGGTTGTCTGTCTCTCTGTGTTAGCCCTGAGGTAGACTGGAGACCTGTCCAGGGTGTACCCTTCCTCTTGCCCAATGACATATGTATATGTGAACCCTTGTTTTCAGTATCTTGTGTGACATCTTGTGCAGCAATAACATCAAGTAACGTTTCCGGTAACTGCTGATCTGAGCAACTCAGGGGTACTTTACCATTCAACCATTCCTCATGTTGGCGGGTTTCCTCAAAAGAACTGCCATGCTTCAGGTCCTTCCACAACATTTCTGACCACTTGACTTAGCCATTCCAAAACATTCACACGTTTCTTTTGTGGAATGACCTGTGTTCTTGGGCTCCTTGTCTTGCCGCATGACCCAGTTTTTGATCCAGATACCCTGATATTTTCTTTTAGAATTCATTGGTATAATTCAGAATTTACTGGTCCATCAATGATGCAAGCTGCCCTGGCCCAGATGCAGAAAAAAAGCCCCAAACAAAGACATTACCACCCTCATGTTTCACATATGGGATGCGGTTCTGATACAGGAATACAGGCTTGTTTAGTCCTCAGACATGAGCCTCTTATCTAAACCAAATTGTTTTACTTTGCTCTCGTCTGTCTACAAAACATTTCCTCCTGACTTGTCCATGTGATGGTTAGCAAACTGTAGATGGGCAGAAATGTTGTTTTTGTGGTGCAGTGTCTTTGTCCTTGCCACTCTGCCATGGACACCATGGCTGTTCAGTGTTCTCCTGATGGTGGATTCATGAACATTAACATTAGCAAATGTGAGAGAGGCCTTTAGCTGCTTAGAAGTTACCCTGGATTCCTTTGTGACCTCTCTGACTATTGTGTATCTTGCTTTTAGAGAGATCTTTGTTGGTCGACCACTCCTGTGGACTGTAACGTCGTCTTAAATCTTGAGTTGTTCTCAATCTGTCTTTCTGTGACTTTAGAGATGGTTGTAACATTTTCCAGCAAGATGAGCAGCAGCAACTCTTTTTCTAAGGTCCCCTTTCTAAGAAAGCTAATTTTTCCGTGCCGTCATACACCTCCACAAACGTGTTGTTAGTATCAGACTGACAAATCCCTGATCCCCAAACAACACCTAATTTTACTGATTGGAAACACTTGCGGTTGAAACCAGAAGTTTACATACACTGTGTTAAAAGACACAAACATTTTTTCCTCACTGTCTGAAGTTAAATCAGACTAAACCTCTCCTGTTTTAGGTCAGTTAGGATTACCAAAATGATTTCTATTCGCTAAATGCCACAATAATGAGAGAGATCATTTGTTAGAGAATTTTTTTATTACTTTCTTCAAGGTCAGAAGTTTACATACACAAAGATTACTATGTCTTTAAACAATGAAGGAAAGGCTGATGATGATGTCATGGCTTTGGAAGCTTCTGATAGGTTAACAGACAACATTTGAGTTAATTGGAGGCACACCTGTGGATGTGTTTTAAGGCTACACCTCAAACACACTGCTTCCTTGTTTGACATCATGGGAAAATCAAAAGAAATCAGCCAAGATATCAGGAAGAGAATTGTGGAGCTCCACAAGTCTGGTTCATCCTTCGGTACAATTTCCAGATGCTTAAAGGTGTCACGTTCATTCTGTTATACGCAAGTATAGACACCATGGGAATGTCCAGCCATCATACCGCTTAGGAAGGAGACAGGTTCTATGTCCCAGAGATGAAAGTGTTTTGGTCCGAAACGTGCAAATCAACCCCAAAACAAAAGCTAAAGACCTTGTCAAGATGATGGCTGAAGCTGGTAAGGGAGTGTCATTATCCACAGTGAAACGAGTCCTGTACCGACATGGACTGAAAGGCCACTCAGCAAGGAAGAAGCCATTACTCCAAAAGCAACATAAAAAACGACAGATTACAGTTTGCAAATGCACACAGGGACAAAGACCTTAATATTTGGAGACATGTCCTGTGATCTGATGAAACTAAAGTGGAACTGTTTGGCCATAATGACCATGGTTACATTTGGAGGAAAAAGGGTGAAGCTTGTAAGCCTGAGAACACCATCCCAACTGTGAAGTATGGGGGTGGTAGCATCATGTTGTGGGGCTGTTTTACCGCAGGAGGAACTGCTGCACTTCATAAAATAGACGGCATCATGAGGAAAGAACATTATGTGGAAATATTGAAGCAACATCTCAAGACATCAGCCAGGAAGTTAAAGCTTGGGCGCAAATGGGTCTTCCAAATGGACAATGACCCTAAGCATACTGCCAAAGTAGTTACAAAGTGACTTAAGGACAACAAAATCAATGTTCTGGAGTGGCCATCACAAAGCCCTGATCTCAATCCCTTAGAAAATTTGTGGGCAGATCTGAAAAGGCGTGTGCGAGCGAGGCGGCCTACAACCTTGACTCGGTTACACAAGTTCTGTCAGCAGGAATAGACCAGAATTCCAGCAGACTATTGCGAGAAGCTTGTGGAAGGATACCCAAAGCATTTGACCCAAGTCATATAGTTTAAAGGCAATGCTACCAAATACTAAAGAAATGTATGTAAACTTCTGACTTTGAAGAAAGTAATAAAAAATTCTCTAACAAATTCTCTCTCTCATTATTGTGGCATTTAGCAAATAGAAATAATTTTGGTAATCCTAACTGACCTAAAACAGGAGAAGTTTAATCTGATTTAACTTCAGACAGTGAGGAGAAAAGGTTTATGTGTCTTTTAACACAGTGTATGTAAACATCTGGTTTCAACTGTATGAACAGATGGACTCCGATTTGGCCTTTAAATTAACTTGTAATCCTTACTTTTGCACCTCATATATTTTCCTGACTTGTGAAAATCCGCTGATGTTTTGATTCACTTTTATTCAGAAATATTCCAAATTCTGAGAGCTGCAAAAACATTTAAGCAGCCCTGTATATCAAGAGAGGTTATGTGCTTTTGTAGTGGTATATGGTTTGACTGTGTTGGTGTTTTTCTTTGATCAGAGCATATACTAATCTAGTGGGCTGACTCAACACAGCCTCCAAAAACCTTCTTTACTCACAGGTGTTTAACACAACTTGGTTAATTCTGATGAGTTTGTTTGCGCTGTTGAAATCCCCTTTGTCATCTGGGAAGTCCGCAGCAGTAGTTGTAGTGGGGGCACCTGCTTCAAAACATGTTTACACCTGTCACTTTGAGAGTTGTCAGGGGTATTTGGACTGCCAAGAGGCTGCATGAATGTCTTAACCACTTAACCACTTCTGGGCCCATTGTAAATCCACCTGTTTGCAATGATTAAAAACAACAAAAAAAACAAAAAACAAAAAAACACCATGTAGTGGATCTGGAGACGAAAAGGTTGTTTCAAGGTGTGCTCTTCATTGTTACCTAAACACTTCTGCCCAAATACAACTTCTTCTGCTGAGATGACACAGGGTTGATTCAATGTTTTATTGAAGAAACAAGTAGAAGGATAGTATATAAATATAACACAGAAGTAAATATACTAAATCCTTTAAAAATGCACATGAAGTCTGAACAGGAGAATCTAAATTGTCATGATTTGTGGTTACCACTTGTACACATTTTGCCTACCAACTTGCTGCCCTCTGGTGGTGGGTACAGGTAAGTTTGTACAAAACTCAGGATTCCAGTGAAGTTGATTTTTGCATTTGACTTATTCAGAATTATTCATGAAATATCAATCTTTAGTTTTTTTCTTCTCATAAGTAGCTTCAGAGACATTAGGGAAGATGGGAGATTTGAGACAGTAATTTATGGCACATGGAAATGAAAAAAAATGGTGCCCACATTTTTGTCACTACTGTGATTAATGTCAGCAGGGGCGCCGCTAGGGATTTTGGGCCCCATGAAAAGAATCTTTACAGGGCCCCCCAACACAGCGGCGATTTTTTTGATGCTATTTTACATATAATTATGCATTTTAATGGTATTTTTGACTATCATTACCATTACCAATGAGGCATCATTTTGACAGAGGGGAGATCAACTATTATTGAATAAGAACAGCTTGATAAATGTTTGACTGGATTGATTATTTAACTAATATAGCAGTAAAATTTAAAAATCCAGAGTTTTCTTGAGCTAAAATGGTGAGAAAAGTGAGCTAGCTTATAGACCACAGACGGGGAGAAAGTTAATATTCCATAACTTTCCACCACAACAAACAAACCCACCTTTTTTTTTTTTTTAAATACTGGGTGACATATTGTCGACCCTTCAGCTCCTTCTCCTCTCTTAATTTCTTTTCTTTTCTTTTTTGGCTGCCTGATTTTTGAGGCATAGCCTACTGCCGTCTCCTCCTCATTGCCCGCTGTGGCGCTGTGTGACAAACCGCCGGTGCGCTACCTGCAGCTGATCCAGTCGGACTGAACCATTTTACATAAATAGAGGGGGGCCCTGCAGGCGTTGATGTTTCCAAAACAAATAAAGTTATTGTTACCAGGACATTGAAAATAAAACATTTGTGATTATATGTTAGTTAATAACTTAATGTCATTATCTTTTCTGTATTATAATTTCATCATCATTAGGGGCCTCTCTGGGTCCCCCTCAATCATGGGCCCCTAGAATCCGTCTCCTTTACCCCCCCTTTTCGGCGCCCCTGAATGTCAGTATTCTCTGTGATACATTTTTGAAATGCAGTTAGATGTGGCTACTAAATTATGCTCTTAACCCATTCAGGCCTAAACACTCTTCTGTAAACCCCCTCTCAAAACCTGAGGTTTTTCAGAATATGTCAACACTTAAACCTTAATTTCTCAGGCTCTGTAGCAGATAAAAACATGAGATAAAAAGCATTTGACAGCTTACTTCTTTGGCTTTCAACTTGACTGACTTGCTAGGGCATAATCTTCAAATGCATTTTTTTAAATAAATCAATAAACTCCAAAAATTTTGAAAATTTTGAAAATCAGTAAAGATCTATTTTTTCAATTACTTCGTCAATATCACTTCCGTCACTTGAGTCAGCCGTGACGGATCGCTAGCACGGTGTTTAAAATTTTCGATCAAAACATACTCCACGTGTAGGCTTATTTCGACCAATCACAAAGCGTTTTATTAGTCACATGAGTTTAAAAAAAAATCCCTAAGCATCTCTGTCACTCACCCAAGAATATTTCAGCCAATCACAGTGCATATAATTGGCCATGTGCCTCGAAAAAGACGACAACGCTCAAAATGACACAGACGCGTTTGCCGGCCTTAATGGTATCTACGCATAGATGCGTGATCCGGTCTTAAAGGTAAACACGCACAGATGCGTGATCCGGTCTGAATGGGTTAATGCTCTGCTTTTATTCTTCCCATAGTCCAGCGTGCTTGTTAGGTCATTTGGTCTGCGTTGGTGTACCCCGGCCTACCAACAGCCCTAGTATGATGACATGGCTAAAGCCAATAAGTGGATGCTACCATCAGATTAATTTGGACACTTCTTATTTACAGCACCAGTCAAAAGCTTGATGACCTCTTCTAATTCAAAGAGTTGTCTTTATCTTTATTATTTTCTACATTGTAGATTAATGCTATTAATATATGGAAACTAATACAGAAAATATACACAGATCAGGCATAACATTATGATTATGATTATGATGGGAATAACGGCGTTACTAACGGTGTTATTTTTTTCAGTAACGAGTAATCTAATTAATTATTATTTTCTCCGTTACAAGCCGTTATCGTTATGTTGCGCTGTCAGCCAGCCACAAGCGCTGCGAAAGTGTTTTTTTTTTTTCCCCCTCTGGGTGGGGGTGGTAGCCGCATAACTGATGATGATTGGCTAACGTAAGGTAAGATTTTATGGTAAGCCAATCAGAAGCAGGGCAGGGTTCTATTGGGCGGGTGTTGTTTACACACAAACACGCGCATAACAGTATCACACAAGCGATCAGAGATAGTCTGTAGCAATGGAGAGTTTGGAGCATTCGGAGGTAAAGTTACTGTTTTCAAGGTGGAAGTATAGGCACTACTTTAACCTCATTGAGGTAAAATGCAAGAACGTACACGTGAAGTGTACATTACGCTCTGAAAATAATCTAATTCTTAGGTGTATTTAAACATATTTCTTTTTTTAAAAAAGTAACGCAATGGCTACTTTCCCTGGTAACTAGTTACTTTTATAGTGCAGTAATTCAGTTACTAACTCAGTCACTTTTTGGGAGAAGTAATTAATAACTATAATTAATTACTTTTTAAAAGTAACGTGCCCGACACTGATTATGACCACCTTCCTAATATTGTGTAGGTCTCCCTTGTGCCTCTAAAACAGTTGTGACTCGTCAGAGAATGGTGTCCTGTGGTGTCCGGCAACAGAAACTTGATCAGTTCTAGGGAATTTGGAGGCCAGGTCAACACCTTGTGCTGTTCTTCATGTTTTTTTTTTAGTTGTTCCTAAAGTGTTTTTGTGTGTGTTCCTGTGTCAGGCTGCATCCTGCTGGGGATGGCTGCTGCCATCAAGGAGTGTCATTGCTATGGGGTGGGGGTGCCTGGCCTGGTCTATTTGGGTGCTACATGTCTAAGTAACATCCACACCAATGAATGCCAGGTCCAAAAGTTTAACACTTTGTATACTACAGATTTTCATGTTATTTTGTGTTTTTGATGTCAAGCTATGTAGCCAAAATATCCAATCACAACTTCTGTTTCATGTTGTAACCAGCATGTTTGTGGTAACCCAGATGTAAGAAATACTAAACACAAATTAAACAGTGGAATAGTCAGTGCTCATTGTAAATGGTGGTTTTGAGCACCAAATAGTTTAGAGTACAGTTGCCACAGTTCATAGGAGCTCTGAATTCTGGTGTAAAAAAATGTCTGTGAAGTTTCTCAGTCATCCAGGTCATGGTATGTCCAAAAAGCATTTGAAAAAAGGCAACTGGACTTGGAGAGTTTTTTGAGAAGACGTTTCGCCACTCATCCGAGTAGCTTCTTCAGTTTTAAGGGAATGGTGGGAAGTTGAGGTTTAAATGGGTAACTCTGTGGGTAAAACACATCAGAAACTTGATTGACTTGTTTCTGATAACGACCAGAAACTGGCATGGCTTGTGTCCATTAACGGGTCGATACTTATCTGTCATTGGGTTTTTTTACACCATGTATGGTATAACAGTTAAAAGAATAAAACAAGCAAGTAAAAACATCTTTGTTGTCATCTGTTTAATATTTTAAAATGGTACAGTTGTTTAAATTCAAGAATGCCTGCCCTAAGGCACATCATACATAGTATAAATGTTTTACATACTGCATATTCTCTGAGAACTACAAGAAATAAACTTCCCCTTTCAGGGAAAGAGAAACACAAAATCACCACTGGGTGGCAGCAAAGCAGCTTTCATAGCTTGAATGAGTTTGCCGCCACCATCTAAATAAATATTAAATAAGTTAAATATTTATAAGGCCAGAAAATTTGGACTTTGCCACGTTTAGCATTTTTCAGCGTAGTGTCTTCTCTACATTAACTCCTTGGTCACTACTGGATCTTCACTTCTCAGTTCTCAGTTCATGGTCCGTCGGGATAGAGCCTAAAAAGGGACAAGAAATAGTACCACAATTAATACAAGGCTTCGGACATGTTTTTCTGTTATTACAAACAGAAATATTTTCCTACATCTTTGTGAAATATGTACCATTTGAATAAGAGACTCCAGTCTGTCGAAGAACACCGGAGCGCTTTCCTTAGGATGTGAGGCGCAGTCTTGGCAGACGGACTAAAGGGAAACACACAGAATACGATTTACTCACTAAGGGTCAGTCACTGCAGCACATGCCTTGAAATATCAGTAGTCCTAAACGTAGAAGAACATTGATATGTTTTTTTGTCTTACCGTAGCATTTCCTGGGTTGCAAAATTTCAGTCCGTCAATCTGCAATGGTTTAAAGACACGTGTAAATTTTTAGAAATTACATAAGAGAAGCTTTTAGATGTATTGCTTATTTCACGATTGCCACCCCAAGCCATTTACTTACAGTAACGGGATTGTTCAGGCTCCTGTAAAGTGGATCTCTTGGTGTCATGTTGAACTCAAGACGCAGGTTAACCCGGAAGCACTCCAAGGCCGACAGACAGCAGCAGTCCTGTTACAAAAGGAGAGAAAAAGGAAATCGGTTTATTAAGTTATTTATGGAAAAACTTTGAAACAATGGCGAATGCATATCTAATCCACAAGCAACCTGCTACATTAATTATATTTCAGTTCTCCGTTTGTCGATTTAGGGGAAAAAAAACTAAACAAATCTCATTCCATCACTGACAGCAAAATATTTCCAAGAAAGCTTTTGTTGCTGGTTTCATATTGAGACTTGTTAGCTTCATTACTGTTGACTTTCCCATGTGATACACAAATGATGCTTATACCTGAAATGAAACTCAAACCAAATCAAGTTTCCACTTTTTCAAAAATAACTTTCTGTCAGCCAAAATGCCTCTGGGTGTTTTTTTTTTTTTTTAAATTGTTTCCCTCCAGAAACCTGAGTGAACACGTTGATATCACTCGTTTTTTCCAAGTGAAGAAACTTTCTATTTAGGTACCAATACTCCTAGTCTGAGTCAGATTTAAAAATATAGTAATTCTGGTTGGACAATTAGTCGATTAGTGTTTCTCTCAGGAAGAGAACTTAAAAAGAGCAGCTGATAATACACTTTCTTATGTTTAAAAATTCCCAAGAAGTTTTATTTATTTATTTATTTATTTAGCGCAGTAATTTCTCTGTAGTCTATTAATTTAATTTTGGATTAATAAGCTTTTTATTTGCCAGAGCAGCGTCTTCACCCTCACTTGGGCTCACTTGTGCTGTAATGAGCCCGTTTGTTGAACATAAGAGTCTAAGGTTTTCTAGCATGCTGTAGAAGCCTTTGTGAGGTGGTGTGAGGAAGTGTCATGGTTTTGTCTGCTCTCTGCTTGATTACTCATCACATTTCACTCAACGGAAGCTGTGAGAAAATCAAGAAAAAAATGCACTGAGCAAGCTCTTGGGTTGACTCACTCGAGATCGTAACCCTGACAAGAAAGAGGGCTGATTAGAGTTTACAAGTAATGAAGATGATTCTTACTCTTTCATTTAAATAAAGGGCACCTAATCAGATTAATTTAACCACAGTAGCATTGTTTAAGATTGCAAAATGCACCTTCTCTAAAAGGTCAGTTAAAGTCCATGTCTTTTTAACACGTCTTTTGAAAAAAATAAATTCTGTTGCCATTAAGTGTGAAAACTTGAGTGCATGGCGAATATTTTGTGCACAGTTTTAAGAACGAGTATTTTCCTATTACGTGGAAAAAAAACCACATCACTATTATTAATCAGGTACTTAATGAAAAACATATTCAGTACGATGAATATTTAGCCTGACATTGCTTTTGTAGGTCGAGCTGTTGTCTCTACTTTGTACAGTTATGCTTACAACAATCTACAGTTAATATCGTTTTGAGAAGTATTTTATTAAACTTAACTAACAGAAGATTTTTATTTAAAAATCTAAATCGCTTCTGAAACTATATGGTAGTAAGGCTGCAAGTTTGTCCTTTCATTTTCATTTACTTTTACGCCTGATGAAACCGTCTCGCAATCAAACACATTTTGAGACTTCACACATCACTTGATGTCCTCCTACAGTACCCAGCGCGCAAAAATTAGTAACTACAGCAAGTGGGAGAGGAACAACAATGAGTAAGCGACCACAAATATTAAAAGTGACAGTGACCATACTGCCAACAATGTTGTATACAAAGTTGTTGTGCTTACCTCAATATTCTCTGGTGGCGTATACAGCTTCTGCGTGCTCTGCTGCAAGGCAAACGGAGGACATTGCCGTTAGTCATGACATGCTGTGGGCATGTGTGATCAGAGCAATGAAAAATAGACGTCGATAAATTTACCTGCAGGTTTTGTTTCACGCCTTTCAGCTGCCTCAGGACTTCATGTAATTTTCTGTTGACCAAATTTCTCCTGTTTCTGGTTGCGATGGTCAAAGAACAGCAGCAGAGTGCAAAAAGGCAAAAGACAACCAGCCTCATATTGTCAGTGTCAGTAGAAGTCACCAGATCACCAAAAGTCGCTTAATGAAAGTTTTACTGGAAATGCAGACAGTTGTGTCGCTTACCTTTTTATACATATCCCTGAGGACACAGGAAAACCATTTGGTTAGCGTTGGAAAGCTGCAGAAACTAGTGAGTGAGTAATGAAATTTTCTTTTCCACTGGCAGTCACCACTACGTGATTCGAGAGTGTCGTCAAGACGCGCGTGCGTGAGGCCTATAGATACAAGTGTGTGAATGTAAACTTGGTTGAGTGCACCCGACAGGAAACTACAGGAAGACGGCACTTCCCATTTTCACTTTGAATCAGTGGAGCCGCAGCGATACCGTGTCATAGGTAGTCTTCGTAGGTGTGGTATTGACAACCTGAATGTATTCACTGCATCATGGCCACCTACACAAACACAGACCATGCTGCAACAACAGGAAACCCTTTTTAAGCATTAATGTTGTTGCAAAGAGAAGTGAGGATATAGGTTGTTGTCTCGATGCAGAAGGAAGTCCGCCATTGTGGAGAACTTCTAGCCATATTTAGGAATATTAACTAATATATTCCACATGGGGTTTTACTCCCTTTTGTCTCGATATTACATGTCAACCAGGGAAGTGCTTTGACCAGTCTGGTTTTAGCCACGTTATCGAGACACCCTGGAACGTTTAAGAGACTCGTTAAAGAATAGCATTGAAGCAACTTCAAATAGAAGACTTCACAATCAAAGTTGCTGAATATGCATACACGAACCCAACAGTTTCAGCAACAACATTTTCATTAAATAAGTTTCCAAAATACAAGAGTTTCACTGCAGTTAGTTTTTCAGTTTCGCATAGCGGCAATTAATGAGACTATTTCAGGTTTCAGTTATGAAATAAATCCACAGTTCTCAAGCTCCATGGACATCCACCGCTTGACTGCATTGCGCCAAGTGTCGAGCACTGACACTTGCGTTTAAAATTCAGCTTTACAGAATTATAGCTTTTTAACAATTTTTGTGAAGTTCGCCTCTACACCACTGAAATGTGTTTGAAACGAAGCAGTGGATGTGATCTGATTGAGGTGCAGACTGTCAGCTTTAATTCACAGGGTTTAATGACGATATATGTTTTACCCAGTTGTTACTGTTTCGCTCGTCATCTCCAACGAAGACGTGTACACATTTCAGTGTTATAATCCCCATTCCTAATTGGCAATGGTTGAAAAATATTAAACAAAACTAGCTTGAGTTTGAGTTCAGAGCCTCTGAAGTCTTTGTGTTCAGAGACGAAGGCCCAAACCCAGTCCAACCCCTACCATGACTTTAATGTTGGATCTGGGAAGGACCAAAACAATTGTGTTGAAATCTCGGCAACGTCAGAAGGACTATAAATGTTTGTGTGACTGAACAGTCCTTGCTTGTGTTGCAGTAAACTCTATTCTGATTACCAAATTAAGAGTGTGAGACTTTCTCGCGACAGCCCTAGCCCTCTTTGCTTTGTGCTCTGCTACGTACTGTAGGGTGGGGCGCCCCTGTTTCTTTTGGGAATCAAGGGGTAGAAGTCATCTAGCCCTCCAAATGGCCACCTGAAAGGAGTGTTTTCAGATGTGGACTCTTAATGGAATAATAGAAAAAAAAAAACTCCCAGAATGCCTTGCAAATGCATTTGCAGTCAAACTGCTAGTCAACCGAATGACAATACAATGTTTTCAGAAAGGTTTTCATGAGAGAAAGGGTTTTGTGAACTGAAAACTAGTCACCATCGTTTTTTCAAGAGTTGCAAATTTGTTTGGAAATATCTTCAAGTATTTTCTGTAGTGATGGTCATCTTCTCCAACTTGCAGTAGTATTACACATTTTGGAAATTCGGGAGGTGCCGTGTGTTAGTCAGCGTGTCCGACTACAAGGCCCGCTCAGTCTGTCTGCCCCGTCAGAGTTCGCGCACACGTCCTCTCGACACATAATCTCTACATCTGTACCTCATGACATGAGAAGAAAGGAAGTGAGAGTGAAAGAGAAAACCCCTCTCGTCTGTTCTTTCTCTTTGTCAGCGTAAGGGAACAGGTGGGTGGGGGCTTCGACTGGTCTGAGAGGTGCATCACCCTCTGAATCCCGTGTTATCAGGAGTCCCTTCTGTGATGCACAAGCAAAGGAAAATGCGTCCTCAGGTAGATTTATGATTCTAAAGAATTTCCTACTCGGGCTGCCATCAGTGAACCCCTCCTAACCCACCTGTGGTGTGTGTGTGTTTGTGGGTCTGCCTCAAAGTCTTACTAAGCAGCTGTGTCAAAATGAGAACTGGTGAAGCATTATCCCCTCCAACACAGGAAGATAAAGTGGTGGAGATATATTAAATAAAAGCAATGGTGCAATGGAAATGAAAAGTGTGCGAAATCAAGGTGTTAAACACATGCAAAAGCCTTCATCATCGGGTTTTATCGTCATAGATTTCTTAGCCCTGATTCCACTGAGTTGTTAGATTAATGTATGTTTAAAAGTTGAGCTACAATGTACTAATACAGACATAATACAATAATAAGAACTTTATTCACTTTTATTTTAGCCGCGTAAGTTTCTACACGCTGCACGCTGCTTTTTGTCTCGGCATATTTTGATTTTATTTTTTTTTGTTTTTTTGTAAATACAGCACTTGGGAGGCCACACCCAGCCGTCTCTGACTGGTCAGCTCCGACGGCCGGAGTGGGCACTGGTCATACATGTCGGAGTCGAAAGTCAAGCCATCGGTGTTGCTAGATATTTATTGAATGAAAAATTAGTACACATCCCTCAGTGCAGGATGAGTCATCAAACTTTTCCAAGAAAAAACCTGAGAGAAATGAGCTTTTCAAGATGTTTTATTGCATATATACTAGGGGTGTAACGGTACACACAAGTCACGGTTCGGTACGTACCTTTTATAAAAGTAAAAAATAGAGTAAAACATAAAACAACTGCATTAGGAGGGTTATCATACCATTCATTCATTTTGTTCATAGAGAGGAAAAGAAAAAGAACAATTTCTTGGACCTGAGGTAGTCAGGTAGCAACTGGCAACTTTAGTAACTTTATTATAAGAAACTAACTCCGTTTTATGTGCGTTAGCATGATTGTTGTGTTTCCAGTGACGTACCGCACCTCCCCGAAACATCGTCGGCAGACGGTCATTGTCTGGTCCACCACTTGTATTCCATCGCCGTCATGTTGCACCAGGAAACCAAAGAGTTCCCATTACGTTTCTTCTTCAGGCTAGTGACGCTTGTTGGCAGCTTGTAGGCACATTACCGCCACCTGGATTGAAGTGAGGACTCAACTTTTTCTTTTTTGTTTAAATAGGCTACTCACTCGGACATATTCGGCGTATGACTGCGTGCACTGAACCGTGACTCCCGTAGCGTCAAACCGTGGGACGAATACCGTTACACCCCTAATGCATACATATATATAATTTTTCAAATTCCTACTTTGTAAGTGTATCTCACTTAAAACGATGCATAAAACGAAAGAAATATAAAACCAGTAGACTAAAACTAGCCAGAACAAATCAGTTACTTTAAAACGTTAAGCTTTGAGAGCGCACCTTGTGCTGCAATGAGGACGTGACACAGTGTTGTCTGATGGCCTCGGGAGACTAAAGCAAATACGTCAGCCACCGCGGATGCCATCTTGTGCATTTTTGTCATTGTCAGGTCAGATAGTGACATGGAAAAAAGCATTTATACATTAGATTTAATTTGGATTTCAACACGTGTATAAACAGAAAACGTGGCATCTAACAATCAGGCAGCCCCCCAGTTTGCAGGGATTTACTGACCATCCTGCAGCTGGTTAGACCCAACAACCTCCAACTTAAAAAATAAATAAAACAAAGAGCTGTACCTATGGCTAAAATTTGCTACAGTCAGCCAAAAAAATTCTTACTTTTAATCGTTTAACGTATAGGCTACCCTTTACCTCTGCCATACAATGAACTGCTATCTAGTCCCCGTCATATCCAGTCATTGCACATCAACGAAGCATCTTCATTTGAATGAACAACAGTGGTTAAAAAATATTCAAAAAAACACTGGCTAAATAAGACAGTGGAAACAGTTCTAACCGTTGATGTCCTCACATGCACAACAAAAAAAGGCCTTTCACGACAGGGAAACGAAATTGTCACCACTGCCCCATCTGCATGTGTTTTGCTGAAAGTTTTTCCGTCAAATTTTTTTTGTGAAACTTTGCTGTCAGAAGAGTCATGTTTTTTTTTTTTTTTGTTTTGCGGTGGTGACTAGGACTCTCGGTCAGGGGTGACATGGTTGACATGTGACGCAGTGAGAGTTGCTCTTTGTGGTCAGCCAGAGTGTTAAACGCAGAGCAAAAAGTGCGATTTGAAGCGAACGGCAAACGCGACATAATGCTGACGAATGGAGGAAAACTTTTTTTTTTTTTAAAGTTAAAAGCTGCAACAAGGTGAGGAGGGGCGACTTTTTTAAAACATGCACAGTGTATGGAATTATACAGGTCGTAAAGAAAAAAAAAAAAAATTAAATAATTATCGATAAGATGCCTTTCCGTTGGAGTAAAGCGTGTGGGCTTTGTGCCACTGTCGCGCAAATTAAGTTGAGAACTGCGGAAGCCGCAGCTGAAATAAACTTCTTCAAATCTGTTATGTTTCTGTTGCCTGAATTATCTCTCATCTAGAGTCTGGTTTCTGCAAATGAATTCTCGACTAAGATGGAAAAAAAGAAAATATACACTGTGTAGTTCAGTTACTGGTAATGTTAATATAAATTTGCGGCACATATATGTTTTTTTCTAAAATAAACTTTAAATGCATGTGTCTCAAACTTGCAGATATTAGCAGGGGTTACCCAGTACAGAAGCACTGTAATTCACATTTTAATTGTCAGTGATTTATTTATAACATCACAGTCAAACCTCTAAAAATCAGTGTTTGAGGGGGAACAATTTATTGTTTTACATTGTTTACTTTCCCTCTGTATTTCACTATTACGCAGTCTCTGCATATGTCTCAGCCACAGTTGTTGCTCATCGGTATCATAATTTTGTTTATGTTTTGACTTGCTGTCACTCGGCTGCACTGCAGTTATGTCATTTTCTCTCGCTGAATGTTTTACCACGTATTCTCTCGGTTTAAAGCCGGCTTCGCACTGTTGCTGTGAATTCTGTCCACTTTATGGTATGTGTGTGGGTGACTTAAAAGAAGCATTAGTCATTTGTCTTTGTCTTTTCTAACAGACGTGACCGAAAGTCAAGAACATGTACTCTCACTCATTAAACGCAGTGACCTTGAGTATTTCAGATGATTAGACCATTAGATTTATTTACTTTATCTAACATGCAGTTTACTTTCTACTCCCACCTGCAGTAGTATTATTTCCTACACTGCGGTCTCCCCTTTGTGAACAGTTTGCATTTCCAGGTTGCGAAGCAAGTGGGCGCAAGATTGAAAGTTTGCATGCAACTCATGCACACAGCGGCTCTTTTTGCAAATAAGTGTGCATTTTTTTAGATTTTTCGACAAAAGTACTACATTAAAACGCCGAAATTAGAAATATTTTGTTATTTTACAACCACTTTTGCAGCCACAAGAACAAATGGAGGTGATTCTCAGCAATGCGAGAGAAGCGAGCGTGCTTGATATTACCGTAAGACTACAGGAAAAGATACGGGGAGGGCGTGGGTGGGGGATCGCCTGGTCCTGTTCATCGGTATGACTGGAGGGATGACATAGCTTGTTTATAATGATTCTTTAATTTCTTATAGTCATCATTCCTCAATGCAAATACTTTTTAAAAATTAAAAGATTGTAGTTATTTTGTGAATTAGTAATCATAATGCAACTTTGATAAATTCAAAAGAATGATAAGCACAGAGCCTGCAGGAGGTGAATTTACTGGTATGTTTACTTCAATGATGAGGATTTATGGCTAAATCTTTCCAAATATGTGTTTTTAATGAAGGTGACCAGACCACATAAAGAATCCTGACTTTATCGAGGCATTGAACCGACTGATCTGATGAAACCACGAAAAATAATGACACATTTAATTTCTCATCCGAGCGTGATCACACCCGCAGTTTCTTTTCTTCCTCAACAAGACTGTAAGAGGTAAACATTTTGTACTCGTTCTTTGGGTGTTATCACTCATAAGACATTAAAAGACCGTGCCCTTTCGTGAGTCCAGGTTCAAATTTGGCAGCTGAAAAGTAGATTTACAGACTCAAACACGATTTCAAATTCTAACAATGCAACAAAAACTTGTCTACACACAGCAACAGCAGAAAGCATTAGTGCTCCAGACTGTCGGATGTTGAAATGACTCATTTTGGACAAATATCTTGTTACTTTGAAACGTGTTTTTTGTTCAAAGAGATTGATAAACATGACAGTCTTAAATTAAAATGGCACACTGTTTAATGTTCAACCACATGATTCAATCCAAAAATACTAGCAACAGCAATTTTCTCGGAAGAGGATTGAGGCTCTGGTGGAGAAGAAAACTACTGCCATGACAAGGTATCATGCAGAAACCAGGTCAACACGATTGATCCCATTTAAGATAAACCAGAAAAGCGATGTATTTGGGACAGGAGACGTTCCGAAAAGCTTTTGAATCCACAGAATCTTTTCACCACACATCTGACGGCATTTGATTTGGCTTCTATCACCAGAGACACAGTGGTGATGCAATCACGCTTACTAAACCTGTCCATACAAACACAGAGCATTCTTTTCCACAGTCGTGCACACCTGACCCACTCATATCATTAAAGGTGTCTGGTTACAGGGTGGAAACAGACGGCGTATGTGGGTGAGTCAGGTGTGCAGCAAAACTTAACAGGAAAGGCACTTCTGTCATCATTGCTTACATTGAAAGCAAAAATATTCACGGCAATTAATTGTGTTTGAAAAATAAGTTGGAATAAAAAGAAGAGAAAAGAGCACATTAAATACTAAACAATACAAGAGCTGCAGTCTCACAAGGCCATTAGTCAAAACATTATACAGGAGATCCTCTATAAGTGGAGAACATGAACACAAATGACACCAAAGGGGAATTTCACACACATTCACTGCCTCATTGTGGTGTTAAAACTAGAAAATAAAATGTCAAAGCAACAGTAATGTGTATATATTTAGAAATATATATATTTAGATGAAAATGCAAACCTACCACTGGTGCGGTCGCTCTGCTTCTCCTAAGGACAGTGACGGTTAATAGCTTGTCTTAGTCAAAGGGGGCTTATGAATATAGCTTGCCTACATAATGGTGACACATTCTTGACATTTAAGAGTTAATAATATAATCATCTTTTACCAGCAGCAAACAGACGCGCAGCGCTTACTTGTTTTGGAAATTGATCATTTTCTGGGAAGAGAAAAAAGACCAAACAGCGGACCAGTGGGAGTATTGAACATGCAATCTGATGTGAACGCCGTTTAACCACAACAGCAGGGGAATAACACTCAGCTGAGGGGCCGCGGAGGTATTAGCGGCCGTGAAACTGCCACTGTACAAAAACAGCCAACTCCAATAGGAAAGTTTTGTTCTAAAAGTCAGACTTTCACCGTTTGAACAACACCTACTCTTACAAAGTAGGTTGCTCCATCAGGGTAAAGCTCCCTTTTCAGTTCAAATTGAAGTGATGAGTCTTGCTAAGATTTCTGAGTTTGCGGTAGTTTTAATGCTTCACAGCCGTTGGACGGGAGTCTAAAATGAGCTTTTCGGCGAAGTCCGTTTCTCAAAAATAGCCCCCACATCACTGGACTTAAGCTGCCTTCATGTGGAACTCGTGAATTCTTGATCACGGCTTTGGGGAGTTGTAAAACGTTTGCCGTTCAAGTGGTAGTTCTCGCGACTTACGGCTCATAAGTCACGAGAACACAGCTGCGAGGCAACTGTTATCTTCTGTGGGTTATACATGCTATTATCAAGCTAACAAGTGGGTAAATTAATGTAGGGAATGCAAAGTCATAATTAAAGATAAACTTATAAGCTCAGACCTTTATGAAAATTTCCAATTATAAGGTCATGAGTACCCCAACAAATGGCTTGTTCCCGTGATCACATGACCTTCATGTGAAGGCAACAAAAAAGGTCATAAGATGTGAAAACATGATATGCCAACCAACTTTAGGCATCAAGAAGCCATCAAGCTTTAATGTTTAGCAAGGTTACGACTACAATGTAGGAAATTCAAAGGATAACTTTGTTTTCTCAAAAAAAAAAAAAGAAAATTTTATGCAACTCAGTGACAATATATTAACTTAAAATTCACCTCTCTGATTTTGTAAAAGGTTTCGCAAAAATTTGCTGATGAAATTGTGCAGCAAACCACGGTATCCCTTTGGAAATGTACCCTTTCCACATCAGTTAAATTTCTTTTATTTCTCATTTGTTTATTCATTTTTCCACAAAGATATAGTTGAGACATTCATTATAGACTAGACCTTTTTAGATAAATTTAGACAATCAGATTATGTCTTTGTGAAACCGATCTATTCTGAAGTCCTAATGTTGGCTCTCTGTACAAAAATGAACTTATTACCTTTAGGATTAGGATTACCACGGATTGGAAGAGCAAACTACCATAATATCAAGACGTAATTCATGAAGGTCATATGTAATTTTTTTGTGTCCACTCAAAGTGAACATAAGCGCAGTGTTTCAGCTCTCACCTGGCGTGCGGTGTACTTTGAACTCCGAGAAGGTGGATGGATTTGAGTCACAGGGGGTTACATAAAGTGAGCCTTTGAAACACTGGCCTTTTGATTTGGCTCATCTGTGACAAAGCCAAGTTTCAGCTCAACAAAATGAAAGGGATCCAAAGTGATCCCATATTCTGGTGCACTTTAATTCGGATTCAATCGCGTCTCAGTTTGAGCCGATGCTGTGAATGTAATGTTCAAAAAGAAATAAAAACTTCTTGAAAACTCTTTAACCTGTGTCTGTGGAATGTTTTCGTTTTGTATGTGGAATTTTTTTCAAAAAATGGATCTCTCATCTTGGGAGAAAACTTTTCATACTTTCCGCCTGACGCTCCCTCGCCGTCTAGAACAGGTTATCACAACTTTCACAATCAGTGGCAAGCATCCTCAAAATAATAGGCAGCCGTCTGACGGTTCGGAAAAACACGTCACTACGATATCCTGTTTATTTTAACAAGGTTCTGTGTTTTGTCCAAAACCAGACTTCCGCCGTATATTATAATTAATCAGCAGGAGGAACATCTTTCCTATAAGACGATCACAATATGTAGGTAAAACAGATATGCGCTGTATCTTCTATAGACAGTAACAGAACTCAGAGCGTGAGTGAGAGTGACTTTTACTGAGTTACTCATCTCGGGTTCACGCTTGTCATTTCTGTCTACAGTAAAATAATTCTGGTTAGTCTACATCAAGTTAGTCATATGACTTTCACTGTCTGTCTGACCATTATTGGCATGTTGTGCTTTGCAGGATGCACTGCAGCGCATGCAATGTACCGAAATAAGCCTCCCTAAGATTTTCAGAACCAGTCTTTCTGTTTCTACAGATCAACAGCAGCAATAAGAAAGTACATGAAACTCTGAAGAGCTAACGACACGTCAAACCCGCTGAGAAATCAAGAGTTTTTCCACAAAATTAAAAACAAAGTTAATTGAAACTCAACTGTCAAAGCAGCTCTGATGAAATATATTTATTCTTCTTGCATTGTAGAAAATCTGTGCAAACATACAGTGTGGTAAAATATTTATTTACAAAGAAAACTATTCTGCCAAAATCTCTAAACAAAGCTACTGCTCGGATAGGAACAAATGTGAATCTTAAAAAAGGTCCTGGGTCTAGACTGTCACACACGCAAACACACAAACTCTCTGCAGGTTCAATAGAGATTGGTCTTCTTCATTATCCGCAAGAACTCCTGCTCGTTGACCTCGCCGTCTCCGTCTCGGTCTGCCTCGTCAATCATTTCCTAAAAGGATGAGAAACCAGATGAAACTGTAACAAATACAAGTGAATCGAGCGCGGTAGCCTTAAGAAATGACGACTTCGTGCGGTCGTGCAGCTCCTCTCACTGCAGAAGTTACCCAGGAATAACCCCCTGCTGTTTAAATACCACATGTAAGAATGTCACAATATAAGAGGAACTGGAGATGAGAGAACAGAAAGTATGTAATTTCTATAATAAGCATGTCATTTTACAAAATGTTTGCTAAAAATCATATAAATACCTACTCTCTGATTCTGATGAATTTGCTAAAATACAAGTGAATTTCTAGGTCTTTCTGTCTTTACGGTACTCTGATAACCACGTAAAGTTTCAAGTGTCGCAGTATATCTGAAACCAAAGCAACTTGAACTTGACTTAAAATGAATCCTAAAGGCCGCCATTATACATCAATCAGCCATAACATGTGACCATTGAAAGGGGAAGTGAATAACCCTGATTATCTGGCTACATTAGGCAGCAAGTGAACATTTTGTCCTCAAAGTTGATGTATTAGAAGCAGGAAATCTGGACAACTGGAAAGGATTTGACTTTGACATGGGCGAAATTGTGATAACTAGATGACTGGGTCAGAGCATCTACCAAGACTGCAGATCTTGTTGGGTGTTCCTGGTCTGCAGTGCTCAGTGGCACGATCAAAACTGGTCCAAGGAAGGAAAAACCTGCGACGGTAGCCAAGGTTCACTGATCAGAGTAAAGACCTCGCCCGTGCGCTTCGATCCAACACATGAGTTACTGTATCTCAAATTGTTTAAAATGTTGAAGGCTCCTACAATGGACACCTGAGCACAACACCTCGATCACAGAACAATGGAAGAAGGTGGCACACGCCCTTGCTGTTGCCATGGGGTTGTCCTTGGTCTGCAATAATGTTGAGGTGGTACGAATCTACACCTTAACATCTACTTAAATGCCAGGAGCCAAGCTTCCCAGAAGAACATTCAATTGTAACGGCACTGTCGATGAAGTTCACTTCACAGGATGCTGGGTTTTATGTTGTGGCTGATCGATGTATCTCGCCTACAAAGTACACCCGAGTGTCAAACACCAAGACCAAGAATCTGCATCAGACAGATTCACCATCCATCTGAATGCGCCACGCTATCTACGGTGGTAAGACACAAGCGCCTTGGCTACCACAGTACCTGCAGCTCTTCATCTGTGAGGTTTTCACCCAGCTCCTTGGCGACTCTCTTGAGGTTTTTGAAGGAGATTTTCCCCGTGCAGTCATCGTCGAACAGCCGAAAAGCTTTCATAATTTCTTCTTTGGAGTCCTTTTCGCTCTATTAACGTCGACCGGAGAAGGGACAGACAAAATAATCTACGTATTACAAATTCAAAACGTACTGAAACTTGTCTTCATTTGATCCAAATTATCAACTGGCAGTGGACCAATGTGCTGTTCTTAAATATATTTAATCCTACCAAATACATTGTTAAAGGTTTTTATTTGGCATTAAAGTGTGCCATTGTTTGTGCAACTCCTTACAAAGTAAATAAAGTTTATCCGTGACCTTCTTTTACCATATGAGCCTGACTGCTGCCTGAGATCTGCCGGCGCAGCCTTGCTTACGGTCCCGAGGTCCCGTCTTGTCACTAAAGGTGACCGGGCCTCGTGCTCCACAGCTGCCCGGCGATCTCAGGCAGGCGAGCTCAGTGGCTTCTTTTAAATCTCTTCTCAAAACTCACTTTTATCGATTGGCCTTCTCTTAATTTTGTTTCATTATTCATTGTTGTATGATTACTTTGTTGTGGGTGGGTGATTTTAAATTTTGAGTCCAATTTTATTTCTCTTGGTGGTTTTATTATGTTGTTGCCAGGAAATTGTATTTGACTCGTTTTATTTCTGTTGTTGTTGTACAGCACCTTGTAACTTGTTTTTGAAAGGTGCTATATAAATAAAGTTATTGTTATTATTATTATATAAGACTGTTAAAAAATAAAATGCAATTTTTCATGAGGAAACACAACTTTCAGCCTTGACTTTTACTGTAATAGTTTAGGAGCCACCTTGTTTTCAGAGCACCTGAAAGTAGAACTAGATACGAGACGTTTCCATTGCTAGAAAGCACAGTTTTCTAAACTGGGTAGTTTCTCACCAAATACATACATGCAACACACTCACCATTTTCAGTGTCATTATACTGAGAAAATCACCAAAGTCGACTGTTCCAGAGCCCTCTTTATCGATGTCTGCAATCATCTTCTTGATTTCCTCTTTCTTTGGTTCAAACCCAAGAGCTCTCATAGCAACCTGTGGCACAGATGACAGGAAACACAAGCTGAGGCTACTGTGGCACTGTTATCAGGTGTTTCTGTTAAATACACAGATCAGCCACAACATTGAAACCGCTGACAGATGAAGTGAATAACATTGACTATCTTGTGACAACTCATTGTTCTGATGGGAAACTTTTGGACCTGGTATTCATTGGCGCTTTAGGAACAACTCAAAAAAACATGAAGATCAGCACAAGGTGTTGACCTGGCCTCCAAATTCACTAGATACCAAACTGATAAAGTATCTGTGGGATGATCCACAGAGGCCCCTCCCCTCAAAGCCCCCCCACTAACAACATTCTGTTACCAGACACCACAGGACACCCTCAGAAGGCCCATGTCCATTCCCTAATGAGTCCCAACTGTTTTGGAGGCACAAGGGAGACCTGCACAATATTAGGGAAGGTGATCATAATGTTGTGCCTGATCGGTGTATGAATGCACACACAAAACATTGCATAGCATTTAATCCAATGCATATTAAAACCAGGAACACACCTTTAGCTCCTTTACGTCTATTGTCCCAGTCCCATCTGTGTCAAAGAGGTCAAAAGCTTCTTTAATTTCTTGCTTTTGCTCCTCGGTCAGTTCAACTTTGGGATTTATCTTTTTCCTTTGGCTAGTCGAGGCAGCAGATTTCCGGTAACTCGAAGCCTGAAAAAAATAAATAAAATGCAAATATTAAAATATAGATGCAATTACTCAAAAGGTAGTTAACTTTGTTAGTGGGCGTAGCAGGAAGAGTTATGTTTTTTTACGTTCAAGTCGACTTCTATCATGCTAGTTAGCTTGCATGCTACTCCACGAGACCAAACAGAAACAGCTTTTCGGGCTAAAAATAAAAAATTTTAGCGGCAAGCTCCGCAACTTTGTAAAGGCGAATGAAACGGACAAATTTGCACAAGATATTTGTGTAAAGATATACCATTTCAATTCAAGGTCCGCCCAGGAAAGCTTCAACGATGTTTGTTAGACGAATGTCAACAAAGCAAGCAGCAACGGCTGTTTCTTTTCCTATTAAATGACATCGCAGCCAGCCAATAGAAACCGCGAATACACAGCGTCTCAAGCATATTAACGAATCACAAGAAGGCATAGGCGGGCTTTAACGGTATACGCCAATCATCCTAACGGTTGTTTGTCTCCCAGCAACCAGGAAACACAACGCATGCGCAGTGCTTTAGCGTTTCAGCCGAGTGACAGATGGGATACAGGAGCGCATCCTATGATAGCATTTTAGGTAATTGAATTAAGGTAACGTTATATTTCTAGCGGATATACAGGTTTATATTACAGCGCTGACATTTATGTGTTATATTAAACCTTTTCACTTTTATAGACAGGGTGAATTTAGATGTAAATATGTTTTGTTAAAACATTAGCTTGTTAGCTTAGCTTTAAAGCTGATGCTAGTAAACTCTTCAGGTGAATTACTAGCATCATAAGTTATGTGCTACTTTTACTCATTTGGTGATGTTTTGTTGAACACAGTTAATTTATTATTAGCAAGCTACTGCTGTGGGTTTATTTGAATCAGTGTTATGGCTGAAGTTGTTACCAGGTGGAAGAAGAAAGAAGTATTAAGACCCTTCTGCTCAGGAAAGAGAGGAATAGGCCACCACATTGTGGATTTTAAGTAAAAACAATAAGCAATAGTCCATAAATATTACCAGCTAAGGGTACTTAACATATAATAAATAAAAATCCAATTCATATTGAATGGTTTATGTCTTGTGGGTGCTTAATATTTATATTAATGAATACTAATCCCTGTGTGAGCAGCTTTAAAATGTTGCAGCAGGTCAGGCTGAGGCTGATTTCAACTGCCTATAATAACAATATATTTTATTTATAGGCACCTTTAAAAAACACCCAAGGACACTGTACAAAGTAAGACAATGTTTAAAATACATAACAGACATCCTTTAAAGCGTTAAAAAACTACAAGTAGACAAACCATACTGCCAGGTTGTTGTTCCACACGATGCACGAGCGGAGGTGGTAGCCAGCAGGTAGCAGCAGCAGCCAGGTGAGGAGTGGGAGTCCAGCGCCACGCCACAGGTAGTGTCGTCATATTATCATTCAGTATGCGGTCTGTGCGTTTACCAAAACGGAAAGACCGCTGCACCAGCATAAACCAAAGTCTGTTAAACCATAAAAGACGTTCAGAAAAGTTATAAACAGTTACCGGTGAGAAAGTCATTCCCAAAATTTTAAGTCGTCATGGTAGTATTGTTATATGTCCTTTACTGCTTGTCCTTCTGACTAACATCTAGTTTTACTAACTTAAAGAGAATATTTGTGAGGCTTTAACTTGGTAAAAAAAAAGTAGTCGTGAAACCTTTCCTGTCCCTTTTTCCAATCAGGCGCCTCAAATAATGCTGGGAAGTGAAGTTATAAACAATCGGCAACACGTTGGACTGCAGAAGCTCTCAGCGCTCGCAGGAATCTCCCACTCCTTTTTGGGCCCCAATAGAAAGTACAAGTTTGTCCAAGATGACAGAAGCGGGGAGTCTGCTCTCGTGGGCTCGTGCTTTCGCGTCGTTGAAAACCTGGAGCTGACGTGCGCCGTCGGTCAGCTGGTCCACGAGACTCTTCAAGCCCACCAGAAGGTCTACCGCACGGGGTCCGGATGCTTGCTGTTTCTCGCTGGCGCGTGGAGCCGTGCCGCTCTGGACTGTCTTCAGAGAGGAGTTTCTGTGCTGCACATAATCTCAGCTATGTCTGAAGGGATGGATATATGCACGGATGTTTGCAGGGAATGCGCCGTTTCAACCGAGCGCCTTGGTGCGACGTCGTTGGAGAGATGCACCGAGTCATCGCATGGTTTAGGACCCATCGCTGAGGCTTCACAGGCGTCGTTGCGAGGGACGGCAAAAGTTGAGTCTCTAAAAATCAGTGAACAAAGGAAAATGAGGCTCAGCAGGCATTTTTATGAGCCCAAAGTTCTGCACAGAACTCATGAACCCAAGCTCCCTGACGTTTCTCACATTGCTGAGGGATTGAGCCACGGTTGTGATGACTCAATGAAATTAGTAGTAGAGGCCTTTCAGATGCAAACAAACCAAGAGACCAGCTACTCCACGTTTGACATCGCTAAGGTGGTGACTTGTGTGCTACCGTGTTTACCAGAGGAGCGCGCTTGCGTCGTACCTGGCTGCGTCGTACTGTTGTCTGCTGAACGGACTTCAGTTGCTCATCGTTTAAAAGAGCGAGACCTGAAGGTTGCTCTCATTAGTGGAGATTTATCAGATACCTATCGCCATCTTGGCTTTAACAGACCAGCGGGTCTCCAGCGCGTGAGCGACCGGTTGGAATCGAGCAAAGAGGACGAATGGGTGGAAAAAGTTTTGACTCTTTTGTTAAACCTGAAAGTCAACCTGATTCTAATCAGTGGCCTTGCGTGTGAAAAGGTGATTGCTCACTGTTGTAGACATCATATACTTGTAGTGGAAAAAGTGAAGGCTTCGGTTTTGAAGACATATGCCAATTCAACCGGAGCTGTTCCGGTAACTTACGCCACACAGTTGAGTCAGCACTGTGTTGGCACCGGGGTGAAGGTTACAGTATGGCGGGACCTCAGCAACAACGAGAGGAAGCCTGTAACAGCTGTGAATATTTCCACTGGCAGGCACAGCGGACTGGTCACGGCGATCCTTACGAGCCGTGTGCACGGAAAGCTGCAGCCGCTGGAGGATCAGTTCTGGGCCTGCGCTCATCGTTTACACCATGCGCTGAAAGACCGAGCCGTCCTGCCCGGAGCTGGAGGGGCAGAAGTGCTTTGTGTTTATCGCCTACGGGAACAAGCAGAGCGCTGCATCAAGAATGATGACTGTGTCCAGCGATCCAAAGCAGGGGCAGCGGCTAACCGCTACAGGGGTGTAGTGTTGCGCCTCATGGCAGATGGTTTAATAGATTACATATCCAGCGTAATGGTTAACACAGGAAAGTTTTCAAAAGTCAAAGCCAGGACGGTGGTGAGCCAGCAGCTGCTTAACTATAACCCAGGCATCGCCGAAAAGACGCCCCAACTTTTCTCTGAAACGAAACCAGACGAAACGCGAGCAGTGGAAGTTTATGATAATCTGAGTGTGAAGCAGGAGGCATGGAGGAAAGCCTTAGATCTCGTCTTCCTGGTTTTACAGACCGATGCAGAGATCATCACAGGCATGAGTCAAAAAACAGAAAATCTGACGCTGCTATGATGCTTTCTTTTTTCCACCAAAGTGTTTATTTAATCTGCAGATATTTTTTTTTAAATATATTTTTTTTTACGGCTGATATAAAGTAGAATAAAGTGATTTCACACTGTGACGTTTCTTGTCTTCAATGTATAGAAAGAAACTTTTGAATTCTATGATACCTTCGTTCTACCACAAGGGGGAGACATATGCTTTGGAAAGATAACACACTGAGAAGAGCGTCTGTAAAAACCTTCATGAAAGAATATTTTCAGAGCAGTTTTTTTCTAAGAATTTATAATTAACTTTTCCTCGGGCATGTCGTCTTAAAGCTGCGCTGCTCACACAGGAAATTTCTTTAAAATTTCTGTTTATTTTTACTACAAACCGAACCTGATTCACCTGGCTTTAGTTGCACATTACCTTATAGTGTGCACACCGTGTCTTCAGCCAGGGGAAATAGTCACTACATGTCCAAAACCTCTATTAGATTTCCCTCTAAAGGAGCATGGGAGTCATGTTGTCGTGCCAGCATGCCTCTTTGTCTTTGTCTCACTTCCCTTCCTTAACAATATTCACCTGTTCGCTTCATTGTGTGTCTACGGCTTGGCTAGGTGTATTCTCATCGGACACTGCTTCCATGCCAACTGTGGTGACTTTCTCTGCCACAATGGGGATGTCTGATGGAGAGGAAACGCTTCCAGATGAGGCATTTTGTTAAAACTTCCTCTCCTACGGTCAATGAAAGGTTTAATCGGTGTCAACCAAGCAACGCGTTGACCAGCAGTCTGATTTTTAAGTCTATTTCTACATGGATAGAAACGCAAGAGGCCATCAGCTGAAGAGACCGTTGACGACAAGTGATTACTGCTTGGAAAAATCAAGTAAACAATAGCTGACATGAAAGTAAACTTTCCTCTTGTGCACATCGTGTCTCAGAGGTGTCAGTTGCAGTGACACGTGAGACCTTCCATTTCCTCTGAGGTCAGAGAGCGAGAGCGAGAGCGAACGTCTTCTTCTTCTTCACGTTCTAAAAATAGTTCAGTGAAGCAAAAAAGCGCCACAAAGGGTTTAAGAGCGGAGCCATCCCGGCCTTGACTCAGGCATCCGTCAGCGGAGGGCGTGACATAGCGAACGCAAACGCAGAGGAGGCTAATCAGAATGGTTGGTGACACATGCGAGAGTTCAGGCTGAGTCCACGTTTTACCGCCTGCACACGTGCTTGCACACATTTATTGGTTTATTTCCCAGCTGCCACCTGGAAGCATGCAATGGGGCTGCTTTCGCAACGGGTTAAGCACAAATTAAACATTTTGCAATCGGAAATCATGCAGAGAAAATGCTGCTGGTGACTTTTTAAGCGATTACGGGTCGAAATATTTGTAAGGCTCCAATTTATAGCTATGCATTTAAACCACACGCATGCCTGCAGAGCACATGCATAGCTGTTACTTGGAGAACAGTGTCGTAAATCTTCATTCACTTTCCTCAGACGTCACCAGTTAGGGCGGGACAGTGGAGTGGTGGTTAGCACTGGTTAGCGCCTCTCCGCAAGAAGGTTCCAGGTTCGAATCTCCCTGCGTCTGCATGGGTTCTCTCTGGGTACTCCAGCTTCCTCCCACTGTTCGCTTGTTAGGTTAATTCTGTGTTTTTCAACCTTTCTTGAGCCAAGGTACATTTTTTTTCATTGAAAAAATCACAAGGCACACCACCAACCGAAAATGTTAAAAAAATGAAACTCTGTAGGCCATATTAAAAATATAAAGTCATTCTTGTCAAATTGTCTTGAATAGGAATTAAATAAACACAAAGAAAAAAGTCTTATATATACACAGACATATATATACACAGACACTTGACAATGGCATATTATTTGCAGGTAAAAATAAATTCGTTTTCAAAAATGTTTTTTAGACCAATTAGGTGAAATTGGATAATTTCCCACGGCACACCTGACGATCTCTCACAGCACACTAGTGTGCCGCGGCACAGTGGTTGAAAAACACTGGGATAGTTTTCTTGTTAGATTTAAATTTGACTTCCTGTCTGTCTGCGATTCTCCCTCACCTGTCTTACCTTGTGTCTTTTGTCTGCGTGCTTCTCCCCTCGTTGGCCTCTTCACTTGTCTCTCGTTATTCCATCAGCCCTTGTGTGAGTGCGTGACTGCATATATAACCCTGCCTTTCCCTTTGTTACTTGTCAAGCCGTCTGCGATGTTACCCCTGTTTGTTGCTGTTCAGTTCCTTGTGTTTTTGCTTTTGGCGTTTAACTGTTTTTGGAGTTGAGTTTTTATTAAATTTGTCATTTTGCATGTTGTTAGTTTAGCTTATCGAGGGGAAATGCCTTTAAAGGAGCACTTAGATGGATCCACTGTGAGCACTGAGTCCCAGAACACTCATTTAAAAATTCATGCATACTTGTGTGGGATATGGAGGGTCAATTTAAATACAGCTCTAATAAAAAAAGACTCACATCTAGCTCTCTCTTTAGACTGCTGGCTGTTTATGCTTCTTAAATAGAAGCATTTCCCACTACTGAATTTGGGAACAAGTTGTGTGGTAAAATTTGTGGTGCAAGTAACTCATAAATTTAGTTTAACAAGATTGTGATTGGCAAGTTGCATGAAAGGCCTGTGGTTTTGCTGCAGCAATGGCCTGTGACAAGGAGCATTATTATATTTGCACAGCAAAATATAGGTGTTAATGAAATGGTAATTCTTTCGGTGGCTGTCCTGTCCCAAAAATGTCTGAAACCAGCAAAACTCTTCCTGCATTTGAACTCCCCGACTATTTAACTCTCGGCCTAAGTCACCCGAGCAGAGCGGTGGGACGTCTGGTGTTTCGCTAACCAGTTCTGCGTAGGTCAACAACACGACGTCAGCCGAGAGCACAGCTGACTTTCTGCTGGTCCAACACGAGTTTTTAGATGTGGTAACCTTCACCCACAAGCACAAACCACTGAGGGCCTTTTTTTTTTTTTTTGACAAATGCAAGGCCTGGTCGGTCCTAAGATGAAGAAAAGAGGCAAATCCTGCAGGAAAAACCCACTGATCATAACACTGATCCTCCACTCAGCTGGTTTTGAGGAGGTCGGGAATAGCAATTAAAATCTTTTTCATCTGCTGGCATTTCTGCTTCACATTTTACCTAAGAATAGCACCGAGTGAATCACAGACGAGCTGGCTTTCCTCTCCGTGCACTCCACCAGGCTGGATGAATGAACACACTGGTCCTGTTCTCATGCTTGCTGCTGCTACTGCTGCTGCTGCTCTTGGCTCTCTGAACGGTCTTGGTGACACCGTCCAAGTTGCTCGTCCCCCCCCCCCCCCCCCACCTCTTCCTCACCCTCCTCTCCTTACCCGACTTCTGCTGGGCTGGTTAAACCGCTGAGCATTAGTGGGCGTGAGCATGTGTGTGCCTGGTGCTCATAGGGCGCATGCGAACTGAGGCCCGAAGGGGAAAGCCTTCCACATAGATCTAAGCCAGCTGCCTTGCTTTAAACACTTCTGTGGAAGAAGAGTGGTTGGGAGTGGAGACCTGCATGCATCCCCCCTACCAGAGGGCTCAGAGTACACTGGCAAAGCAGCTGCCAGCTCTACAAACAGCAGACGAGCAGCTACAGATGGCAGCGTTTGGCGTTTAGGAGCCCGCAGGAGTGTTTCTGCTTCTGGACTCAAAAGGCCCTTGCTACCCTGAGAGAGGAGGGGAAGAGAGGGGGCAACCGTTCGAGCAAACTGACCCCTGAGGTTAAGTAGAATCAGTTTGTGTGAAGGTCTGTGGTAGAGGTGGGAGGAGGGAACAGTTGGTGGGAGGTGGGAGGCCGCGGCGGGGCTCCTGCACTTCTCAAGAAGGAGACGAAGCCAGAAAGCGGGCAGAGAGGAGGAGATGGCCACGGGAGAAATCACAACTCTTCCCTCTGCACCTGAAGACGGCGGCAGCTCCGGCTTTACTCCCGGGAGCTTCAAGGACCCCAAGAGGCTGTACTGTAAGAACGGGGGCTTCTTCTTGAGGATAAAGTCTGACGGGGGAGTGGATGGAATCCGGGAGAAAAACGACCCCCACAGTAAGTACTTCCACCGATCCACTCCCCTTCTTCTTGCTGTGCACAGCACCACAAAGCTTCTTTATGTGCTTTATTCTAACATGCAGCAGGGAGGTGAGTGAAAATCCAAAAAATCACGGAGGAACGATGTGAATTTTCCAGCTCCCTTTTCCAGCTTATTAACAAAACGGGTGCTCTTGAGGAAACTACAATAACTCTAGTTCTACAACTCAAACTTTCTAAATCAATAGAAAGTTTTATGGAATACGCATTATGCTTTTAGTAAATCACAGTGCTGAGTCACGCTGCTCGCTGTGTGACAACACAACAAGGAGTTAAAAGCCGGAATAAAGGAGTTCCTGATGTAGAGGTCATTGCCGCTGATTGCTTTTACTGTAAGTTAGTTTCGTCTGTAAAAAGGAGGAGCTGGAGAATGAAACACGCATGTCTGGAAGTGCATTTTCCCAACATACTGTACGGTATGACATTTCCAGCATGTGTGCCCAAACAAATGCCCGAGGGAAACGGTTCAAGGGGATCTAATTTTAGAATAATTAAATTACCTTCAATTACAGTAAGTGTTAGCGTGAAACAGAGAGGATCAATGTGTCAGCATCATCGGGGTAATAAATTCAAAGTGAATCGTACTGCAAGAATCATATTTATATGATTTTTTTAACCAGAGTAAACTGACCTGAGCTACACTTCATCAATGCTCCTCTTGTTTAGACCACGATAGACCTGCCAGCCTTCACACACTTAAAGTAGCCCTAGCTGCCGCTTAGAATTAGTGAAATATGTAACCTGACGCATCCAAGCATCCTCAAGTAGGGGTTTCGTACATCTCTCCGAGTCTTTTGAGGTCAGCGTTGCCACAAATTGTTGCCCTCACATCCCCGACCCCTTGGACAGCTACAGATGAGAGATAAACTCCACAGAACCCGAGATCAGTTTCCCTTCATTCATAAAAGCTGTTGCGACATGATATACCCAAAGAACATCGAACACACCATTTATTTTTGTTCGCCTTTTTGTTCGCCATGAATCATCCAGACTGCCGCCTTAACGACAGACAGATGCGTATCTATCCAAAGTCTTAATGTGGATTAATTCTGGACAGATCCTAATATACCTTATGGGGCCCCTGCTTAAGTCTTGGTGGTTTGGCTTCATGCGAAGTACAACATGCTCTGCCCAGGAGCAGAAATGTCTCGACGTCTCAAATGTGCGGATGAGTTTAATTCACGCGGCTGAAACGTACTCTCTGTTATGTGTTGCTACTGTTTGGTGACTGATGTGTTAACTGGATTTTATCACTGGTCACTGCAGCCACTTGCCGGCCAAAAACACAGACGACCTATCTGCATTCAGTTGAAGGAACACGAGCTGATGTTTGTTGTACAAGAAGACTGATTTTAAAAGCATATTTAGTTCATATTTAATTCAAATTTTTATCTTATTTATAAAATATTTTATTTTACATAAAATGATCGTAATGCAAAATGGTCTGATCATTACCTTTGCAGCTAACTTTATGTACATTTTGGCCTCTTTTATATCTGACTGCTTGGTCTTACCAAATCTGACTTGCCCCCAAAGAAAAAAAAGGATGTGAGTAAATGCAACTTATTTTGGTTTACAGTGTGATAAAATTCTTAGTGTTGTTTTCACCAGTAGCCCTCATACATCTACTGTACCTCTGTCTGCTATGTGAGGGTAATAATTTAATAATTTCTCCTTTATTGATCCTTCATGAAAACTTACTCTGCATTTAACCCGTCGGTTCATTCACACAACAGTGTGTAGACTCAGTTTGGGGTATAGGAGCTAAACAAATGCAATTATATGTTTGCTTTAATAACATTAAAGGGCCTCTCTCTGTGAAATTGTTTCTGAGGTGCTGCCCCCTAGTGGTTTGAAATTGTTGAATGCAGCTTTAAGTATCAGAAAATTGCTATCCGTGTCTGTTTGTTTTTTATTTTTTAGAAGTGTTTGCTCTTTAAAAACAGTTTAATTCTTCTTTTTTGTTCTCGCTTAACACTGTGGTGTCTAAAATGCTGAAGAACAGCCAGTGTCTTCTTTTACTGGCTCTGCTGTGTCAGTTTCTTTAATGAGTTTACAGTTTCTCTTTGATTCACAGCAGTAACCTGGAGCCTAAAATGTTTGTCTCCCTTATCATTTTGTAGAAACACAGCTCTGTCTCTCTCCCTTTGATTAGACAACCCACAACTGAACTACAGATGTTTCCTGTCTTTGATATTTTAAACGAACTTTTGTCTTCATCCTCAGTAAAACTTCAACTCCAGGCGACCTCAGTGGGGGAGGTGGTCATCAAAGGAGTTTGTGCTAACCGATACCTGGCAATGAACAGAGACGGACGACTATTTGGAGCGGTGAGTGACCTGGATCTAGGTCTTTGCATTAACAAAAGCGACACTGTTCAGTTTCTGTTCTGCCTGTCACATATTATACTTTCGTTTCCTAAACAGATTCAAGCTAACATTTTAGTACGATCCTTCTCGCACCTACTCTGAATTTGTTCTGGTTGTTTGAAAAGTAAATTGAGCTCACAGCTCTGTCACGAGCATCATTTACTCTGCAGTGCTTTGGAAACCAAATATTTACCAGTACCCTGACAAGAAATCCTCCCTGTCTGAATATAATTAGCCTGGCAGCATCTCTGACTGCACTTTCTTTCGGAGACAACAGTTACACAAAATTAATCCTGTTCATATTAAGGCAAGATGTATTATAATAAATAATAATATAGATAAAACTAAAAGTATGTGGATGAGCAACAGCTAAAAACATCTCTTGTGTATTTTGATCGTAGTGACCAACATATGTCTTTCTTTCTATTCTTGAGTCTTGTCCTGTGCAATAACATGTTTCAATTCCTAATCCCAACGCAATTTAGATTTAAAGCCACTTGTCGTATACTCCAGACTGTTAAAGAAACAAAAATGGATAGAGGTTATGAAACGTGCTGTTGATTAATCTTAAATTTCGAGACCAAGATTTTATTGATGACATTATTGGTCTTTGACACATTCTGGACTCTCCATTTATTAACTTATTTGAGAAGTGCTGCCCCCTTGTGGCTTTAAATTGTAAAACACAGCTTTAAATAGTCAACTCTGTTTTCTCTTTAAGAACCAGGTTGTGATTTGTTCCATAAAACACATTGTGAGTGGTATTACAGTCTAACTCCGGGTTATGTTGTGATTTTGAATTTAATTCTATGCGTTAAGATGCAAACTAAACAGAATAGGATTCCCTCCACGAGATCTAAGATGGTTGTTGTGGAGAAAAGTGGGCAGCGAATGATGGGACATGTAATGTTTGCAGGATTTTATTGAGAAATACTCGGGGTCTCCCAGGACGACCTGAGAGACTGACCAGTGGAGGTGGGGGTTGAGCAATTGGACAGCAAGAGAGACAAAAGACCTGTCTGCATATTGTGATGGCATTTTTCAAGCGTTCATGTGAATTAGCTCTCACCAGTTCAGTCTGGCACCGGCGCTGCTCTGTTGCTACAGCGTTGTTGTTGTTGTTGCTGCTGCTTACAGACGAGCTGCTGGTGTGAAGTGTTGCGACTGATGTGGTTTGGTGGTTGTGAAGGCTTGTGTAAAGTCCATGTAATTTGAAAGAAGCATTTCCTCCTAATGAGAAGTTACAGCCAGGAGTTGCCACCCAGAGTGTCACTCTGTGCTGCTTCTACTTTTGTAGACCATTAAGAAAAAAACACTGCTGCCAAAATAAATTCTTGTATAGTGATGGACATAAAAGATTGACAGGGAATGTAGTTAAAGAAAATATTCCCCTATTTTTTCTGATTTAGCACTTTAGCTCTTTTTCTAATTGGATTACTTTTGCCTCCCCAATCACAACACAACTTGGAGTTTAATTTAAGGCCTCCAGATTGTGACAGAAACAAACATGGATTGAGAATATGCAACTAATCCTAATTTTTGCCACCATGTCGTCCTTGATGGTGTGGTGTTGATTCTCCATTTGTCAGTTTGTTTAAGAGGTGCTGCCCTCTAGTGGGTGGAAATTGTTAAATACAGCTTTAAGTACCACAAAATTAGCTCTGTTCACTTTTTAAATTTTAAATTCATAGTTTTGTGAGTTGTTCCGTACACATCGTGAGTGGTATGAAATCTACCTTAATTCCATGTGAAAAGGTATTCGGGCTGATTTCGCTCATTGATCATCTACAAACAGATCTCAATTTATTTTGGCTCATAAAACTAAAGAGTATTTATCATTTTCACATAAACTGATTTGTATTTGTTTTAGGATATGAATGAATTTTGACTTTTTTCAAACAATACACCATAACATTTTTCTGTGTATTATCTGTCTATGATGACCAAATAGCTCAGTGGCCTTTCAGCTGTAAACCCAAATAAATATACCACTCAGGAACACGCCAACGTGCATATTTTCAGCACTAAACTGGCATCATTGTTTGTCTGAAGCTTTTGCATAATGAATTAAACAAGGCAGACTGTGTGGTAGTAAACGTCCTCTGACTAACAGCTTCATAGCCGTGCAGTCACAGTCGACTAAAAACAGAAACTAAAACAAAAGCCTCTTGTTGGGCAGGGTGTTGGGCAGCTAACGCCCAGCGAGAGCCAGATTTTGGCCAGACATTTGGTAATTAATGTTCATGTTTTTTTACAAAAGGTGAAAAGAGGTGAAAATACATGTCAACAAGATAAAATCCACCCAATGATCAAGTCTTCTGTTACTGGCATTATGAATGATCAAGTCTTCTGTTACTGGCATTATGAATTATTCCACACTAATAATAAAACTGTAGCTACGTACGTTTTTTTTATTTTTTATTTTTTTGTTAAATGGGTTAATTTCCATGAAACACAGAGCAGGAACTCCCCTTTAAAATAAAGGATGTGGCATTTAGTCACGGGTGGTTTAATGCGGTCATTTAATGTCATAAAATCCCAAAATTACAAATGCCCTTTACTCGTAACAAAATATATTACACAAACTCAGTTAAAAATCAATCAAAATAAAGTTTTGAGAAGAAAACCAGACGCATCTTTGGCGTTGAAGTTAAACAGAAATCATGTGCATATACAGAGAGGATCGACAGCATTTTGGAAAGTAACTGAATGACCGTACTTACATTTTCTTTAGTTTATCATAAAGAATCTCTCAGAGGATTTCCTACATCAGACTAGATTCACAGTTTACATTTATTGTAATATTGAGCTTCCTCATTAAATGGCACAGTTAAAAATCAGTGCACTTAGCATCAAATTAAACTCGTGTCCAAATCTTCTTCTTCCTCTTTCTCCCCAGAGACGAGCGACAGACGAGTGCTACTTCTTGGAGCGGCTCGAGAGCAACAACTACAACACCTACCGCTCCAGGAAGTACCCCAACATGTACGTGGCGCTGAAGCGGACTGGCCAGTACAAGTCCGGAAACAAAACTGGACCGGGTCAGAAGGCCATTCTCTTTCTTCCCATGTCTGCCAAGTGCTAATCTGGGATCTGACGGGGAGGTACGCGGAAGAAGATGTGACGGCAATGACGACAGTTTTCCATCAACATTGCCCAAAATAGCTGTGATGCTTGACTGTTATATCCTAACAGTTTTTATTTGTGTAGTTTTTTAGTTTTAAAAAAAAAAAAAAATCCTGAACACGTCTGCTTTTATTCAGCTTTACTTTGAAACAGTGCCACATATTCAAACCTGGCTGCTTAACAATATGACCAGGATTTTACTGTAACCACCTGCTACGTTAGAGCAACTGGAGCCAGGTGCCTTGCTCAAGTGCACCTCAGTTGAATGGCAGCACAGCACAGAACATAGATCTTCTCTCTCTGGCTGAACGACTGAAAGCAGTTAAAATTTGCTCTTAAATCTTTACTCGGTTTGAGTTTATTTTATTAAACTAGATCCAAAGTGCTCTTAAATCATGTTTTTGTAATCTTTAATCTCAAAACACAAAATTTAGATCAACAAAATAAAACATAGGCACTCTAAACACACTAAATGCGAAATCCAGTACTTGCACATGCTTTAAAATCTACTTCATATTCACTCTAGGGACATTTGATTTTAAGCTAGCCTTGTGTTCCCATTTTTTTCCATGTATAATTGGAACAAACCAATCATGAGCAATTTGGAAGACCATGTCGTGATTACAATAATACACTAGCAACTAATTAACTTATTTCTGCTATGAGATGGTCTATCAGGCCAATCATATCTTTAGAGTGGGCTTTATGTGATGATGGACAGAAGAATAAAGTACTGTGGGACCTAGACGCCGTAGCCTTCGCCGGTGCGAGCCATTTATATTTGTGCGCTCGTCAGTCTGGCTCATTCTGTAACAACGCCACCCAAACACTAGTTGGCGCTGTGTCTTTTTTGCCAGTCGGGTTAATTTTTGTTTCTACTTCCCGCTTCACTTTCAATCTCTGAACCTCGTCAGTTAACCTTTCCTCCGTGTGTTCCATCTTTATTGATCCAAAACAATCCATTCGAAAATGGAGACGGAGAAGCAAAGCCGGAAATACTAAAGCGTAAACAATCAACAACCAAGCGGATCCAACCAATCACAGCTCTTGCGGTCTGCGTCGCCGCAGCGCATAGTTACATTTCTGGGGAGGGGCACGTCAGTTACGGCGCTAGGGTCTACGTTGCCGCCGTAGCTTAATTCTCGACAAATGCCTTAATTGCTGTTGACTGTTTGTCCTTTAAAGTTATTTCACTGTCGATGAATATGTCGCTGATAATCTTCTGTCCATCATCGCATAAAGCCAACCCAAATTATTTGATTGACCCCGTAGATGTTTGCAGGAGCAGAATTAGTTTCCAAGGGAGAGACTCCAGACTACCGTGTCAGTGAAATAACTTTACGGGCAAACAGTTGACAGCAATTAAGGCCTTTGTTGGGAAGCGTACATCACATTATTCGTTGCTCTGATTGGTTGTATGATTGTCCAGTTGCATGTAGAGGTATTTTTCATCTCAGGCCCATAACCAAATCCAGACCACCATTAGCTAGTTGGCGGTTAGCGAGTTAACAAGCTAAAACAAGCTAAACTTAGCTTAACTTGTTCCCGATAATCATACAGCAGATTTTAAAGTAACCTTTAAAAAAAATGAGATTACTTCCAGTGTTTCCAGTTGTGGAACATTGCCACCAAAAGGTGTTGAATAAACCGTATGAAACTGAAGCACCTGAAGTACCGTGGTGTTTGTAAAAAAGCCACAAAGTCAGTGTGCTTTTTGTTCAACACCTATCAACCGTAACAGTCCAGCCATAAATACACTTTAAATATGAGTAACACTGACGACCATGGTTAGGCATAGCTAGCAACTATGATTTTAGAGCGGTGGGTAGCTGTCTGTGGTACAGCTGGTAGAACATCCCCGAGTAGACGGCGGGCAGCTCCTCCATGGCTAGGTCGATCTTGTCGAAGCCCTGCTCCACTCCGTGAAGAAGGAGTCTGGCTACGCGAGAGGTGATTGGCGTGGTGTCGTTGGTTTTGGCGAGCTCGCTCAGGTCGAGCCACTCGCAGCGCAGGCACTCCTGAGTGCAGAAGTCGATCTCGTAGGTGAGCGGGCTCAGTCGGCAGATGATGTACATGTCCGACATGCCGAAGGCGCCGGGGTGGTTGTGCTGCTGCCGGATGCTGAGCAGAGATCTGAACTCGGAGCGAACGCCGGTTTCCTCAAACACCTCGCGAACGGCAGTGTCACCTGAGAGAGATTAACATTTATACGTGGAGGCATTTAAAAGATCCTAACAAAATAATAAGTGTATTTATATTCTCTCGTCAGTATCAGCTTGCTTTTTAGATGTGCGGGGGAAAAGGGAAAATACGTATATTTTTTTGTAATAAACATTCGACGCTGCTTTCTGGGTTGGATCATGTATATAACTTTAAAGCTGCTTTTATTTTTAATTATTTTTTTTTAAATAAGGTGAATTTGGAGAGATAGGATTTGCATATATATATATCATCACGTTTGTACAAATGAATGTATGTGTGTCATCTTTAAAGTGGCAATCTCGGAAATCTCAGTTTCTCTTTGGCGCCACCTGTGGCGATAAGTGGTAACGCCAGAGATCCACCCTCCACATTCAGTTAGCTCCGCCCACCATCTGGACGTCTCCACAGACACTGAGTTCTGAATACTGTAAATGCAACTGGCCTCATTTGGCGACAGATATTCCCTGAAATTAAAACTTTCCAGATTGCCACTTTAAATATGAACGCCAAGGATTTAGCTGGATGTACTGTATTGGTTTTTAATTTTTATTTCATTTTCTCCTTCGAGCGTGACACTCACCGATATTTTCTCCTGGATCCGACAAACCGCCGGGGAACTTCCAAGCATTCTTTGTCTGAAATTCAAGAGTCAAAATTTTAACATCAGATGTGACAAATGGCACTGCTGTAAATGTAAAAAGTCTCTGAGAAACCGACGGTCAGCAGTTGATCACGCCGTCGTCTCGTGCACCCGAGCTAATACTTAAAGGTTAAAGGAACATGTTTAATGCTCTGATCTGAGCACCCTTTCATTTTATGTTTTACATTTTAAACTCTGGAGACTTTTTGCTGTGGTGAAGCGTGTCTTCCAAATCCACTTATCATTAATATTTAATAACAGTATGCTGCTGGTTAAATTATGACGTCTATATGTGTGTGTCTGTGTATATATATTTTTGTAGTTACCGAAAAAATGTTGTTATATGCTACGCTTCTTTTTATTTGTCAGAAATACAAATTTAATTGTAATGTTTAATCGTTGAGGAACACAAAATGCACTACACCATATTTTTATTCATGTATTTACAACAAATTGCTATATTTTTGGAGGCTGTTTCTGAAAATGTGCTGGTAGAAAGGAATAAAGAGATCTTGTGTAACTGTAATAGCTGTGTGTTTTTTTTTTTTTTGTTTTTTGAAAATGAATAGTTTCGTCCCCACTGGAGGAGCTGTCAGAGCCAAATAGGAAAATAATACTTGGCAAATACTTCCTGAAAGAATCTAACAGGAAATGACGACTCAGTGGTTAAATTAAACACTCTTGTCCGAGACTTTATTCAGCTCCCTGACGGGTGAAATTACCCTAAGTCCGCAGTGTCGGTTGTATTTGTTCTATGTGATTGATAATCTCTTGGTTTCTTTTCGGGAAGTTCATAACCCCTCAGTAAGTTCTGAAGTAGCTCGGCCAATCACAGAGTCTCTGCTGCCAAAGGGCCAGACTGTTATAAAGCACATTTCCAGTAAACGTCTCAATGTGGAGGAGGAGGAGGAGGAGGAGGAGGAGGAGGATAGATAAAACACTCCCACACTTCCAGGCCACTAAATGTTTCCCTCTGCTCCTGGATAAAAGCCATCGAGACACATTATATACGCTCAAGAGTTACATGACTGGGACAAATGCTGCATGATGGGTGCAATTAAAGGCCGACGAACACTTAAATACTGTTAAATGGAATGAAAACTACAGTATGTGATGAAGATTGAGACTGACGACAGAGTACCACAAAGTGCAATAATATTCCTCTAATAATCAGAATAAAAATAACTCATAACCCCCTCAATAAAAATCGGATTTAAAATAGATTTGCTCTTTCTAAGAGTCTTATTTAACACTGTCAGGGATCTAATAAGGCTACTTAATATGATGAATCTAGCTCCCTGACTGAATGAAACTTAACTCTTAAAGCTCATTTATGGTACGCCATAACTAATGTACGTAGCCTACGCTGGTGCAAGCCATTTATACTTGTGCCTTGTCAGTCTGGCTCGCTCTGTAGTGTTTGGGTGATAAAAACACCACCCAAACACTAGTTGGATTTTTTGTGTCTTTTTTGCCAGTTGGGTTAATTCATGTTTCTACTTCCTGCTTCACTTTCAACAACAGCGACTAAAGCTTTCGCTGAAATTTCGCAGAATACGAGTGGTACAAACGTTTGTATCTCTGAACCACCTCAATTAAAGGGGACCTACTGTTTTTTTACAACCTGGACCTTATTTCTGGCATAAAATACAATCGTTTACTCACCCATATAACTTTTGTGAAATTTGTAGTCGTTCGGGAGATATTTAGATCTGCGTATATCCCTATAGTGGGAGTGACTGGGGCACCGAAACGCAGCCTCTAAATAACGCATTGTCTGCCGCGAAACTCAATATTTTGTTATGATACGCTAGTGGTATTTGCCCTTGAGTCCAGAGTTACCTGTTATCATCATTCGGGGTCTGTAGATTGACCTACAGACCCCGGATGATGTCTTTGACCTGGATGATGGATCATCTCTGAGCGCCGCATGCACCCGTGACGGTTGGCTTGTTTACCTGTAATTTGCTACTGCTGTGGTTCGTCCACAACCTCAGAATGAGAAAAATATTCAGCCATGTTACAAAAAACTAGCTCCAGACTCAGCACTAGCGTATCATAACAAAATATTGGTGAAATGAACGAGTTTCGCAGCAGATAATGCATAATTTAGAGGCTGTGTTTCGGTGCCCCAGTCACTCCCACTATATGGATATACGCTGATCTAAATATCACCCGAACGACTACAAATTACACAAAAGTTATATGGGTGAGTAAACAATCATATTTTATGCCAGAAAATAGATCCAGGATGTAAAAAACAGTAGTTCCCCTTTAACGTTTCCTAGATGTGTTCCATCATTATTGATCCAAAACAATCAGTTTGTACGCCACGGTGCATAGTTACATTTCTGGAGAGTTCCATGTCAGACTACGGAGTTGTCACCGCCTTTACAGAGATGCTCATATTCTGTAATAATCAGAATAAAGATGCCTCATGTAACGACCACAGTCAGAACAGACGGAGTGTCCAATCAGACTGAGGGGGGTGATGAAAACTTTTGGCAATCCGTTCAAAAGGAAAATATCAGCTCCTCATAACCATGTAAACACATGATCCGATGGTTTCTCTCTGGGTGGAATAAATCTGTTCACACTGAGCATGTTTGCTTCAGGTGGGGTAAACATCAGGTGACGTGATGAGTTTACTCCTAGGATGTAGCAAAACAAACAGCTGTTCAAACAAAACACAAACCAAGGCGCTGAAAATGTGGCTCCGTCCTGGTCTCGATCTCCTTCTACTGAACGGATTCAATATAACAAAACTGACCGCATTGTTATATTTTCTGCACGGTCGACGGCCCGCGGCAAGCAGCGATGTGAACACTATATCAGATCAGTTTATTTAGCATCCATGTAAACGGTCGCTGCTGGAAGGTGGAATCTTATCAGAGTGATTTCATTCAGGTTGGAGACGTATTGTCTATTATCTGTGAAGTCACTGAAAATATCAAAACGACATCTACAGAGTACTTTTTTGGTAGAAAAAACTGTCCAAACCCGAAAATATTTAAATTACAGGGTTGCAATACAAAGACAAACAGCAAGTCATTTCATTTGAGAAGTCATATATACTGATTACATTTCTGTCTGTTTAAAGAAACAATATTTTTTGCATTTATTTAGACAGAAATGTCCTTTTATTCCAACTTCAATCATCAACCATTAATTTAGGGTTTTCCTTTAGTTTAGGAGGCTTACTACTTGACTTGTTCCCTCCTTCATATTAGCCTGAGTTAGACCACATCTTTAAAACCCATAATTGGTTCCCAATCACTTTTCTAAATCAGAGGCAGGGACCGAAAACAAATCTGTGTAGAAGCGGTTTGAAAAGAGTCCTGTTGCAGGTCTACAGCAGGTTCTCTGTGCTGACACACGCGGCTGTTTGAGCGCATTCAGCTCCTGTAAACACCGTGTTTGCTTTAAGGTCGGCCCATGTTGTCCTCAGCTATGTTAAGTGTGAGAGGAGCTGACGGTCCGTGTGGTTTTCCATCCAAGTCTGGATCGACCAAGGCAACTAAATAAACACGACTAATCACAGACAGTTTTAGCAGCGGCATGATAAACTGATGCTTCAGACTGACGATGGACAGATCGGTATCCAGGGAAATGTTTACCAATGTATATATAATGTACATATTATATATAAAATTATAAAAAAGTAAGATTTTTCAGATCTCGTTTTCTCTTGAATTCCAACTTACAGTTACTAAAAGTAAAATATGTTTGTATGTTGTAATATTTGTGTGTATTTAATGTAATAACTGTACAAGACTTAATTTGGTTTCAGTGTGCAGTACAGTACGTTCAAACTATCACACATACCTTGTTTTTGTCTTGCACGACGAGGACTTTTCCTCTGGACTCATCCACAACCGCACCTGGTCAAAACACAATCAATCAATCAATCAATCAATCAATCAAAAATTTACTTCAAGTATTATAGATGCTGTTAACAAGTGTCTCCTTTTTCGTTTTGGTTGTGTATCCCGCCACTGGTAGTCGCCATTACGTCACATCCTGTTTCTATAGCGTCAAATAAATAACTAAAACAAAACTTATCCAAAGAAATGACACTTGAACATGCATCAGTATTATATCACTACCTAAAATGACAGAAAACATACTTGGAAAAAAAATAAATAAAAATGATTTGACGTGTATTTTTGTGTTTTAGTTTGACCCAAGTCCCATCCACTAACATGGAGGAGGTGGAGCTTATGACCTATACTGCAGCCAACCACCAGGGGGAGCTCTACTTGCTTTGGCTTCACTTTAGAGGAGCTGTTCCGCTGTACATCTTTATTTACAGTCTATGGCTTGAAAAGATATCACGCAGTGGGTCTAGCTACAGTAGGCCTATGTTTGTAAGTGACGCACCATTATTGTTTTCCAACAAACTGTTGCTTCTTGCCGTCGTCGCACCTAAAACACCCCAGGACACTGATTGAACCATTGTGGCTGCCCCAACATGTGGCCTTTAGCACCCGCGATTATACACTTACTGTACAAATAACACATGTATACAATCACTGCTAAAACCGCAACTACAATTCTTCTGAATGAAAACCGGAGCATGTCCGATCACAAGGGGTTAAAATAAACTTATTTATGTGGAAAAGCAGAATTCTTTACTTCCTAGAAATAAACAAAAGTCTGGGTGACTCAGCCGTAATGAAAGTGATGTGAACATCCCTCGACAACATTTAATGTTTTTTTTTTTTTCTTCTACTGTTTGAGTAGATGCTTTCAGCAGGTAGTGACTAAGAGAGGCAGCTATGTTGATGACGGCTCAGGAGGAGGAGGTGGAGGAGGAGGGGGTGGAGGAGGAGGAGGAGGAGGGAAAACGAGCCACTTTCTTTTCCGGTGGCTGCGTCTGCCCCGACCGGGACGAGGCTCCTTGAATAAATGTCGCAGATGTGTAAAGAGGGATGGGTCGTCTGCAAGGTCTGACTTGGACTTCCAAGTGGAAATTGATGTCATCCCAGATCCCAGTGCCATATGGCAGAGGAGGAAGGCTGGTTTCTGCGAAAGGGAAGCTATCATTATGTAGCGTTCAGTCCAGGAGTCAAAATGCTCGAGAGGAGCAGGAGAAAAAAAAAAAAAAAAGAATTAAAGTACGAGACCAGGAGGAGCAATGATCAGAGGGGACGGGAGTGAAAAACTGTTATGAGGTTACAGCTGGACATTTTTCTTCTATTACTTGTCGGTTTTGCAATTATATTACGTATACACTGATCAGGCGTAACATTATGACCACCTTCCTAATATTGCGTAGGTCTCCCTTGTGCCTCCAAAACAGTTGTGACTCATCAGAGAATGGACATGGGCCTTCTGAGGGTGTCCTGTGGTGTCTGGCAACACAATGATGTTAGTGTGTGTGTGGGGGGGGGCCTTTGAGGGGAGGGGCCTCTGTGGATCATCCCACAGATACTTGATCAGTTTGGGATCTAGTGAATTTGGAGTCCAGGTCAACACCTTGTGCTGTTCTTCATGTTTTTTTTGAGTTGTTCCTAAAGTGTTTTTGTGGTTGCGTCCTGCTGTCATCAAGGAGTGTCATTGCTATGGGGTGGGGGTGCCTGGTCTGGTCTAGGTGGGTGCTACATGTCTAAGTAACATCCACACCAATGAATGAATGCCAGGTCCAAATGTTTCCCAGCAGAACACTGAATAGTCACAAGATGGTCGATGTTATTTACTTGTCCTGTTAGTGGTTTTAATGTTGTGGCTGATCGGTGTATGTTGCGGCCTGCGTAGCTTTTAATGTTGATATTCAAGAACATCACATTATATAATACTGTAGAAGGGCAGATGGTACAGAGAAGAGTAAATATAGAGCGACATAAAATCATTATAGTTTCCATGAGTCACTACATGATCCATGACTCACAGTAATAATCCTAATTTGTATATTTATGAGACAAAACTAATTTCCTTTACTCTCTATATGTTAAAAGTCTGTGTAAAGTTGAACTTCAGTTGTAAGCTTATAGTTGAGATGACATTTTTTTTTTAGTATAATATATAATATATATTATATATAGTTGGCCAGAGAGCTCAGTGCGATGCTAAACTGCTGCAGGGTTTATTTATCAGGGACACTCCACCGGGTCAGCTGCTCAAAGAGTCTCCTGTAAGTTTCCCAAAGAGGCGTTTTAGTAAACTTATGGACGACGCCAACTGACACCTGACTAATTCAAAAATGGTCAAACAGGCGGAGCGTGAGTCGAGCTAGGCAGGCGGCTAGCAACCTGAGACAAGACTCACCTGTCATTCAAAGCGGCCAAACCCTAAATTACGTGTCATAATGTCATCCCTCGTACACTTTTCATGAGCGGAGACAACTTTTTGGAGTGGACACTTGAGGAGCTGACATTTTTATTTTATTTTTGTTTTTTTGCACTGTTAGCATGTTAGCTTAATTTACAGCAAACAAGCGAGAAAGTATACGGCAAAGGAGACAGGTACTGGTTTACTATGGATGCTCCTGCTAGTGGAAGAAGATTTAATGTGGCAGCAGTTCTCTAATGAGAAAGACACATGTACATTTTTCTTTTTTTTTTAGTTGTGTAACAGTTAATTAAAGTTACTTTGACCTCCATATAAAAGCTTTAACTAGTGGCTTCACTGCAGTGATGTTAGTGAGGATCAAGATCCAGCTCTGAAAGGATGTAACTGACTCCTTTCCAACCTTGTGGCCTTAGTGTGCGTGTGTGTGTGTTGTTTCCGTTTTTGTGAGCCTAGGACGGTGTATTTCAAATTCCTGACCCTAGTTTCATCATCAAACATGAGTTATATAGTGAAAGAGACAATTCTGGAAAAAATGAAGGGACTTTCTGATCTCCGTTCTTCACCGATAGATGCTCTGGACATGTCCCGACATGCTTCAACTGCACCCCCCCCCCCTTCTCTTGACTGAGTTAAGGCACAAATGGCGGTCTGCCCTCTGCTGGACAGTCGTGAAGCCAGCGCACGGAGGCTGCCAACTCCTCCTCCTGTTGGTCTTCTCTCCACATTTTAAACGTCCCGCTGAGTGAATTTCCATTTGCGTGAGTGAAAATGAGCCAGGGTTGAAAAACAAACCTCCACACCGTGTGTCAGACTCTTTTCCTAACCTGTGAAGCCCTGATTCAAATCAAGGAATTAATAAGTGGTGATGCAACGTCGCTGCCCACCTCCATTCCAGCTTCGTTCACTTTTTTAAAGCGGCCGGTTGTTTAACTGCCTCCGTGTTTCTGTCCCTCTGGGAAACTCATCCCGTAACCTGATGTTTACCTCACCTGGGGCAAACAGCAAACACGCTCAGAAAGTACATATTTATTCCAGCTGGAGGGAAATGATCATATCAAGTGTTTACATCGTTATAAGGAGCTAATATTTTTTCTGTGGTTTACATCATCCCTCTAAATCTGGTTAAAGATTCCTTCTTATCGAGTTAGTTTGTTCAGACTGACGTGGCTGTATGAGGTGTTTTATTCCTGGTTATTACAGAATACGAGCGTCGACAGGTCAAATCAGTGAGGGTTAGATTTATCACAATGTTAAATAAGTACCACGTTTCTTAAGAAAATCTGTTTAATTTCTCAGTTAATTTAATGAAAATCTGTGATCGCAGTTTCCCAGAGCCCAAAGCGACATCTTCTAATGTCTTGATTTGTCTGATTATCAGTCTAAATCCTGAAAATACTCAGTTTTACATTTGTAAAGACGGATTAAAGCACCAAATCTTCACATTATAACGCCTGAAATTAAAGAACATTAAGAGTTTTTGATTGGAAATACGACAAATGACTAATTAATCAGTTATCAAATTAGTTTTTTTGGGTAAAGCATCTGTTGAGATGTTGATTAATAAACTAAAGCTGCACAGTATGTTTATTAAATTCTTATCAGAGTATGTGCCTGGTAATATTTTATTTATATTTGATTTTGTGGCATGCCTCAACCTATACAACCTATCAGAGCCACTTCGATGTAAACTAATTGAACTCCACAGAGCTCAGATGACGTGACTATAGACTGTATTAAAAGCGGACACCATGACAGCTCCTTTAAAGTGAAGCCAAAGCAAGTAGAGCTCCCCCTGGTGGCTGGCTGCTGCATAGGTCATAAGCTCCACCTCCTCCATGTTAGTGGATGGGACGTCAAATACATATTTTCTTCCTCCAAAGATGGTTTCTATCATTTTAGAATGTGAATATAACGCTGATGTAGGTTCAAGGGCCCATTTTTTGAGTCTGAGAATGTTCATTTTAGTTATTTGACGCCTTAAAAACAGGACTGCCACTGACAACCGTTCCCGTCCCATAGGAAGGTGAGAGTAGGAAAAAGGTGAGGATATTTGTCTGACTTCCAGGACAGTTAAATGTTATATTGATATTTGACATTTTTTTAAGTATAACTATAATATGTACTGTATTGAAGACGAGTTGATTACACTGTATTTTTCAATAAGGAGGTCATGGATTATAGTCAATAACCGATTAGTAATAGAGAATATGTGGCATGTGTTTTGACTTTTCTAGTTTCAGGACCGAAATCTCTACCTGCCACTCCGATTTGGTGAGTTGCAAACCCGGGCAGTCTGCTCTCCCCTTCCCCGAGCCAGAGAGCCAGGACGGCGTGGTCGTTCCTGGCGTGATGGAAGCTGAAGCCGTGAGCCGAGGCGGCGGCTGCGCACCGGCTCAGCGAGATGGGCACCCGAAGCCACACCGCTACCTTCCCCTCGGCTTTCCACTGGCCCAAAGAATCTGTGGAGTTAACAAGAAGCATGTTTTTTTTGTTGTTTTGTTTTGTTTTTTAAATCCGTTCTCTCCATGACGTATTTCTCCTATTAAACAATAAAAGCGCACAAAGAAACAGGAACCAAGCTTTTAAAAATACATTAAATTGGATTCTAAAGAGGAGATGTGACATTTAAACAGATAAGAAAGGATGACAAACAGCAGACACTGCCTGCTGGAAGAGGCAGAGTAGAGGATAGACACTTTAACTGATCATTTTCCCTTTAAGGAAGACACAACTGCCCCATGCAGGATAAATTAAGAAATAGTTATCTATGTATGGCTGATAATAATCTAAAAATCAGTGATGTTGTTTAAAAGACCCTTGAAAAAACTCCCAAATAAAGATTTGATACTCAAGTCATCACCAGTGTCAGTCAGAATATCCTTATCAATTGCTATGGATTAAATTATTGGGTAGTAAATCGGGTTTGGTTGTTATGTTTTCTAAGGTTCATGAAAGACATGGTACATCCAAAAACCAGAGAGAGACAAAGTGGACAGGTAGTCAAAGTCAAGATCATTCGTGGATTTTCCTCAATCTCCTTCTAACTTGCCTCAAAAATATTTAATTGGCTTAATTATCAGCAGATTATTTACTTTCTAGTTAAAATCAATCAGGTTCGTGTGTGTGAGCATCAGTGCAAGGAACTGGGAGGAAGGAGAGGACGGAGGGATTGCACAGGAGCAGGAAGAACCGGTCGAGCAAATGGGCAGAGAGCGGAGATCAGTGGAAATCACAAAATAATTTCACAATGCATTTTGATGGATGGATGCTACGCAAGCTTGTTTTAGTGGATGCTTTCATTAAAACACTCCTAATTATCTATACAATAAACTTACAGTACAGCGGGGAGAGAGGGATTATTGTTAATAGCAAGGCACTGCATGTTATATGTTGTACATTCTGTACTGCATATGTTTAATAAGATAGTCTGTGAAAGTTCATCCAGGTCATTTTATATCCAAAAAAACAAGTTGAAACAAGTGCACAAGGACACGTAGGGTTTCTTATTTATTATTTAAACTCCAAGCGCTCACCGCCGGTCTTTTAAAACTGAAGAAGCTGCTTGGACGAAACACCTGGTCCAGCTGCACCACAGGTGGGACAGATTGAATTTAAATGAGGGGCTGATTGTCACGGCTGTGTGGAGGTGTTCATCCAGAGAGGATCTGTTAGAATCTAACAGAGTTAACCATCTTTTGGCATCTTATTATTCATTATTTAAACCTCAACTAACCTAAGGAAACGCCTTCAGGAAATTATTCAAGTCCTGTTGCTCTTGTATAAGCTTGTTTTAATATATTTAATTACATTATTCATTATGTACTTGCCCTTAACAGGAATAAGCAGGTACAGAAGATGAATGAATGAATGAATTATGTATGTGTGTGTATTGTACATCCTGTGCTGTCTATACTACTAATGTATAAACTATTATAACACTATTATATACAGTATTCTTAGCTTGCATCTTATTATTTTGTTCTTTTTGCACCTGCTGCTATCTGCACTTCTGGTTAGCTGTCAAACTGTATCTGTTCCTGCATGCCCTCATACTATATGCAGTGACAGTAAAGTTGAATCTAATCCAATCATCGTGCAAACCTCGCAGTAATCTGCTGAATGAGCTTTCGCTGATGTCCTCCGGCAGTCCCGTCTCGGCCAGGTTCACCGTCACCCCACCGAATCGGTCCAGTTTGCCCGTCAAGGCGCTGCTTCCCTGCACGCCGTGCAGCTGAGAGCCGGTCACGGTGCAGGCAAAGGCACGGACAGCTGAGCGAGAGGGACGTGACAGGTTACCGCAAAACCGTCCCCTCACCAGAGGCAAAAGCCTGGAAACGAAGGCGCAGCCAGCCATGTTACAGTAACAACTAAAACAAGAGTTTTTAATGTTGAGTACATTCAGTTTCCAACCGGCATGCCTCAGCTGTCCGGTACAGTTACGTAAAATCCGTTCTGGATGTTGCATAAATACCGTAATGGCTACATAAAAAGAGCCCGAAGAATAGCTAGCTACAAAACTGCTAGCTCTGTAGCCGTCACCCGACAGACTTCATTCACATATCTGCAAATTTAGCAAATTTAGCTTTTTTAGCAAGTTAGCCGTTCCTCGACATTAGCATTAAGTATCGCCAATGCGTAATGATAAATTCGGCTATGAAATCTCCCAGCTCAGATGTTTAAATCAGTTAACTACCAGACTATTATTATGGATTAATTAGCCCCCCAGTGAGTCAACTGCCGCAAAAAGCTAGTAATACATCAGGTAGGTATCAGTGGAAAACTAGTTAAGACAAGGCTGTTAAGCGTTTTATATGTATGCCGAATATAAGGCTGCATCATACTAGTGTATGCTATATCTTTAATAAACTACAAATGAGTGTTTTTATTAGCTGGTATTCAAGAAAACCTAAAATTACAGGGTTTTTCTATGGAATTTTGAATTGTTTTCTGTCCAGACCGAATTAGTTCCATGCTCTTGTCCTAAGCTTTTTTTCGATTAAAAACGTCAATTATTACTTTATCATGAATACATTTATAATTAAATGTTATGTTAAACCATGCAATGTGAGTATTATTATTATTTTGCGATAACTTCACTTGTCGTAAAACCTCAATCAAAGACGCTACTATGTTTTACGGTAAAAGGAGGCGGGGCTAAACTTTAACCAGGAAGTTTACAACGCCGCTCCGTGTTTACACATGTCTGCACTTTCACGTGGAGACGATTTTCGCTGTTAAATCATGTCTTCGAAGAAAAATAAAAGCAAATCTAAAAGAGCGAGTGAAGGAGATGGTTCCCTCTTACTGAAGGAGGGCTCCAGCGACTCTTCGGGCCTGCAGACCCCTGGCTCCGATGGAAGAAGCGGCAAAAGTTCCAACTGCAACTCATTCACTGTCATGGATTTCATAGAAAAGGGTAAGAATTTGGTACGTTTAACGGTTCAACATACAAATGAAGCTACCTGCCACGGTCCTTGTTGCACTCACTGATGCTGCTGGATGCTGGTCCTGATGAGACACTGTTTTCTTTCTTTAAAGTAGAGGCTGATCACCAAGGTTGGGTGATGACAGACAAATTAATCTCTGAATCTCTCTTTTTAGGATGTAATTCTCATGTTTTTAATGTGCAATAACGCGTGCGCTCAGCTGAGGACAGCTCTGGATGAGTGGGAGTGATACACTCCTCCATCTGCTGCTGTAGTGATGTAAACATCCCCACTGTGGGTTCATCTCTTTGTGTTTCTTTCCTCCTGCAGGGAAAACATAAAGAAATAAATGAAACCAAAAACACTTCATCTTCTTGATCTGGCTTAATCTGATTTCTGAATCCCAAATTAGAAAGATGCTCTTAATTGTCTCCAGAGGAACATTAATTTAGCCCAGGTCATCGTCACCCAAACAGACAACATAGTATCTAAAACAAATCACGATTTTAAAAGAATCAGGGTTAGGGTAAGTTTTATTTATGAACGTTAGATTTATTTTTTTTTTTCTGAATGGGAGGAATGATGGTGTGTAAAGTGTTCATCACCCTTCCCACGGATTTGGATAATGAAGTGAACCTGCCTCACTCTTTAGGTGATCAGCTGGGTTTAGGCTTTCTGGACGTCCTTTATTGTGGAGGCTAGGTGTAAACTGTTGGGTATTATCTTGCGCTGTCTGCACCTTTGGTTGAAGTTTTAAGTTTCCTCTGTTTCCTTTTAAACTGTTGCACCTGACAAAGTTGGTCATGGCCTGCATGCCTTTGTTTTAGGTTTGTTTTTTTTGCAGGAGGAATGGTTATAGCTGTTTAAATGTCCACATGGCTAATATTTAAAACAAAATGTGATGCTATAATTGACTCATTCAGATATTAATAAGGCTGAGCATCACCTGGACAGGCTGCAAAACCTTTTACTTCGTTTACATTAAAATGCGTGTTTAATATCTTTCTAGACTAATCATATTTTTGATAAATCTTCCTCACAGCTGATGACAGGACGCCCAAAAGCTGCAGATCGACTTTGGCTCAGCTCGGCCTCAATTCAATGAAGTCAGCCGGCGTTTGCATCGGGAGACCAGTGCTGCTGACAAGTCCCACAGGACAACAAGAGGTACCCTCCTCTCTTAACCTTTATCCGACAGCTAATTATCTTCACCACTTATTCTTTTTCTTTATTGTACTTCTTCTCTCCGTCAGGTGTGCTTGGGTTGGCCTGTCGCCTCGTTCCCGGGAGGAAAAGTCGGCCTCCAGAAGTGTGCACAGAACAATCTGAGAGTCAAGTCTGGGGACGAGGTGGCGCTGCACCCGCTGACGGGTCCTGTGCTTCAGGCTGCAGAGGTGCTCCTCTCTAACAGGTGAGAGTCCGTCCAACTTTCATTAACTAAAAAAACAAATGCAGTCTAATTAACTGTGGTGCAATAAATCCTAAATTCATTAAAAGTATTCCTGTTGAAACTCTTTTAGAAAGCTATTTATTCCTCTGTATTGCCATTAAAAGTGTACATTATATTGAAAAATAAAACAGCAATTGTCTTAATATAAGAATAAAACCTAATTTATGAAAAATCAGCACAAAGCCGTTTTAATAATATTCTGGAGCTTCACACTAGTTCATTACTTGTTTCTTTGCTGTGTTTTGAAGGTAAATGCTGCCATCTGCTGGTTGCAGCTTGTAACTGCAGTTCAAATTTCAGAAAATAAAAATAACAACGTTCAGCTGATTTTCACATCACATCTAACTTCATATCTAACTTTTATCCAGGTCAAAAGACGACACATTAGAAACGGACGACTTTAAGAACTTCCTTCTGAGGTCTTTGGGTAAGTTTGACTTTATAAGCATGGCAAGTAGGAAGCATATGTATTTGAACACACATGATTTTGTCCTTTAAATGCTTCACAAATAAGTTCTTTTGATTTTAACCATTCATTCCCCTCATTCAGGACGGTAAATTCACATTTTATTATCATTCTTTTGCTGAAATAACTACTGTCTGTCTCTTAACTAGACGGGAACATCATCCTACCAGGAAACGTCCTCACACTGAGCTACTTTGGCCGCTCGTGCAGCCTCCTGGTCGAGACCATAAAAGGGGAGGATGGCGCCACCCTCCAGAGACCGGCTCCTCACCCGGGCTCGGGCCCTGACGCAGAGGAGTCCTCTGTGATGAACTCTACGTCGGCTGACCTCTCCCTGCAGCTCAGCATGCTGACGGTGGATGACAACGACGACGAGGCGCCACCACGCACGCCCGGAGCGCCCGGCCCCGCTTCCAGCACCCCGCTGCGACCGGCCCACCTGCTTTCACTCTCCTCGCCCGCTGCTCCCTGCACTCCTTCCTACAACTCCCAGAATCCCTCAGAAGGGGAGACGCCTCTCAGTCCGGAGAGCTCACTCAGCACAGAGCAGGCAGAGGGGGTCCCAACAGCTCCCTCTGCTGGTGCTTTGAGTACTGACACGTTCTACTGCCTCTCATGCTCCACCAAAGTCAGTTTTAGAGGCAGAGCAGGGCAGGCAGATCCAGACGCGGAGGCTAAAAGGTCGAAGGTCACGTACAGCATGATCGGAGGTCTCAGCAGCCAGTTGGATGTCATCAGAGAGACAATTGAGCTTCCTCTGAAACACCCTGAGCTGTTTTCCAACTATGGTAATCCAGCGCGTACAGCAATATTCAGCAAATCTTAAAAATCAAACATAAAACTAAATTCCGTTACCCAAACAGGGATCCCACCTCCAAGAGGAGTTCTTCTGTATGGTCCGCCCGGAACAGGAAAGACGATGATTGGACGAGCCATAGCCAACGAGGTCGGAGCTCACATGGTGGTGATAAATGGCCCGGAGATCGTGAGCAAGTACGGTCATGTTAGATAACTTGGCATTATTTTTCTCATCTTTTTCGATTTATTGAACTAAAAGAGACACGTTGCGTTGTGTCATTGCAGATTTTATGGTGAAACTGAGGCGAGGCTGAGGCAGATATTCACCGAGGCGTCTCAGAGGTTCGTCAATCCCCCTGGCTCTTCTCATAAATTAGTGCTGAGTTGCTGAATTTATCTTTATAAATAAAAGTCTAAAACTATAGCATTTATACTTCCTGTCGCACATTAGATTTTCACTTCGTCTCTCTGGTTTGACAGGCAGCCTGCGATCATCTTCATCGACGAGCTCGATGCTTTGTGCCCGAAGCGGGATGGAGCTCAGAACGAGGTGGAGAAGAGAGTCGTCGCTTCTCTCCTGACTCTGATGGACGGGATTGGTTCGGTAAGTGTCTAAGAGTCTGTGCCCTCCTGACAAAATGCGTTCAGGTGTAGATGCACCAAAGCAAAATCAAAGACCTACCAGGAACAAATCTCATGTGACTGGATCAAAAAGTTGCACTTGAACACACCACGGAGACCTCAGCCAGTGACCAGCTGGTGGTACATATGTCAAAAGACATAACCTGTATATAAATATGGACCTTGTGTCCCCACTTCCTTGTATTGGCCAAACATGATGCATTTTCCCGGGATACGGGCGGCGCCATCTTGTCAGTTTGGAGCCAGAGTGGTCACCATTATGTCACATCCTGTTTCTATAGGGTAAAATAACTGAAATGAAACTCATCCAAAAAAAAAAAAACGACACTTGAACATTCATCAACGTTATATTAACTACCTGAAATGACTGAAACCATCCTTAAAAAACAAATTATTTGACGTCTATTTTAGTGTTTTAGTTCCGGCTCAAGTCCCATCCACTAACATGGAGGAGGTGGAGCTTATGACCTATACTGCAGCCAGCCACCAGGGGGAGCTCTACTGTGCGAGGCTAGGAAGAACTACCAACCTCTCCTGAATTATGCTGATTAACCCTTTAAGCTTCAAACTTTCCGCCTGCACTTTTTTGTTTATTGTAACTATAAAAGGCATGCTGTGAGCAAGTGCTTTTGCCTATCTGTGTAGAATACCTGGAAACTCTCAATATCTGGCAGTTATTTACAATTAACTGCTTATTATAAGAGTGGAATAACCTCCTGGGAGAGGAGCAGGTAAAACTACCGTAATGACACCATGTTTGCTGTACAGTGCAGCGTATCAGCTTTCAGAAACCGTGACGTAATTAAAGTGATTCAAAGTGCACTTGCGCAAATGTGCCGCTGCCACATTCGGTTTTAAAGGGTTAAAAAGGGTGTCCTCTCGCCCGTTGGTTTGCCAAAGCTGAACGGCCAATCAGATCTCTCTCGCCGATCTCATCCTCCTCCGATTCAACAAGCTGAATCGGTCGGAAAAGCCGCCGGAGCCAACGCTGAGGCCCAAATAATGACAGATCTTTTCCGTACAGTCTCTTATTAGCAGGTTTATTTGAGCACTACTTGAGGTGGGACTGGAGACACACTTCACAATACAAAGCAACTTTTCCGGTTTCATATGTTGCTTATTATTCCATCTTTAAAACGATAAACACGTCTCCTGTTTGTTCCATCAGTGCAACAGTTTATTTGGATTTTCAACAAGGCCAGCATTACATTTACCGCCGCTTGTTCTGCAGACACACGACTCTCAGGCTTTGACTTTCCAGCGGCAGGACGAAGCTCCTTCAGGACATGTCCTCATTGGAAATGCAGATTGTCATGCAGAAACCATCTCTGCGCGCTGGACGCCCTTCAGACACCGTGGGTTGGGTCTCTGGAGTGTCGTTTGTCCTCTCCGTTAGTGCCTGATGAGAAAAAAGATGATCCCCCTCCACCACAGACGCACACATCCCCCCCACCCCCAAAGGGAGCCTGGGAAACGAATCACCCAAGCCCACCATTAGATGCCAATTTGCCATAACTTTATCAGCAAAGTATATCTCCATGTCCTGAGGCAGGGAAACCCACATGTGGATTGGTGATATTACGCAGATGCACCGACTCCCCCGCCCGATCCTGTCTGTTCTCCAGACCATCAGTGCTGATTGGTTTGTGGAATGTGGAGAAAGCACTTCCTGCTCCTCGGCATTCTTGCTTGCAGTGTAATTTATTTGTGTTTCACTTCTCCCCGCTGTATTTAAAAAAAAATAAAGTGGAAAAAAAATATTCCTCATCTTGCAGGCAGACCACCCCATAAATCCCAGCGCAGAGCCAAGTTTAGCATCAGCCCCGGGGTCAGGACTCCTCCAAAGCTTGGAAAAAAGTTGTTAAGCACACGAAGAGAGAGAGAGAGTCGCGGAGCTGTGGTCGTGAAGTTACACAGGCGGCCTGGAAATGCGATATTCCTGACTCGACGGCAAGAATTCACATGTAACTTAACGTGTAGTCGACGCAGCAGATTTGGCTGCAGCGGTTTGACGGTTTATCGTGTTTTATTTTTAGACTTTTATGTCATTATAGTTTGAAACTGCGTTAACGAGAAAACAGGTCAATTCCGGCCGCTTCCTCTGAAAGAAATTATAACAGGAATCCTCCTGTCTTGCCTTCAGTGCCATTGAAATGCTGACGGATGGTTAAAACTATTTACTAACTCCAACAAATCTGATATTCGAAGAAAATGTTTTTGCTTATTTATATAGTACGTTTCATATGGCAAAGGTAGAGTCCTTCAAAATAAAATGATGCATGACGAAAACATACGAAAATAAAATGAAACGCGAAGGAGAAGTGGGTGATAAAATGAAAAGGAGACTTTTACTTATTACCTTGTCAGCAATATAGGAAGCCATTCATGGATTTGAAAACAATAAGACATATTTTAAAGTCTAATATTTGTCTAGAGAAGCTTAAACAGGAGGTATGTGTTCATACCCTTTTGTTTTATTTTGCACTCCGGGTGCAGCACTGTAAATAAGCTGGAGTCGATTTAACGCCTGCACAATAATACTCTGCTCTGCTCTACTTTCTTGTCCTTTTTAGGAGGGTCACTCCGGTCAGCTGTTGGTCCTGGGGGCCACAAACCGGCCCCATTCTCTCGACCCTGCCCTGCGCAGGCCCGGACGCTTTGATAAGGAGCTAGAGGTGCGTATCAGCCTTCGACTGTGTGATTCCCGTGGAGAGGTTTTGAAGCTCAGTGCGGCGTCTGTGGCAGTCGCCGTCTTGGCTTTGGCTGACTCCTCCTAACTCTAATAAAAAAAAAAAAAAGGTGGAGCTAAGGTGGACAGGTGATTACTATGGAAACAGATGGAAACCCGTGGGACATCCACCTGTCACTTAAAGCAGCCACGTCCTAAATTATGCATATTCTTAACCCTTGATATAATAAACAAAAGGTTGTCTAAAAATGAAGAAATTACCCATAGAAACCAAAACATTTCTGGGGTAAAGTTGGATATTTTAACATGGAGGTCTATGACAACAATAGTCTGTATAAAAAATGGACGACATGCCTCCACTTCCTCCTATTGGTCAAACTCACGCTAGAATTCTACGGATACGGGCGACGCCAGCTTGTGAGTTTGGAGCCAGAGTCTTTCAGTACTGTTAGCATCCGTACTCTCACGCTCCTACGGGACTGCTTTGTCGGTTGTCACGGCGTCTGTGAGTCATTATGATGTCACATCCTGCTTCTGTATAACTAAAGCAAAACTTCTCACGAAAACTGACACTTGAACATACATCTTAGCTTGGCCCAAGTCCCGTCCGCTAACGTGGAGGGGGCGGAGCTTATGAGCTATACTGCAGCCAGCCACCAGGGGGAGCTGTACTTGCTTTGGCTTCACTTTAGAGGAGCTGTCATGGCGTCCATCTTTATTCTCCCTGTTGAAGCCAACCTCATGTGGCCAGTTTATTTGTGGCTCATTTTTCAGCCATGGAGATTGCCGCTAGCACGCCGTAGCCAAAGTAGATTGCAGTGTTTTTTTTATACTTTATTTGACCATTTCAGACGACGGTCACTTCCTGTTCTGTCACGTTTCCTGAATAAAACACGCCCTTCCATGATCTCTTGTCGTTGGCAGGTGGGGGTTCCTAGTAGCGCCGAGCGTGCGGACATTTTGCAGAAGCAGCTGAGTTTTGTACCGTGCAGCGCCACCGCCGAGGAGCTGACGCAGCTGGCGGACGCTGCTCATGGATACGTGGGGGCGGACCTCGCAGCTGTTTGCAAAGAAGCAGGCGAGTAAACACTGTCACACATAAAGTCAGAATGCGTCCAGACACGTTGAAACGCATTTTTTTTTTATAGATTCTGATAGAAAAAAGAAACCATTAAGAGCGTCGACTCGTGAGATCAGATGTCGTAAAACATCTCTGCTTCTCCCCGGATTGAGTTCCTCTTTGCACTTCCCGAAAACAACATCGTTTGGGAAAGCAAAACACAGTTGCACATGGCAGCCGGCCCAAAATTGCTCACCATCTTTTAGCAGTTTGGTTTGCCTCGTGGCCAGAGGCAAACAAATATGAATGATGGTTTGTTGTTGAGCTTAAGGTACATGTTGGGCCTCGCATTGTTTGTCTTGACCCCGCCCTTGCTCCAGAACTTTACCCAAACCTCAGCTCCTAGCGAATAATTTCTTCCTAAATGAGTTTTTAACTATTTTTCGAGATGTTTTCTTGGAGCGCCTTCACGTCCCCGCGGTCCTTCTTGAGCACGGACGGGTCAAACATCCTTTGATACTTGCCAGAGAGGAAGTTGGGAGTCTTTTGTGGTGTTCAGATCCCAGTGAGAGAAACCGCTGGAACCACCACTTGTTGTGAAATTCCTGTGCCCCCTCACCCCTACCGCCACAAACCAGCCCACCTCGCATCCCGAGGACAAACACGTTGGCTTATATATGTGTATATCTGCTCTACATGTGCTTGATTGTGGGGGTTTGCGATTGTACGAGCACATGCTTATTTGTTTTTCCGTGGATGTGTGTGTGTGTGTGTGTGTGTGACCCCATATGCCTCCTGGGTGGTCCCACCGCCTGGGGTACGTGGTGTATTGCCTTTCCAGCTGAGGAGGGAGCTGGGGCGGCTGTGCGGAAGCACTCCGGCAAAGAGCGTGATTTACTGTCCACAGAGGGCCAGACGTGACTGGCAGTGTTTTTCTGAGAAACCTCCTCACGCTCCTGAGGGAGACAACAACCTCTTCAACCCCATCCGACTCATTTCCCCCAAAATCTCCAAACCAAAATCGTTAGACAAACACAGGCCTTCTCAAATACGCCACAGGAGAACTAACTCTGAGTGCACTTAAGGGTTTATTCAGTCTTTATTTCGTTCCGTTGGCTGCTTCAGATAAAATTAAAGGAAATTACTAATGAAGTCAAATGGATTACGCGCTGCTTGGTGTGATAAATCAACTAAAGTATGGTGTTGAGGTTGTTTCGGAAATGCTCAGTGGACGATTCTGTAGTCATTTGAGATTTTGGGAACTCATGACTTATGCAGGCATCATTTCTGATGGGTGTAGTTTAGTTTTAAGCATCCTGGAAAGTACACGTTTATTTTTGAGGACTCTATTTGGTGAGTTCAGATGCTTTTAAATGTTGGATATACGCCAGTCAGCCTCAACATTGGTAAATAAAGAGAACTGCATTACCATCTTGTGACAATTCAATGTTCTGCTGGGAAACTTTTGGACCTGGCATTCATTGGTGTGGATGTTACTTAGACATGTAGCACCCACCTAGACCAGACCAGGCACCCCCACCCCATAGCAATGACACTCCTTGATGTCAGCAGTCCTTCATTGCAGGATGCAGCCACAAAAAAAAAACGCTTTAGGAACAACTCAACAGCACAAGATGTTGACCTGGCCTCCAAATTCACTAGATCCCAAACTGATCAAGTATCTGTGGGATGATCCACAGACGCCCCTCCCCTAAAACCCCCCCGACTAACAACATTCACCCTCACAAGACCCATGTCTATTCTCTGATGAATCACAACTGTTTTGGTGGTCATAAAGTTATGCCTGATCAGTGTTTAGCTTATGCTTGTTACACTAGAGAGAAAATGAATATAAACAATATAGTATAATTGGTATAGTAGCTGAAAATAAGAGGTATCAACGGCAGGTTGGAAAATTATGCTTTCAAGTTGGAGTGGATAACTGTAAACCATGAAGCAGGGTTTCTACAGCGTCTTAAAAAGTCTTAAATTTGATAATGCCAATTTAAGGCCTTAAAAAGTCTTAAATACGAGCTTATTTTGCATTGTAGGTCTTAAATCCTTACGTCCATTTACCGCTTCATTCGCATTTTGTTCAATGCGTCGGTGGCATTCACAGTTAGTTCCGTGTAGTTCATTATGAAATATAACTATTAGCATAACTATTAGAAAACTCTTGACGGCCTGAAATCACGGCTGTTATGAAATACATAACAAAACTATGCATGGCACATAGGATGGAGGAAGTTGGGGCATGTCTCAGTGCATGTTAAATCACATCTAGAGGGTGTACGCTTTCAGATAGTTTATGCTGTTTTAAGATTTGTGAATGATGAATGAAAAAGGAAAGTTGTTTCCTTATTTTTCGTACTTCAAGTAGGTCTTAAATTTAACCATAATGGTCTGAAAAAGCTCTTAAAAAGTCTTAAATTTGACTCGCTCAAACCTGCAGAAACCCTGATGAAGGCTGTCAAGGTTCATGAGGTCAGGACCACAAATAAAGCTCCACACGCCACACTTTCTAGATTCTAATTTTACTCCTTAGTTTATGAGTAAAGATGGAAAACCATTACTAGCACACATTCCTTGGTTACACATAAATAACAAAACACACACACACTTGTACTCGAAAAGTCGCTCACTGTTTTTTCCTCTGTCGCTTTCACTGAAAGGAACAAAAGCCCAAAGAGGCACAAAAACACATCGAGTCGGAACTGCAGTTGTTTCCTTCGGGTGCTCAGGTAACAATGAGCCGCCGGGGGAAGTGTCCACTCCGACGCTGGCGCTGCTTCCTGAAAAATAAAAACGAGGGGGACATATGTCGGCGACCGCGACGCGCTCGGGTCACGCAAGAGATCCGCACCTTGCACAGCTGCAGCAGAGCACACACACGCACGTATAAGAAAGGACGTTGAGGTTTGGGTTTCACATCCTGTCTTTAATACAATACAATATAGATCGAATAAGACTGTTTAAGTCAGCCTGAGGGAAGGATGGCAAGGCCAGGAGACCATGTGTGCGTCTTTTTTTTTTTTTTTTCTGGTATGGAAATCTTGATGTCATCACGGAAGTTTTTGTTTGTCCAGTCCAGACCTGCACCGAGGCCCCAGAAACAACTTCTTGACGACAGATGTGTTATATAATCGGCGCTTAATTGCAGCTGATCACGGACCGGCCCGTGCAACCAGATCTATTAAAGTCCGTTTCGTGCAGGTCACCTCAAATCCCCTCTAAGCCTCCGCCGAGTGCACAAATTATTACAAAAGTCTGCGCTTTACATCATGAGCGCTGGCCGAGGGAATCCAGGTTGAACGCCGTGATCCCTTAATGAAGGGGAAGGATTTTTAAACCTGGAGAGAGGGGAAGAAAAAACAAAACAGGAATGCATTTAAGCATTGAGAAGGCACCGCCATGCTTATCTGACTGCTGAAGATAGACGTACACCTGACGTACACCAAAAACAATTTTCTGATGAAGATCTGATTAAAAACTAATCAAAGTTAAGGTCAGAGGTCATTGTGCATTGATGTTGTAGTCTGTGTTTTCTCACTAAAGACACAAAACGAGAGGAAAAGCCAACTTGAAATGAAGATATTTGTCAGCCACGAGCCTGCAGAGGAGTTTCTGTGCTTCTTGGCAGAGATCTCTGAAGTCTACCGGAGTGATCATTCTTCTTAAACATATTCCTTCATTCGGTGCTTAGAGGTTTTGTCATGAAGCCAGAGGTTTTCCATCTGTGTTCTTCCGAGCGGAGACTGAATAGAGTAACCCCTCTTCACCTGTATGGACCATCCAGGCATGAGGCATAACATTATGACCATCTTTCTGTTATTTAGGTCTCCCTTGTGCCTCCAAAACATAGACTGTATAAAGATAGACGGCGGAAATGCTCCTCACAAGTGAAGCCAAAGCAAGTAGAGCTCCCCCTGGTGGCTGGCTGCAGTATAGGTCATAAGCTCCACCCCCCACCCCCATGTTAGTGGATGGGACTAGGGCCAAACTAAAACACTAAAATATATGTCACGTATGTTTTTTTCAAGGATGATTTCTGTCATTTTAGGTAGTTTATATAATGTTGATGCATGTTCAAGTGCCAATTTTTCAGATAAGTTTCAGTTTAGTTAGTTATTTGACGCTACAGAAACAGGATGTGACATAATGGTTACCACCAGTTGCCATGCCAGACGCTCCATAAAGAGGTGCTGTGGGACCGTGAGAGTTCCTAGCTCCAAACCCACAAGATGGCGTCAGTCTGGCCGATGCAAGAAAGTGGCGATACATTGTCCATATTTATATATCGTCCAAAACAGTTGTTACTCATCAGAGAATGGACATGGTGTCCTGTGGTGTCTGGCAACAGGATGTTGTTAGTGGAGGGGCCTTTGAGGGGAGGGGCCTCTGTGGATCATCCCACAGATGCTTGATCAGTTTGGGATCTAGTGAATTTGGAGGCCAGGTCAACACCTTCTCCTGTTCTTCATGTTTTTTTTGAGTTGTTCCTAAAGCATTTTTGTGGCTGCATCCTGCTGGGGATGGCTGCTGCCATCAAGGAGTGTCATTGCTATGGGGTGGGGGTGTCTGGTCTGGTCTAGGTGGGTGCTACATGTCTAAGTAACATTCACACCAATGAATGCTAGGTCCAAAAGTTTCCCAGCAGAACACTGAACTGTCACAAGATGGTCAATGGTTTTTACTTCTCCTGTCAGTGGTTTTAATGTTTTGTTTTCCTGCAAATTTCTTGAGATTTTAGATTTAATAAAACAGCAGTGCCTTTTTACATGTACACGGGCACTAGTATTAACCTGGGGCTGGTATAAACCTTTTATAACCCATTCAAGATTTGATTGGATAGACTTTAATGTACAAATCCGTTGGTGAATCTCAGTTCAAGCTGACAATAAAAACAACTTTTTAAAAATGTGTCCAAGTAGCAGCAGGGTGCCAGACAAGGTGCAGTAATAATGCAGATAAATATATTAATAACTCAGCTGGTGTGCAAGAGGTGTGATGGAGGATGTAGCTCTAGGGAGAAAGTAGTTCCTCCGTCTTGTTGTGTGTTTCTTTATAGTTGGTAGGAAATTATTAGCTCCCAACAACCATGTAAACACTTCATCTGATTGTTTCTCTCTGGCTGGAATAAATTTTTCTGGGCATGTTTTGCTCCACGTGGGATAAACATCAGGTGACGAGTTTCCAGGAGGGACAGAAACCTGGAGGCAGAAAAACAAGCAGTTGTTTAAACAAGTGTTTGAAAAGACGAACAAAGCTGGAATCCATGTGGGCTGCAACGTTAAAAACACGGAAACATCCTGGTCGTCTATTGAATTAATTCAGCGTTGTCAATAAAGTTGAGTAAACACTTCTGCTGCTATACTTCCGGCACGCTCAACGCTCCTCAGCAGCCAGAACCACTTTGTGGAAAAAGAAAGGTTTATTATTATTGAGCTTTTGGAGCTCGTAAACACATATGTCTGATCAGATCTTATCAGAGTTTATTCAGCGTTCATGTAAACAGACTCTCTAATCAGAATGGTTTCAGTCGAGTTGAAGAAATACTGTTGTTACTGTAAACATAGCCAGTAGTAAACAGTTTCTAAGGCCGGGGTTAGAAATCCAAAAGGAGTTCATATCTATCTATCTATCTATCTATTTGTCCATCCTTCTATCGTCCATTTATCTATCATCCATCCATCCAGCCATCCATCTATCATCCATCCATCCATCCATCCATCATCTATCCATCTATCCATCCAGCATCCATCCATTCATCCTTCATTCATCATCCATCAATTCATCCATCCATCATCCATTTATCTATCCATCTATCTACCATTCATCAGTCTATCAGTCTATCCATCCATCTAGCCACCCAGCCATCCATCATCCACCCAGTTATCCTCCATCCATCCGTCCATCCATCCATCTATCCATCCATCTATCTATCCATCTAGCCATCCAGGCATCCATCCATCCATCCATCCATCCATCCATCCATCCATCCGTCCGTCCATCCATCCATCTATCCATCCATCTATCTATCCATCTAGCCATCCAGGCATCCATCCATCCATCCATCCATCTAGCCATCCAGGCATCCATCCATCCATCCATCCATCCATCCATCCATCTATCCATCCATCTATCTATCCATCTAGCCATCCAGGCATCCATCCATCCATCCATCTAGCCATCTAGCCACCCAGCCATCCATCATCCATCCGTCCATCCATCTATCATCCATCTATCCATCCATCCATCTATCCATCTAGCCATCCAGCCATCCATCATCCATCATCCATCCGTCCATCCATCTTATAATCTAGTTATCATCCATCCATCTATCCATCTGTCCATCCATCCATCTATCATCCATTTATCCATCTATCCATCTATCCATCCATCCAGCCATCCATCGTCCATCCGTCCATCCATCTATCATCCAATTATCATCATCCATCTATCCTGTAGCCATCCATCCATCTAGCCATCTAGCCATCCAGCCATCCATCATCCATCATCCATCCGTCCATCCATCTATCATCCATTTATCCATCTATCCATCTATCCATCCATCCAGCCATCCATCATCCATCCGTCCATCCATCTATCATCCAATTATCATCATCCATCTATCCTCTAGCCATCCATCCATCTAGCCATCTAGCCATCCAGCCATCCATCATCCATCATCCATCCGTCCATCCATCTATCATCCATTTATCCATCTATCCATCTATCCATCCATCCATCTATCCATCTAGCCATCCAGCCATCCATCATCCATCATCCATCCGTCCATCCATCTTATAATCTAGTTATCATCCATCCATCTATCCATCTGTCCATCCATCCATCTATCATCCATTTATCCATTTATCCATCTATCCATCTATCCATCCATCCAGCCATCCAGCCATCCATCATCCATCCGTCCATCCATCTATCATCCAATTATCATCATCCATCTATCCTCTAGCCATCCATCCATCCAGCCATCTAGCCATCCAGCCATCCATCATCCATCATCCATCCGTCCATCCATCTTGTAATCTAGTTATCATCCATCCATCTATCCATCTGTCCATCCATCCATCTATCATCCATTTATCCATTTATCCATCTATCCATCTATCCATCCATCCAGCCATCCATCATCCATCCGTCCATCCATCTATCATCCAATTATCATCATCCATCTATCCTCTAGCCATCCATCCATCTAGCCATCTAGCCATCCAGCCATCCATCCAACCATCATCCATCCATCCATCCATCCATCCATCCATCTGTCATCCATTTATCTATCCATCCATCTATCATCAATTTATCTATCCATCTGTCATCCATCCATCTATCCATCTATCATCCATCCATCTATCATCCATTTATCCATCTATCCATCTATCCATCCATCCAGCCATCCATCATCCATCCGTCCATCCATCTATCATCCAATTATCATCATCCATCTATCCTCTAGCCATCCATCCATCTAGCCATCTAGCCATCCAGCCATCCATCCAACCATCATCCATCCATCCATCCATCCATCTGTCATCCATTTATCTATCCATCCATCTATCATCAATTTATCTATCCATCTATCATCCATCTGTCATCCATCCATCTATCCATTTAGCCATCCAGCCATCCATCATCCATCCATCCATCATCAATTTATCTATCCACCTATCATCCATCGATCTATCATCCATCCATGGCATGCATTTACATCCAAATAAAAGTAAACAAGATTAATTATCTAAAATGATCATCCAAACCTTCAGCGTCCAGTCACTGTCTTTGTTCCTATATTTTATAATTTCTCAGCTTGATTATTACGTTTGATTCTGCCTCTTGTAGTCACAAGTCTGTAAGCAGTGAAAAGTTCACATAATTTCTTTATTTGAAATATGGTTTAAAAGACTAAAGAGGTGAAACTAGTGTCACACAAGAACAAAGCAGAGACGAGTGTAATTTTTAAACACAGGTTTTCAGTTCACAAATGTCATTTTTTTTGACAAGAGAAGCCGATGAGAACACAGTGCGTGCAGTGGAACAAATTTAATCACTATAAATACGTATCTCTTGCAAAAATGCCAGCATTGCTTCACTTGTTATTACTGCAGGACAGAAAACATCCACTCCCCTGAAGCTAAAGTGTTGTATCTCTAAATGAGGACATCTAGTGGTCCATTGTTATATGACTGAAAGAGTAAACAGTCAAACTCAGCTGCCAGTAGTGGATGCACTGCTGCAGGCTGATCAGAAACCCACCAACAAGTAAAGTAAAAGTAAATAATGTCTTTACCTTTTACTGTGCTTTAATGCTTTTTTTTGGTAAAACATTCCCTCTCTTACACATTTATTTCAACAGTTAGAAGACGTTCTGCTCCTCCTGCCTCTTTTCAGTTGTGAATGGATCAAACTCGCTGCTCCTCAGAACTTTTTTTTCCCCCTGTCTGCATCTGAAGAGGACGTGGCTTTCATCATAGTTTCGTGCAGGCTGACAGATTTATGTACACGTTAAAGTGATCTGCTGGACTATGTTAGTCACAGCAGAAAAATGTACAGCCTGCAGCCGCCAGTGACTCCGTTCAGAAACATTAGCCTGACAGCACTTTTCTCTTCCACCTGACGCGGCTCCACGCCACATCATTCTGACCGGGCTTTATGTCGGACGCGTGTCAGCACGCACGCCGTTTACAGGATAGCCTGACACAGATTGAGCCGTTATAGAAAGACCGTTTTATTGCTTGTTAGCTGCAATATGGCTTTTCTGCAACGGGGTAAAACATTGTTAAAGTTTTATATAAAGACATTTGATGTGCTGGTGATGTTTTTTCTGTTTTTCCCAGTTGCATCTCGGCATGTAACGGGTATAAAGGGCTCTAAATCTGCACAAGACCCAACATTTTGACAAACAGCAAGCAGAATTTGGCTCCTTCATTTAGACACTTTACCAATTAAATAAACCAAGCTCTTTGGTGCAATCAAGAAAATACCAGAACAGTTATATTGCAAGAGTTAAATAATTTTCACGCCCATCTTTTTGGGGTGTAAATGACCAATAATCACTCTACAGCCGGATACTGTGAAATGACAGCAAGGGTTAGTCTTTGTCACTGACGGGCTGCAGGTCTAACATCATTATGGACACGATCCCAACGTGACAATACCCTTTTTGTTGTCTATACTTCCATATCCGACTCTTCTACGATAAACATGTTGGCTTATGTTCTGCGTATTCCCATCTCCGTGGTAGCATCCCTTTCAGGACCTTTATTACTTGTGTAGCGACACGTTAATCACTGTTTCGGACCGTAGTGCCGAAGCCGTAAGGCAAGGCTTTCTATTTCGCAGTTGAGCTACTTTTCAGTCCTCATCTAAGGTCATGAAGTTACAGCTGTGACTGTAGCTGCTGAGATGAGGTTACTCCACAAGGTGGCTAGGCTCAGACTTAGAGATTAGGCGAGGAGTTTGGACGTCTGAAGGGATCTCGGAGTAGAGCCGTTGCTGCTTTGTGTCGAAGGGGAAGCTGTTGATGATGTTTAGGTCATTGTATGAGGATGCATCCTGGTCGACTCTCTTTGGAGGTTTTGGAATTAGAGTCCTAGAGAGACCTAGAATTGGGATGCTTCAAGAGGAACAGGAACGCGTTGATAGGGAGAGGGACGTCTGAAATTCCTGCTCGGCCTGTTGCCACCACTACCCAACCTCATGAGTGGATCAAAACATATATGGATGGATGGATGGATGGCTGGATGGACATAAACTCCACTCTGTCTGACATAAACACCATTTCACTGTGGAATTTCTTCTACTTTCTGACCGGCCACTAGTTAACCCAACGGTTGCTTCACGGTGTTCATGGATGGGGGGGGGCCTTTCATTCATTTGTAGCACAGCTAGCCACAACTGCCCCAAATGGAGTCTGTAAACTACGGTTCCCGTACTCCAACTCTCTCATTACTCTTACTTTTCAGCGAATAGTTCTTGACACCGTTGTCTTCCTGCAACACCACCCCTCCCGCAAGATTTGGGATCAAGACGTCTCCTGCCGTGAGACTGCTGTCACATGTTAGACACATGTTGTGTTCTTGCTCAATATTGGACCGGTTACAAATTACTCAAGACAAAAAAAAAAAGGAAAAGAAATTAGGAACCAGGTTTCAAAATACCAGAACTATCGTTTAATCTTTGCTAACGCTGCCGCTTCGGCCTTAATGTTTAAGACCTAAAATGTGCAGATTCCGGTCAGTTAAGGGTGTTTTACTCATATTTAAAGATGTGTATACTGTTTAGTGTCTTAAAGAAGGATGAAAAGGGCAAATATGCTAATGCGCTGATTCAAACCATAAACAGACGCAAACATAGGGTGATGGAATTACAGTTTTTTGCAAGATCCCTGGCAAAGACTTCCTCCCATATGACCGCAAAGGCTGATTTCTACTGATCTTATTTCCCTGAACGTTGCATCGACCCTGTTCCCAGCTAAGCGGAGATTATACAAAACAGCTTTTCATAATGGATCCCTCTAGGTGTTTCGTGTGGTATTGGGAGCTATCATGTGGTCTCGCGGAGCCTCGCAGACTCTGGGCGTCGCTCTGTCGTCCTGTTGGCTGTTCAACTGATCCCGGTGCTAGATGACTCATTTCCACAGTCTAAACAGTGCAAATTGTGTGTGCGAGTGCGCGCGCCGTGCGTGCTTGTTTGGTTTGTGCCACATCCGGACACACTGTTTACAAGCCTCTCTAAACAGGGGAAGCCCACTGGAACAAAAAGGGCCAGTAAAATTGATTATGTCGAATAATAAACACGAAACTCTGCACTGCGCCGGCCTGAAAGCTTCTCCGGTTAGCCCGCTGTTTGACGGCAAAAAAAGATCGGGCTCGATATTTAGCATCCGCTAACCCCAGTTTAGACTAAACGGCCTAAATGATTTACTCGGCAAATGTGCAAAGTGATTTGGGCGAACGCACTTAGTGACAATCCCCTAAGTCTAAATATCCAGTGCTTTTTAACCCAAACTATTGATCTTCCCCTGCCAACGGACGCAGGAAATGAGGACTGGCGGTTTCTCCGCCTTGCAGAAAGGAGCGGGGGAAAAAAAACGGCTGCAAAAAATGAGTCGAGTCTCGTGTGTTTGACATAAATTCTGCAGTGGAAGACTAAATGGGCCAAACAGTGCTAAATGCTCGCTGATGTTTACAGCCGCAGCCTTGCCTTATAAAGTGCTTTTCCCAACTCGTCTGTCCTTTTAAAGACACTAAAGGAATTTGAGGACAGGTCACATAAATATCAGTCGGATCAGCATGTGAAGTTTATTTGAGGCCTCTGTTTATAAAATCCGGAAATGTGCTGCTTGTACTCCTTAACCCCTGCACTTACCTTTACCCAGTGACAGCTGTGTGTGTGTGTGTGAGTGAGTGTGTGTGTGTGTGTGTCCGTCCGTCCTCTAGCATGTACTGTATGTGTGTTTATGCCTGCACACGTTTTCCACATGTTTAGACGGTGCGAGCACGTGTATTTGTCTTTGTCATCCGTGCATGTTTGTGTGTGTCTGTGTGTGTGTGTGTCTGTGTGTGTGCGCCTCAAGAGCACATATTATTGCCGCGTTTCAGCTCCGGGAACAGATGTTGGGTATTGTAAATACAGGTGCAAGGAGTGTGCCGGAAGCCCCGGCGAGCAATGAAAACGTTCCTGTGGTTTTGTAACGCCGTAATGCCCCGAAGTATTTCGCAATCCGTTCGAGGGCGAGCGCCGCTGGGGAGTTCAGGCTCGCGGGTGTTCAATACAGCAACATAAACACAACACATAGCCCTCCCTCCCTCCCCGATTGTTCCGTGTTGAAATGTGGAATACGTGGTCGAAGGTGCAGAGAGACCTCTTTCCGAGACACCTTCCTGGACTCTTTGGGTGATGATGTGCCGGGCCTGACGATGGAGCTCTGTGAGGTTTCCCTTTTGAAGTGTGGAACTTTTAACCTCCACACACCTGATTCAGTTTGTGTTTTTTTTGTTTGTTTTTTTCCTCCCTCGCTGAAAGCTGTGGGAAAGTCCCGGACATTGCAGTGAATTTGACTTGTGTCAGTGAAATGGCTTGAAAAACAATAGACAGTCTGGACAAGTGTAAAAATTCAAAATCAACGCCGTTCGACTGTTTGAATGACAAAGAGTGCTTTCCATTAACAAATCATTATTCTCTTGGTTTATTTTGATGATGACGGCGTATGGTGGCTTGTGCAAAGTAGCCACGTGGAGCTGAGCCGCCCTATTTTTAACATTATTTTTGTCAATAATGACCTGTATTTTTCATACAGAAGAACAGCGCAGCAGCGACGATACTCTGCACAAAGTTAGAACCGGAGCTTCGTGTGGGTCTCTAAATTAACATCAGGGCCGAGATAAATAAATAACAGCTTAACATGTGTGTTTTTGATGAGCGAGAGAGATGTCACTGCTCATTACAGTCCTCATTATTAAAAATATTTTTCTTCACATGTTCTTGAAGTGCACTTAGAGAAGGCTCTGTTTGTGGTTCTGAAGCAACAATAGGTAGCAATCCATTGTTTCGGATTCTTCTGCAGCCCAATGTATGCGTTTATTTGTGATCCGATCACAAGTAGTCACTTGAGGGCACATTTTAACGCTAGGTGAGCAGCTGAGCACTTGTGATCAGATCACCCAGGACGCATGCCGATACCTGGTCTGAACAAGGCTTTAGTTCCACTCTGGGACTTTGGCCCTGGTGATCTGCATCCTCTTGCATTTGGTTTAAAGCAGGTGGGTCGTGACCCAAAAGTGGGTCGCAGGCCTGTTTTCAATGGGCCCTTGCCTGGTCAAAAAAACAAAAAAACAAAATGTCATTGATTCACACTCCTTAACAGTAGGTGGCCGGTGACACCCGCCATTTCACACCATAGAAGAAGATCCGCAAAGTTTGTTTTCCATGTGCTAATTTAGCATGATGAAATGCAGATTATATGAGATATGGATTTTCTTATATTGAAGACAAAGGAGGACAAAAACCTCAGTGTGTTTTGTGCAGCGAGGTGTTGTCACGTGAAAGCTGATTGTCATGTCAGCTTTATGATTAATGCTTGAATACGTGACTGAATAGTTTTAATCGGACATTGTTATATATTCAATGAGTGGGTGCTCAGCTAAAGCTACGTATTTGAGTCTTTTTGAAACTACTTCTCAGTAGTTGGACTTTTTTTATTTTGTGTTGAAAGCACTGTTGAGATGTTAGAAGTTACTGAAGTGAAGAGTTTTGGTTTTAATTAAAAAGCAGCCAATTGAGCGTAAAAGGGAATAGTTCCCGCTCTAGCGTCCCCACTTGCTGGTCGTTTTGTTTGTTTTCATACTGTGATGCACGATCTTTCCATTCAAATAAATTTGAGAAGTTGAACCAACTTTCATTGATTTGGGTCGCGGCTTGTCATTAAGGAGTGATGGTGGGTCCCGAAGCCAGACCAGTTGAGAACCACTGGTTTAAAGTACCCGCCAGTTTGAGAAGTAGTTAACAATCAGACTTACTCAACATAGCTGCTCCTCCATTCGTTGTGTAGTTTTGGAGTCAACGGAGAAACTGTTTAAAGGCTCGTTATAACTGATGAAGTTCCTCAAAAACATCTGGATTAAAGCTATTTCCATGAGGAATAGGATGAGTTTAAAGCGGTATTGTATTAGATAGCATACAGTACTATATGTGTTCTTTCTGTTCTGCAAAGAAACACACTTACTTTCGCCCCTCACAGATATGTAATATTGGCGTCATTTTCCTCAATAAATAAGTGTACAAGCATAATATTTCTGTTTCATTTGACTGATTGGGGATTTGTTGATGTTTTGGGTCGTTTTTATGCACAAATGCAGAAAGTTCTGAGGGGTCCAAATACTTTTAAGCAGCACTGTGCGTTATACGTGGATTGATTGGACTATGGATATGAAAAGCTTACATGAAGTTTTAATGTCTGTGGGTCTCTAGTAGAGGCTGCTAATTTGAGCATCATCAGAGGTGACCCCTGAAGAGAAGGCTTGGACCTGGGGGAAGGTCTGTTTTGGGCGCCCGTAATTAAGAGCATGCTTGTTGGGGGAGAACAAAAAACAACAACAAAAAAAAAACATAAATAATCGTTCTCTTGTGTTTTCTCCCTACTCTGTGAAATGACTTCTTCCCTCTCTTCCATACCTTGTTTGGGCCCTGGTGTGATGTTTTGCAAATGTGCATTCTTGTACATTTAGGAGGCCCCCCCTCTTTCTCTCAATTCCCACTAGATCCCTGGTGAATTTCAAGCATTCTGGAGAGCAGGAAAGAAATAGGAAAATGAGTCCACATAAGGTTCAGATTAAATTGTGTTGTGTTGCTTCTTTTTTTTTCCTTCCTCTTCTTCTTCTTCTTCTTCTTCTTCTTTTTTTCTTCGTCCTCCCTTCCCATCGGATGTTTTCATAACTAAACCAAATGTGTGCTCGGAGTCGGCCAAGAGCAGTCAGGAGAGAGAGAGAGGATCCCTGAAGCAAAATGTTAAAGTCACATCATTGAGTCAAGTTTCCGCCGGCCTCCGGGCATCCAGGCCGGACTCGGAGCTCTGCTGCGGCTTATAAACCCCCTCTTTTCCTCTCTGGTCAGGCTGTTTCTTAGCGAGGCTTTTCATTACTGCTGGCAGAGCGCGAGATCCACTCCAGACAGTTTGAGATGATTGTTGGTGAAACATTTATTAAACAGTTGTCAGCTGCATTTTTCATTCTTCTGGCCTCGTGTGTGTGTCTGTGTGTGCGTGCGTGTGTGTGTGTGTGTGTGTAGCCCTGCGACTGACTGGAACTGCAGAAAGTTAGCATTTATCTTTATGTGTTGGGTTGAAGATTGAAATCTAGAAATAACAACTCTGCAGAAATGTTGAGTCTGCATGAAGATTACTGCAGAAAACACACAATAAAGATGCTACTGCAATAAAGCTGCGTATTGGAGCCTTGCAGAGGCCTGCACGTGTTTTTTAATGGGTGGTTAAAAGCAATATTTCTTTGTACAAAATTTACGATTTCCACTCTGCCCAAACAAGTTTTAAAGCCTAAACATTGTTTCTTTTTGTCCTTTATTTTAATCTGCCATTTGTTTGCATGTGATTTTGCTAAATGTGCACACCCTATGCATTTCTGAGTCGTCTTCGGCTGCAGGGTGCATCTCTTATATTGTCAGACGAGATGGAATCGCAGCAGCTTCTCAGGTTTTCTTCCCTCTTCCATCGTCCTCCCAGCCCTAAAGGAGGACGAGGCCCTCCACCTTCGCAGGGCAGGCAGCTGACGGTTTGGGGTTAGTGCATATGGTGTTGTGGCCGATGCTCCCCGTCTCCCTCCTCGCCCCAGCTTCCTTCCACATCCTATCCTGTCTTGCATCGTCCGCTGCACTCGCACCAGATGTTTTTGTGCGGCGTCGCTCCGAAGCGCTAACGCAGACGAAGGGCCGGCGCGGCAGCCAGGTGGAACGATGGGATGTTTCAGGCCTCTGGGCATTGAGAGCGGGGAGGGCGGGTGTACGTGGATGGAGAGCGAAGGGAGCGAGAAAAAAAAAGACATCATACGCCGGGGGGAGCCGGGGACTGGGGAACACATTGACCTCCGCTTGGCGTGCTCGCGGAGGACAAACCTGCTTGCATTAATTGTCCTTCTCCTTCGTCTCTTCCTCTCTCTCCCCTCTGTCTGTCTGTCTGTCTGTCCCTCGCCTAGTCAAACGGGTCCTGGAAAATATAAACAGGATGCAGTCTTGTCTGATCGTAAATCCCCTCTCGTCTGCTCTCTGGCCTCCAGCCCTGGACCACGTCCGTTCCCCTACAGCCCTCTCCACTCCATCTCCCACCCAGACCCCCTCCTCCCTCCCCCCTCCATCCCAACTCTTTAGCTCAGAAGAGGAAGCCAAGAGTTTATGTGTGTGTGTTTGTGTGATGTGTGCACATGTGCATTGAGAATGGTTGCCTGTCTAATATGCTGTTACCCAACTCCGGGACTGGAAATGTGGTTGTGGGCTGGTTTTGTAACTACTAATCATTGCCCACATTTAGCGTGTAATTAACTCGGAGAAGACCTGTCCTCCCACCTGCAGGGGTTAAATCTGCACAGCTGGATGCAAGCTGATCCACATATGACGTTTTCTTTGGTATTGTTGTTTTGCTTTTAGCGTTTATTTCATGCATCTTTAGTAAGAGCTGCGTTCAAATTTGCAAGTACTTTTGGGTTTCCTGTGCACATTTTATAAGTAAACAGGAGAGAATTACAAACTCATTCAGATCCATTAGGTTCCTTGCGCATTTAACTGGTGCATGCATTACCTGCACGTCAAGCTTTTGCGCTGATTTCTGGAAACCGTTTCGGGGGGAAGCCCCAAACAAGCACTGAAAGAACATCCTCTGTTTAGGATGTGCTTCAGAACAAGGTCCTTAATCAATCTTCATTTCCCTCCGTGACACAGATAACAACTGCGGTTGTTTCAACAACCCGTTTCTTCCTTACTGATTGTGGGAAAAACTGCGAAGCTAAAAGGAAGTTCCCTCAGCGAGCGTTGCTTCGCTTCCTTCAAACGAGACGCTTGACCACAGCTCCTTGGCATCCGACAATACGGAGCATTTTTTTTAATTTTCGTTTTACGGGTAGCAGACGTGTTTGAATAACCTTTCCGGTTAATAAATAAAAAGTTTTTTTTTTCTGTGGAAATATGTGTTGTGTGTCAGTCATCGCCTCGCCATTATGCGCTGCTGACTGTTCCCAGACTTCCTCTGCCTCAGATCAATCTGCTTTGACCTCTTTTGCAAAAGAAAACAAAGGCTCAGTCTTGACACTGACTCATCAGTGTTTGTTTTGTTGTCCTCTTTTTTATTACGATGCAGACTGAAGGTATTCAAACCTTAAGCACTTCAATTACACTTCCCTTCCCTTTGGCCTACTCTTGTTTTCTCCTCAATAACGCAGGGGCCCAATTATTTTCACGTCGTCAAAGGGGGGGATTAGTGTTCATTTAGAGAGCTGCATTGGGTAGGTGTGTATCATCATAGCAAGTACGAGCCTGAATGTTGTGTGTAAAGAATTGGAATGGGCCCATATGTGTTTGGAATGAAAACCCTCGAGCAACAACAATTCTGGCAATGCTTCTTCTTCAGGCACCAGTTTTTTTAAGGTCACATTTTCTCCAACATATGAACCTATTTATTATTAATAACCTTAGTTAAAAGTTAAGCTTAGTGTAGTTCATCTTGACTTTGTTAGAAAGTCTTCTAGTCCACCAACACTTGTAAACCTTCTCTGTGCAGGTTTGCATGCCCTGAGACGAGCCCTGGGAGGTTTCCATGGAGCGGCGTCCGACCAGCAGCTGATGGGGACGGTGACCGTCACTCTGCAGGACCTCCAGTGGGCCATGTCTATTGTGAAGCCCAGCGCCATGAGGGAGGTCGCCATTGACGTCCCAAAGGTACGGTAGCCTCTCGCCGTCTCTTTATATTTCATTCAATCATGAACGCAAGTTGTTCGCATCTCTTAGAGAACATGTCTTTCTTTTAAAAGTCAATAAACACTGCAAGAAATATTCCTTATATAATTATGAGTCAGCAAGAACTACAAACTCAGTACTTCCGCGGCCTGCAGAATGTCTAACCATTTTAGCACGGACTTTACTGGCACCGGAATTTGCAGCAGAGGAACCAAATTTTAGTATTCAATTTCTCTGGTTACAATTTAGCTACGGTTCTTAAGTTCCTGCAGAGGTTCCTGGGTCCCCTGTAAACAAGCAGCCTGTAAATGTGAATGAAGGGCTGGCTGCAGTTAGAGTGATTAGGGAGTAACCTCAATCTGGCCAAAATGTAAATCTTGAGCGATAATGATACAAGAGTTTTTGCCACTTTGCGGAAGTGAAATCCAGTTTTCAGACCGTTTGTCTATCAATTCAAGAAAGAGACATCTCTAGCTTCTAAATGCCTCCTTATGTTCTCTTAAAAAGGGCTAACTGGTGTTACAGAAAACACGACTATGAGAGCAGGATAGGAAGAAACTTTATTAAGAAAATTACTGACTAGCAATGAGTAAAAAAGCGTTGGTGACTCAAAATGAGCTGGTACCAAGTTGAACTAATCTCAACTTTGAGGCGATTGAGGCCAGTGGCACCAGTGGCAGCGACTGATACGATTTATTAACATTTGAAGGAGTTCCACACAGAGTTCCCCTAACGTTTACAGCAAACAAACACAGACGATGACTTTCGTTCCTTCCACCACATCCACCATGATGATAGCGGCTTGGAGCGTTGGGTGAACCCTGATGGAACATCATCATCATTGGCACTATTTTCTCTTCTAATAGAGAGCAGTGGTAGAAGAAACAGCTTTGATGCATTAGGGTGCAGCGGGTTGAGTGGAGGGGCCTCTGTAGATGATCCCACAGATACTTGATCAGTTTGGGATCTAGTGAATTTGGAGGCCAGGTCAACACCTTGTGTTGTTCTTCATGTTTTTTTGAGTTGTTCCTAAAGCGTTCCCTGCTGGGGATGGCTGCTGCCATCAAGGAGTGTCATTGCTATGGGGTGGGGGTGCCTGGTCTGGTCTAGGTGGGTGCTACATGTCTAAGTAACATCCACACCAATGAATGCCAGGTCCAAAAGTTTCCCAGCAGAACACTGAATTGTCACGAGATGGTCAACGTTATTTACTTCTCCTCTCAATGGTCATAATGATATGCCTGATCGGTGTATACAATAGGGTCACCTAGGAGACCAGAGCTTGGAACGTCCACTAGCGAGCTAATTGCTTTGTGCGTGGATGGGGCTTAAGGTGATGTTGAAGCAGCTAAACAATGATCTCAGACTTTGAGTAAAATGACGGGAGAACCTTTTAGCTCTGGTCTGGAGCACACTGGTCATATAGAGCTCCAGTAGTGCAGCCAATAAAAGTCTGAATGTGAGGGGACGAGGGGGAAAGAAATAAAGATTTGTGGTGCATGCAGCATTTCAGAATAACTACGGCGTAAGAGAAAGAGTAAAGATGGTTTGGTTAATGTTCAACTGGAGAGCTCCCCTCGTACGCCTGCCTGTTTTACGGCATCACTCTTAATGATGCAATCTTAGTTGGATCCTGTGTTTGTAATCAGCAATAGTTGTGTCTCATTTAACCTTGACACGGCCCTTGGAGGAAGCAGACCGGTTTACATCATGCAGCCTTGGCTTCGTTTAAAGCGCACGAGGAAATTTATAACCTGAACGGCGTCGCCACTTATCGCCACAAGAAAAAGCTAAAAGCTCGTCAACAGCGGCGGCGCCTCCTTCTTCCCTCTAATGCACATCAACAAATCCCTTAACTGCTCTCTGAGCCGCTGACCACTGAGTCACCAGTACTTAAAAGATGGGGTCAGGACCGAGGAAGAGTGGAAATGACCCCGCGACCATTTTACCCTCCGCTGCAATGAAGATGAATCGTTTTCTCTTAGCTCAGACGGAGGGAGAAAGAGGCTGCAAAGGAGGAGATGGAAGGTTAGGGGGAGGGAGGGAGGGAGGGAAGGGGGGAGGGAGGGATGAGAGGACAGTGGTGAGACTCCAGGATGTTTTGGAGTTTGCATGTGCAAGACATAACGGACAGGAAGAGGGCTAACATCATCCTCCACCGGTAATTGAAAGCAGATCGGGTCGCTGACGGTTCCTGCCAGCAACCAAAAAAAAAAAAAAAAAAAAGAGAGAGAGAGAGAAGAAGAAGAAACGTCCTTCCTATCCCTTCACCTCCTCCCCTTTCCTTTCTGCAACACTCACCCAGAGACATTCAGTCCTTGCGGCCGGTTCCTGGAAACAAGAGAGGAGTGAGTTTGGATGTTTTTTTTTTTTCTTCTATCCCCCTTGCACAGCTCAGCTGAAAGGCCGGCCGCAGAGCCCCGGACTTGATTATATCCACATGAGTGCAAACATTTGTTTCTAATCCATTTTATATAAGAAACTTCCAGTGGTGCCGGATGAATACATGCCTCGAGTTCCTCTGAAACCTTCTCAAATCACGTATCTGGAGACTCGAGTTGTGCCGTTTATGCCTCTCGGGTTACATTTTATTTACATGTAAATAAATCCGAGGTCGGTTTTAATTCTCTTGTTTGTTTTGCGACAAGACGTTCTTCCTCTCTTTTTTTTTTTGACAGCTCCCTTGTTTACCCAGCAACGCTCCTCTCAAATGATCATCTTCCACCGTGCGGCAGTCTGGCTTTAATATTTTCATTTGGCAGCCGTATAACGAGCCCATTTATTCCTCCTTTTAAACTTACTCCTTGTCTCTTTTTTTTTTGTCTGAGAAGTCCCCCGCACCCTCCTTTCAGCCCCATCAAAGGGCCAGAGCCTGAGAGGCCCCTTGTAAAGTTCAGAAAACAACAGTAAAAGATAATAACTGGGTCTCGCACAAAAAAAAATGGAAGGGAAGGAAGACAGGGTTGGGGAAAAAAACACCGCGGTGAGGTGTGAGTCAAAGAGTTGCCTACTAATTCCACAGACCCTTAATTCGTGACATAAAGCAGTTTACAATTAATCTGAGTTTTTATTGTTATTTCTAACAAGGACTCAGTGAAGTCTGCAAAAAATGTGTTGTGTCGCACATCTGCTTTCTCGACGTACGGAGGCGAGTGATTGATTTGTGTGCAGGCTGAGTGACGGGGCTGGATAATCTCAGAGGCTGGAGGCCTTCAAAGTGTTCTGCTGGAGGTCATCCTGAGCGTTTATGTCATTCACGCTGCGTCCTGACGGGTGAGGCTTACCTCCCAGAGTGGGTGTATATCACCAGAGGACGTCCTCCACGCCTCCTTCACACATAAAGATAATTCACGTAATGCCGGGGAAGCCGTAACGTCGCAAATCAGACGTTTTATAAAGACGGATGGTTTTACCGTCAAAGATCTGTCAAACTTTCTGGAGTCGGTTAATCTTATGTACTTTAGATGCATGTTTTATTTGTTACACTAAAGCAACAAATGGAGACAGTTTGTATTTATTATTTGTTGCTTTGATTGAACTCAAGCTAATTTGCAAATGTTAGCGGACAAAACAATATCGGCTCAAGGTTAAGGGCTGAAAACAGAGGAAGAGACTAGCAGCGATGTGGCGACAAGACAGGTGGTTGAAGTTTAATGAAATTCGGTGAGCTGTAGGCTGAAAAACCTTTGGTGTTTTGGGTAACAGATGTTCCCCAAATGTTTACCACAAGGAAAGTCGTCCACGAGTTCGGTTCCTACCACAAGTTCACCAATTCGTTGGGTGAACCCAATGGCTTTTGATGGCTTTTCAAATAGAGAGCAACGTCGGCAAGGCGAGCTAGCTCCGTCCATACATGAGAGCTCTGGAACGTCCACTAGCTAGCTACAAAGAGATGTACAACGTCTGACTGGCTTTATATGTGGACAGGACTCAACTTGGGTGCTCCATTGTTGCTTCAGACTTTTTATTTTCAGCACTTCAGGGAAATGTTGTATCATGCTGACGAAGCTTGAGCTGTGATTGTCAGCTGATATTTTTATATCAAACCGCTCACCCTCTAGTTCACGAACCGGAGGGTTAGCGGGTTCGATCCCCTGAACGTGCCATACGTCAAAGTGTCCTTGATCAAGAAGAGACTTTCTTGAAGATGTTTCATCCAAGTACCTTCTTCAGTTCTAAAGGACTGGCGGAGAGTGGTGGTGTAAATAGGCACATTTATTTACACCCCATCTCATGACTGGCGTCTGTCATTGACCAGATACTTACCTGTTGTTGGAGGAGACTGTTTGACCCTGTGCCCTTCCTCCAATGAGTGGTTCTCTAATGACCCATTGTCAGTCAGAGGTTCCAGTCTCAATGTTTGAAAGGGGGGGATGAAACTTCTTGGGGACAGAAGTTAAGACTGTATTGTAGATTGACGTTAGACAAGACTAAAGTTACTGGTGGGTAAAGGCTGTTACATACTCCGCGAGAAGCGACTCAGCATTTATTCATGCACCTAAGGCGTGAATGATGTCAAAAATCGCTTGGTTTTGTCCTTTTTTCTTTCTTTTTTCTTGTTCTTGCTCACCTCGTTCTTGCAGAGTATGCAACAAGCTTAAGACTGTAGATTGACAATAGACGAGACAAGAGTTTCTGATGGGTAACACCCACAGATGTTCCTATTCAAACCCCAACTCCTCAACAGTCCTTTAGAACTGAAGAAGCTGTCTGTGAAGGTTCTCCGTCATCCAGGTCATGGTATATCCAAAAAAGGTTAAAAAAAGGCAACTGGTCTTGTAGAGTTTTTTTGAGAAGACGTTTCACCACTCATCCGAGTAGCTTCTTCAGTACTAGGGGACTGGTGGGAAGTCTGAGGTGTAAATAGGAACTCATACTGGAACTTGCTTGTTGTGTTAACAACCAGAAACTGAAACTGAAGAAGCTACTTGGACACTTGCCCTTGTTCTTAGCGTTTGTTGGACAGAGTTGTTTATCTCTTTCTAGTTCTAATAAAATAGGGCCCTGGACTTTGTGGAAAACCTGGCGACCGACTGCCACACTTGCAGGTGTAAATAATAAGTTTTTAACCAGTGAACCCGTCACAGATGTTTGTATCATCTCGCATCTTGCTGCCCATTTCCATTATAAGACTTACTTAGACTCAGACTGACTCTCAACAGCAGCTAAACACAGATTGAGAAAATAAACAATAAAAATATTTCAGACTTCACAATCTATGCCATTAAGGTGATGCTATGTCACTGTCAACACAGCATTTAACATTCACCCTTTCACACACGCCACGTTTTCTATCTTCCTTTTTCTTTGCTTCACTTTTTTCCATCCATCTTTTTTTTTTTTTTTGCTCCTCTTTATCTTGATCACCTGTTTCCTCCATTTCTCTGTCCGTAAGCCCTTTTTACTGTTGCCCTTATCTCGCCCCTCTCTTTATTTCATTTCATTCCTTTCCAGGCCTTCAAATGAGCGCTTCGGTTCGCTCGCCCGCTTCCGGGCTATCTCCTCATCTTCGGCTCTCTCTCCTCCTTCCCCTCCGTCCATCCGTTCGCTTCCCTCTCTCTCTCTCTCTCTCTCTCTCTCTCTCTCTCTGTCTCTCTCTCCTTCTTCCTCCCTCCCTCCCTCTCTCTCTCTCTTGCTCTGCGCCGTCCATAAATTGTTCGGTATTTACAGTATGTGGCCAGACGCCAGGTTTCCATTAGGTGCTTCGTTCCCCGGAGACGGCGCCGGTGGCCTGGGATGTGTTACCTCTGGATGGAGAGCAGAGGGGGGAGTGTAAGGGGGGGAGGCAGAGAGAGAGAGAGAGAGATAGAGAGAGAGAGGAGGAAGTCAAGCAGCAGTATTTAAGGTAGAGAATGAGAGATGGCGTGATAGCGTGATAGCGTGAGGGACGAAAGAGAGGGCAGTAGAGATAAGATACAGCTTTTTCACTTACCCAAGCTGCTGCTCCACCTAGGGATTAGTCTAATTGTTGATGATATATTTAATTAACTGATCAAGAAGTGAAAACTAAATGTCAAAAAGATTACTTTTACTAATAATCTGCACAAAAATGCCTCACGAAAACCACCTCAATCAGAACAGACTGTCCCGACCAGAAGGAATTTTCAGTCAGATTGAGTAGGGCGGTGGTGAAAATCTTTGATAAACTGTTCAACAGGAAAATATTAGCTCATAATAACCATGTAAACATTTAATCTGATCATTTCTTCCTGGCTGGAATAAATCCATTCTTTCTGCTCGTGTTTTCTAAACATCAGGTGACGTGAGAAGGTTTGGCGTTCCGGCACAGATAGAACCACTTTGCACTAATAAAAAAAATCTTTTCTGATTGATATTTTGGGGGCACGCAAACGCATATATCTTATCATTAGACTATTTTACGTAGCGTCCACGTGAATAGTCGAGTTTGAATCTCCGATCAGAACGATTTCAGTCGTGTTAAAGAAATACTGACCATGTAAACGAAGCAGGTCCTAGACAGCGGCCATCACAAGTTCCTTGTAGGAGACTTTTTCAGTTAAGGTTAATTATTTATTTTCTGTCTGATTAATTGAATTGAATCTAAACTTGATTTCTTAAAAATCACATACACCAATCAGCCACAACATTAAAACCACTACCAGGAGAAGTAAATAACGTTGACCATCTTCTGACAATCCAGTGTTCTGCTGGGAAACTTCTGGACCTGGCATTCATTGGTGTGGATGATACTTAGACATGTAGCACCCACCTAGACCAGACCAGGCACCCCCACCCCATAGCAATGACACTCCTTGATGGCAGCAGCCAATCAAGGAGGCACACACACAAAAACGCTTTGGGAACAACTAAAAAAAACAATTTGGCCTCCAAATTCACTAGATCCCAAACTGATCAAGTATCTGTGGGATGATCCACAGAGGCCCCTCCCCTCAAAGGCCCCCCCCACTAACAACATCCTGTTGCCAGACACCACAGGACACCCTCAGAAGGTATACTGGAGGTACTAGGGAGACCTGCACTACATTAGGAAGGTGGTGCCTGATCGGCGTATATGCTTTCAGTAAACAGGAGATTAAGGAAACCTGGATTCTCCAGCCAGGTCTCTTGTGGAGAACGACAGTATATTGGCCACATGCATGTCCATATCCAATCAAAAGTCATTTTCGCACAATAAAGACTTCCAGCAGTAGATCCTTGTGTTAAACTAAACTAAATAACATTTAACTTTTTGCACATTTCAGTCCCGTTTCCACCGCAGAAACTACGTAACCAGAAGCTGTCTTATCACTGTGCTTTCAGTCCAAATGTGTCTTAAAAAGCATGATCTCGTATCGCACTTAAAGTAAGTAAGCCGTGGCTCCAAACCAATAAAAAAGAGGTCAGGGGCTGGGGAGAAATCAGATGACTGACCCGCGGCATGTATATACAGATTTAACAGTAACCAGGCTTGTACAGTGCAAATAAACACATCATATGACTTCCTGCGAAACCTGATTTCTTCTCCCTTTTGTGCATGTGTATGTAACAAGAGAAAGTGGGAGGACAGGAAAGCAGCGCAGTAAAGAGATAAGACAGATAACAGAGAGGGGGACAGAGAGGGTATGAAACAAGATCAAAATGGAGATAGAGAAGGAGAAAGATAGGGGAGATATAGAGGAGGGGGAGAGAAGAAGTATGAATGGAGTAGAGCTGAAACGTAAGGAAGACAGAATGGGTAATGGAGAAAGAGACAGGAAGGATGAAAAAGGAGCTTTAGAGGTTTCGGATGAGGGTTTCTTCTCCTTATCTGCTTTATCTCCTCCGGTTGTTCACTGCCGGACTCTCCCTCCCTATCCTCCCTCCTCCCATCTGTCAGACAGACAGCTGTTGGCAGACTCGTTCTGTTGTTGTTCGCTCCGTCCAGATTCTCCCAGATTCAGCCCGAGCCCTCGGTTCCTCCATTTTCTTTTCCAAATATGCTTTTATGCTTCACATCTCTCCTCTCGGCCCTGACCCCTGTCATCGGTTTGGAAGAACATGACGTTCCTGAGAGTTAAAAAAGGTCCTCCTCCGGGTTACATGAGAACATCAGTGACATCAGCGTGCAATCAGAGTTTGTTTGGTCTGCTGCATTCATTGTTGGCGATGCGTTTGTGTTTGCCGCGGATTCAGACTGTGTCAAGGATCCAGGGTTCAGCTCGTGCTGATCATTTATTAGAGCTTGGCCACTCGCTAGTTATCTGCTAGCAGTCTGCTTGATTGTATGTTATTGCATGGGTGATCGATAGCACTGGACCTGGCGCTCTTTAACTCAACCTTTTGGACAGGATTCTACACTCTTCTAAATAAATTTCTCTTTCATTGCAGAAATCTTTATATATCACTTTGCGAAATACCAAATTCTTGTCATTTTCTTTCGTAGCATTAAAGCTATTTTAAAACAACAGTTTTAATTAAACATACTTGTATTAAATAAGTCCTAAAAAGAAGATTTTGGCTTAGTACCCAAATGCGAAAGTGATTTTTTTATGTGAAATATGCTTCTGGGTCTTGTGACTGCTGTATATAAACATTGACGAACTCTGAGACGTGTACTAGAGTTTAAAAAAATCGATTTGCAGATTCAAATCAATTTTAATTTAAAAGATCCGACATTGATTCATGAAATCTTTAAATATACCCAGTTTCCTGCTTCCTCTTGTTAGACATCTGACTGTGGCCTCATGAGACTGGTTTCACATGACTAGTCTAATGAGACTACGCAACGAGATCAATCCAAAACATGGCAGAATCGCCAGGACTGAAAGATGATGTGAGGCAGCATTTTAGATTTAAAGAGTATGACGACACAGAAAAGCTGCACAAAAGTAAAGCCATATACAAAATGTTACAAGTAGAGGTGAAATACTGTGGAAATACCACAAAAACCATTAGTTAAAATGAAATATCGCAAATCTACACAAATCAAAACAGAACCATGTCAATTGGAATCGAATCAATTCAGGAAAACAGTGTCAGCAGCAGTCGCCATCGTTGCAGTGCCAGATTCTGCCTAAAGGCTCATTCAAAGTGCTGCGGGACATAGACGGCGTAACCTACGTACGCAGCCTACGCCGGTGCTAGCCATTTATACTTGTGCGCTCGTCAGTCTGGCAACGACGCCACCCAAACACTAGTCGGCGCTTGTTTTTCCAGTCGGGTTCATTTTTGTTTCAACTTCCTGCTTCACTTTCAACAATGGCGCCTGAAACTTTCTCCGAAGACTGGTCGTACAAATGTTTGTATCTCTGAACCTCCTCAGTTAACCTTTCCTCCATGTGTTCCATCTTTATTGATCCAAAACAATCAGTTGGAAAATTGCGGAGATGCAGAAGCAGCTGGAAATACTAAAGAGGAAACGCGCTACTAGCTAGCAGACCAATCACAGCTCTTGCGGTCTGTGTCGATGTGATGCGTAGTTACATTTCTGGGGAGGTGCGCGTCAGCTACGTCGCTAGGGTCTGGGCTGACGCCATACCGTGCATAACAACCCGGCTAATTCAAAAATTAGCAAAGAGGTAGAGCTGAAGCAGGAAACTGACAGCTAGGCAGGCTGCTAACAACCTGTAAGGCCTTTCGCTCCAAGTGTCAATATTCTTAATCATGTATAATTGTAATGCAGTGTTCACACTAGTGGCATTTGTTGTAACCAATGGAGTAATTGGCTACAGAAACCCATACTGTTGTTTTGTAGCATGCTGTAAACATGTTTACTTCCACTGTAACATGGAGGTCAATGGGTAATGACTCACTTTTGGAGTAAGCCTCAAGTGGACATTTGAGGAACTGCAATTTTTGTCACTTCCTTGTATTTAAAGTGATTGTGACATGCATCAGGTAGGACTCCAGAGTAAACTTTTTTCTTCAGCTTATTAAAAACAATTTGATGTTTTTACTTCCTTCCCTCCTTCCAGGTCCGCTGGTCGGATGTCGGCGGGATGGAAGAGGTGAAGCTCAAACTGAAGCAGGCTGTGGAGTGGCCCCTGAGGCACCCGGAGGCCTTCACCCGCATGGGGATCCAGCCTCCGAAAGGAGTCCTGCTCTACGGGCCCCCGGGCTGCTCCAAGACCATGATAGCCAAGGCTCTGGCTAATGAGAGTGGGCTCAACTTCTTAGCTGTTAAAGTGAGTTTTCATCATATAATCATAATTTTCTTTCATCTTTCATTTTCTGTTAAAAATGATTTTTGCGCCGGGCAAAAGATTGTTGGCTTTCTCAACTTTTAAATATGAACAAATAATGTTTCACAGATGTGCCTCTTCATATCGCGTTCCTGTCTCAAGTGCCCGGCCAAAACGCTGCATGTGACTCGGCAATTAGTTTGACGACTGATGAGTTGTTGAGTCGGTCTCATCTCAGCCTCTGCTGCCTTCTGCCTTTTTCAGATCAGAGCTCGTAACTTACCATTGCTCGTCAGATTGCGTTGCTGTGTCCCTCTGAATTAGCCAATAACCGTCTGAGGGAAGCTGCTGAAGTGACAGTGGTTTGATATAAAACACACATGTCCGTATACAGTAAAGAGCAGTAGAAGATAAAATGTACAATATGTTAGTTTGTGTCTTGAAATGAAAAAATGTTGAACCACTTTAACCTTTAAACATACGGTTTTCTTTTCCCTTTAATAGCTTTAAGGCACACTGACTTATATTACACTACGTATCAGTTTGTTTAAGGGTTTGAGACTCGAGTCCAGGAAGTCTTAGACACATTTCCACAATATTATTCTTGACATATTTCATATCTGCGGAAACGTTGGGATTTCCATTTCAATTCAAACTAATGCTCTGTGTAATGGCAGTTTGACCCGTGTAGTTTATGTACATCGAATATACACCGATCAGGCATAACATTATGACCACCTTCCTAATATTGTGGAGGTCTCCCTTGTCACAGTTGTGACTCATCAGAAAATGGACACTGGCCTTCTGAGGCTGTCCTGTGGTGTCTGGCAACAAAATGTTGTTAGTGGGGGCCTTTGAGGGGAGGAGCCTCTGTGGATCATCCCACAGATACTTGATCAGTTTGTGATCTAGTGAATTTGGAGGCCAGGTCAACACCTTTTGCTGGTCTTCATGTTTTTTTTAGTTGTTCCTAAAGTGTTGTTGTGTGTGTGTGCTGCCATCAAGGAGTGTCATTGCTATGGGGTGGGGGTCCCTGGTCTGGTCTAGGTGGGTGCTACATGTCTAAGTAACATCCACACCAATGAATGCCAGGTCCAAAAGTTTCCCAGCAGAACATTGAATTGTCACAAGATGGTCGATGTTATTCACTTCTCCTGTCAGTGGTCATAATGTTGTGGCTGATCGGTGTAGTATGCACGTATGAAACTGAAGTCGCCCACATGTCACAGAGATATCAGGGCCTGTTTAGACCTGACTGGCTATTAACATCCAACCTGAGCAGTGTTCACCCCTGCCATTAAAATGTGTCTCTAATAGATCTCTACTGTTGTTTCAGAACCACAAACAGCGCTGTTTTTTCTGCACACGTCATTATTATTTATTGATCGCCACCCTGACGTTAGTTATTATCAAGACGGGCAAAACGCAACAGCCGCAAGAGCACCCCTGTTGAGTAGAAAGGTCTTTAACGTGACTCAGGACGCGTTGTGTGTTCACGCTGCGTAAAGAATGTGGACAAAGGCGTCCTGGACGACCTCGAAATGTGGTCAGAGATCAGATCTATCAAATGCAACATATCAGGACAGGACAAATGTTAATACACGGTCTGAAGTGAGGGCCTCAGTCCACGTTTGGAGGTGGTCTGGGTGTCTTTCACTGCTTCAAACTGTGCAGCGGCTACAGAAACATTACTGTGCATAAGGACGCTTTGTAGTGAATGCGACAGACTTCACATTTCAACACTTTCCACAATTTGTATCATGTCCCCACGTCATGGCGCACACGTAGCGATGATTCATAAGAGACGGCGGCTGTTTGCGCAATCTTCTTCTGCACCCTCTACACAAAACTATGGCCGGATCTCAAGCGACGGCTCGAGACCCACACAGAGACGTATTTTTACCTCCTCAGATGTGTTGAAGCAGTTGCAGGGGATGTTTCTCTGACGGCCCGAAGTCTGAGTCGTTGCCCAGTTTCCTCCGCAGAGAGAAAACCTTGTCTGGCCTTTGACCCCGTGTTTGTCCCCTCTCATTCATCACCCCATCCTCTCTGTCACCCTCAACCCCCTACCTCCCCGCCTGCCTGCTTGCCCGGACGACCTGGTTGACAGAGACTGATTGATCAGCTTGTTGAATTGTTGATCAGTGAGTATTAAAAAAAAACACAAACTGTTGCCACGCGAGACAGGAAGCCGTGACAGGAGCTCTCATCTGGGATCATTAAGCTTTGCTTCAGACAACTTTAGGATTACTTTCAATATCTGTCCACATTCACAGTAAATTTACAAACTGAGAAAATACATGCACACTGAGACCAAACAATAGCAGGAGTACGGACAAAAAAAGATCATAAAATGAAGCAAACAAGACCCTGAAGGGCTCTGATTTTTAATTATTCACTTATTATTGTTCAAACAAACGAAGGAATGTGCAGTATACCACAGATATAACAATAAACCCTCATTCCTCTGCAAGTTTTAATCATCTAAACCAGAGGAAGTCCAAAATGCACTATTAAAAAAAACATATATTTACATTTCCGTGTCTGTGATGTTATTTTGACGTGGTTCAAAAGTCTGTGGTCGTATCTTACTGTTTAGAATTATTCCTGTCTATTTAAACTGATCATCTCGGAAACATTTTTATCCTGATTTCAAAATGTTTTCACTCTCACTCGGGCCCCGGAGGCTGTTTTAAGCGCCTGACACGACGGCGGATTTAAAAACAGAGTTGTACCATAATCTCGTGCAGCAAGTTTGAAGTCATCACAAAAGGGGAATGTGCGCTCGGTGAAAAAGGCCCAAAAAACATCCTGTCCCTCCCGCTGAAAGCCGCTCTCCGCCATCTGCAATAACAGTATCAGGTTTTTCCAGTGCGGCGGCTGCTTTGACATAGATACGTTATCCAGATTTAAATGTGGATACTTTAAGGCTCAGCCCGTTTCCTCTGTGTGAAAAAGCCCTATTATCATCTTGTCAATTTCAGTTTCCTCCCGCTGCAGCCACTCAGACACACTCACATCCGCAGATGCATACGTGCACACACACACACACACACGCACACTCGGCTCGTATCTCCACAGTGCCGGTGGTTTCAAACTCACCGTGTCCAGAGAGGAACCTGGGATTAATGAGTCAACCTCCACACTTACTGCAGGAGACAAAAGGCCTGGGAGTGGAGTGTCGTCTCCTCCGTCGGCCCAGAGGTGTTGAAAGGCTGGATTGCAGTGGAGGAAGTTCTTCTGAGGGTTGAGTGGATGTTTATCTGCTCTGAGTGAAGGAGCGATTCGGGGGGGCGAAAGGCCTAAAGTACTAAAAGAAGAAGAAAGGGTGTAGGAGGTCTGGTTAGTAGTTAGTAGTTTTAGAAGTAAAAATATCAATGATACGGTGATACTGAGACGTGTCTGTAGCAGTATTTGCAGAGACACGATCTACATTAGCTCGCAAAGTCTGTTGTTGGGTTAAAACGACGTGCATCCAGAAATGTTTCTGGATAAAGGAATAAAATTATACTTTATATCTAGTCAGAGAAACAGACTGCTTATATATTTCCAGAAGAGGAAATTATATTTAAAATTGTCTTGTTATTGACTTTACAGCCACATTTATTACTTAAGATTAGGATGTTTTATTGTAATTGTATTGTATTGTATAAACTATAGCAGCAATACACTGTAAAATACAATATATTCAATAAAAGCACAAATGAAATGTATTTAAAGTGGGTAATAGCAGCATTTTAAATGACATTAGACAATAGGGCAAATGTATGCATAGTAGAGCACGTTGTTTTTGTTATTTTGAGCTTTATACGTCATATATTAGGTGAACCTCACGTTTTAATGTCCAAAATTTGATTAAAAAGACGTCTGAAACACTCCATTTTCAAAAATCATGGTAGCCAGAGCCAATAAATGTTGAGTTTCTTGTTACTTGCGTTGCCGCAACATGTAGTTGCATTTCCGGTGCAGGCTTTACTGTAGCGTTAGCAACAGTACGCTTCTGGGGCTACGATCGGTCTGCAGGAGTTAGTGTCTTTCAGTTGAAACAGAAATAAAGCATAGCAGAGGTGTTTGTAGCGGTATTTGCAGACGTACAGCCTACATTAGCTCGCTGCGTCTTTATAGCAGTTATCTAGTCAGACAAACAGACTGCTTGTTATTCCAGTATCTGACAAGAGGAAATGATATTTGAAATTTGAAATCTCGGCGGCCACTAAGCCGTGTCAAGTTTCTGTGCCGCAAAGTAATCATGATAGGAACTGAGCGACTCATGCTGAAGCTGGAGCGAGTGAATGTTGAGTTACTTTTGCTGAAATCTCTGAAATGCAGAAAAGAGAAAAGGTCTGAATAGATGGTGCAGGAGGGAGAAGGAAGGAGGATCTTCCAGTTTTGCATTATGGACCAATAACAGTTGCCGCAACATGTAGTTGTATTTCTGGTGCAGGCTTTACTGTAGCGTTAGCTGTTAGCAGAACGCTTCTGGGGCTATGTCTGATCTGCTGGAGTTAGTGTCTTTCAGTTGAAACAGAAATTAAGTACTTATCTACCCGAGCACAAAATGTAACAAAAGAAAAAAAATGGCTTCCATTCTTGCACATTAGCTGCCTTTAGTTTTGGTTACAACCCTAGCCCTAACCTTAACTCTAGCCCTAACCCTAACCCTAGACCTAGACCTAGCCCTAACCCAATGCCAGCAGTAGTTATAACAGCAGTAATGGTTGCAGCACTCTTAGAAAGAGCAGTTGTAGCAAACACAGTATACTCTAGATGTCACAGAATGGAAAATCAGCTTATTTGCCAAGTGAACCGCAGGTGTTTACACGCAACATTAAGCGGCGCACAACATTTCACCGTCTGCAAAAGAAGCGGCAGCTTTTTCTTGTCCGTGAGATGGTTTCCTCTGAGTGTGAGCAGCGATACAAACAGTCAGTTTGTGAATGCAAAATATAAAGAGTCTCGATGCTGACGGCAAATATTTACCAGTGTTCAAAATCAGACGCCTTAAACACAACCTCAGAAAAATCTGTTTACTCTGTGCCCTTTCCTTTCAGGGCCCCGAGTTGCTGAGCAAGTACGTTGGAGAATCTGAAAGAGCTGTGAGAGAGGTACGTGCATTTCCTTCCCTAAACCTGGTGATTATTATTATTATTTGTGCCCCGGGTATTTTTATCCGCTGATGTAACGAGAGGATGACCCGAGTCGTAGCTTATGGCATTAATGAGCGCTGTATTTCCTCTGCGTGTTTGTGCGCACTTCTGGCCGCGAGTGATTCATCGGCCCTGTCCCGAGACCTGTCCTGTTTTTGTCTTCCATTGTCGCTGACGCTTTTGCCCGCCCGCTTGCAGGTGTTTCGGAAGGCGAGGGCCGTCGCTCCCTCCATCGTCTTCTTTGATGAGATCGACGCTCTCGCCGGCGAAAGAGGAAGGTACAGAGTGTTTCTTTTCTTTACGACGTAGAAAGAAATGGAGGAGGAGGGGGGGAAATAATAAAAGATGCCAAGACACTGGAAAATAATGACAAAGACAGCTTCTTCCCACGTGATAGATTTGCATTTCCTCCCTCAAAGTGCCATGGGTCATTGTTCACTGCTACTGTCCAGTGCGTACTATTTTCGTCCATGTGGTCATTCATTGTCCGGCGATGACAAATGCGCACTCATCGCTGCGGTCTAGTCTAATGCACCAGGCCTCGTCCCGCAGTGATTCATATGTGATGGATGGAGCGAGCATCCTGAATGCTCTGCATGACTGCTCCGTCAAAGCCGACCACTCAGTTCCCATGGTGTCCCCGCCGGACTTTTGCGGCTTTCCACTGTCGGCGAACACAGAACGCAGTCTTGTCCGGAGGCGCTTCAGTGGGATGGCACTGGGAACATCTGTGGCTAAGGGAAGAGGACGAGAGTGTGTGTGGGGGTGGGTGGACGGGGGGGGGGGGGGGGGGGGGGGGTGCGGACAGAGGACACAGGCCGGAGGCGCACAAACACTTCATTGTGCCCTTCCACGGCAGATGGGGAAGGCCAAATACGCAGCATGCTTCCTGGTAAACCAGTGGATGAACCTAAATGCTGTAGGAAGGAGCACAGAAAGGCCGAGTGGGCCGTCCTGAAAACCGTTCTAAGTGAGCGGTTGGTGCTTCTGCTCTAAAGATCTTGAATTTGTTCGTCTGGAGTCCATTGGATACGCAATTCTCTGTAACATTTCTTTACTACGACATCTCACGGCCTCAGTGCCAAGTGAATCTTTTCCTTTCTCCTCTAAGAAAATAATATTTAAATCATCTCAGTATTTAGTCT